>NW_005842272.1:262467-317333 GCF_000455745.1 Alligator sinensis | reverse complement strand
ATGAAAAATCAAAGTGTTTCTTTGACATGTGTCTTAGATCTGCTATGCTACAATATTTGCCTATATATTCTTTAAAACATTTCCTCTGCTAGCAAGTAGTAATTTGGAGCTGGAGGAAACCATTGTTGTCTTACCTTCTACAGCACCCAGCTGAGCGACAGACTAAATCTGGGCTCTAAAATGGTTTTTAGAACTCTTGATAGATAATTTATATTTACATCTGATCTTACAACTCTTAATTGCTTCAGTTCTGTAAGAAAAGGGTTGAATTTTTTTTTCTCCATAAATCTTTGAAAGACACCTTCTACGGAAGTATGTAAGTACTATGTAAGCTGGTATACATACATATACATACATACATATATATATATATATACACACACACACACACACACACACATGTGTGTGTGTATGTGTGGCGGGGGGTGTAATGAAGGATCATGAGAGCTGGTTGAAAGAGCTAATCCACCAGGTTATCCACTGATTTTCTGGAAAGCTTTGGTGAAGAGGGGAGTCTTGCACTAGCTTTGAAAGTTTTGTAGACCCAAGAGAGATGACACAATTTGCTGACAGACATAAACAGTAATCAGTATTACTTACTGACCTGCTATTAGTTACTACTGTAGTCCCATGACTTCTGTAACCTTTTGATTCCTCTGTTACTGTGACTTCTGTAACCTTGTAAATGGGTGTTCTTATGGGATCTCTTGATTCCAAGCTTATTTCCTGAAAACCTAGGGATATTGCCAGCAGTATCGATGGTAACAACTCATTCCATGACTGAGTAACAGGCTGCTGACAGACATTCATTTAAAGGCATGGTGGGATCGGATTCCCTGATCCCACCAATCATGCCTCCTGCAGTGCCACACGTGCATGGCACAATAGGGATGAGATCGCAATCATGCCAGACTTGCCAGGGCAGGGGGAGTCCAGGATCTTGATGTTTCATCATGGTCGTGATCTTCAGCTCCCCCTTCACTGGCAAGTTGAAAGCTAGATGCTCAACAATCAGTTGCTTGAGCTCAGACAGGGGACAGCACTAGGGTCTGGAACTGGCCCCAATGCTGTGCCTGCCAGGCCAAAAATACATACATGTATATATACTCGTAGACATGCATACATGGGATGTATCCAAATGACCATACTCTACTTGTGTCCTGGCTTCAGCTGAATGGAATAATTAATAGAGTTATACAAGACACAGGAGGAGAAACCAGTCACTTTCATAATACATGAAGTCTCATGAAAAAAAATAAACATAATATCTAGGTGCTATACCTCAATTATTAAAAAAAAAGCCGCAAGCACCATTAGAAAAAGTGCATCATCGGTCACCTTTGGTACCTAAGATCTTTAAATATGTGATTGATAGGCACTATTGAAAATATGACTTGTGCTGCTGTTCTGTTGCATTCAAACTGGGGGGCAGATTATATTCTACCTAAAAGACATCTAAGTGGACTTAAACACATAATTGCAAAATGTTCGACCCTGTTCATGCCACTAAAAAACAATTAATGCAATATATTAGTCTACCTCCTGGCTGCTTTTAGTTTTACTAGGATGATGGCATGTTACAAAAGCAGATGCATTCATGGATTTTTCAGTATTTGAAAAAGGGTGAATTTGAATCACACTTAGGTGTCTAAGGCCATTTAGATAGCCTAATAGTGGGTGTACAGTCTAGCTCTAAAGTGTCTAAGGATTTTTTATGGCAGTGACTGTTTCCTCCTACTGATGACAATTATTCTTAATAGTGACACAGCCACGAGTGTATATAATGGTGTCCTGTCCCTTGTGTGGTTCAGTTTCAGACTCCTCCTCTGTTCCTTTCAGTCTTCCTTTTGGCAATGATACATTCAGAGAATGTCTGACTCACTTTACCAATGGCTAGTTCTGCTATCAGCATGGAGCAGGCAACTAACTGACTTAGTTTGTGTCCCAGTGAAGATATTACTTCCCCAACTCCATAAGCACTGCACCTCCCATAGCTCACCCAACAATTCCTCTTACTGGGTGGAAAGCCATCCACCAGGGTGTCCCAGTTAAGAGGATTCTACTACATCTCTTCATCTCGAAACCAGATGCTAGTTTTTCCCTTGCAGCTTGAAGAGTGCAAAGAGGAATGAAAATCTATGTGAGGACCCACATTTTGTGTTTGACTCTCCCTCCCCCACACAACTCGAAAGAAAACACTGGTGTTCTGTTGTTCACCATTGCAGCTCCTCTGTATTTGCTATGTGCATGTATTACGTATATTAACCAGTACAAGTTATAAGTATAGGAGCATCTTAGATAACCCATTTTTCCCTAAGAAATTAAGTTCTCAGTTCAAGGATATCTGATTGAGGACCGTGTACTTCCTCTGATCAGAATAATGAAGACTCTGAACCAACATTTGAGTATCAAACATTGATGGGAAATCGAGACCTGTTAGGAACTATATGCCAAATCTGTCTTTTACTTCTTAAACATGGATAATGATTTCTCTACATTTGCATTTTAAAGCACTCTGAAAAGGCTCATCTCTCAGAGAGATTACACCACATCAAAAGACTTGCAATTAATATATCATTTGTGTAAGGTAACTCTATACAAAATCTTTTGGGTTTAAATCAGAATATTTTTTCCCTCAAGACAAGAAACTCAAAGGTAGCCATTTGAAAATTGCTTCCCAGATTATAACCTACTCATTTTGTTGGCAAAATGCTATGGGAAACAAGCCAATGTTATGGAGAAAGTACATTAACATTTTTAGCTTTAAAAATTCCACAGTTAGGTTAAATAGCAGGATTTGTCCATATTTTGCACAGGTGTATCTGACTGCCAAAAGGCATAAGACAGCACTAAAACAAACCCATTTCTTTCTGAACATGGCTGAAGCCTGCTGGTTGGGGGAATTTATCACTGTCATTGCCTTTGCTGTGTCTGACATGGATAAAAGGAGAATACAGGTGTGATGTACACCAGTGCAGAACCCTAAAAATGGATTTCATTCTCCAGGGATGTCAGATGAGCACATTCCATGGGCACTAAATTCACAAGCCATGAAAATAAGAAAAGGAAATGAATAGATTAGACTGAATGAATGAGCTATCACACTGGAAGGATTAAATTATTTAGAAGAAACTCTGATGAGTTAAGAGGGTTTTATTTTCTTCTTTGATTTTCACTCTGAACCATCCTCTGAAGTAGTAAAGGAGAAAAGGAGATTTGTGTTTTGTTTCTGATGCCATTGTGAGTGGCACAGCTAAACGAGGACTAAACCACTTTGGAAAGGCAGAAGAGTAACAGGGGTGAGCAACACATTCTTGAATTTCTCCTACTTGACAGAAAAAATCACTTCAAATATTAATAATTCTTAGGATGCAAATGAAAAAAAAAGAGGCTTCAGTACTATAGAAACAATAGGTCATACACTCTTAAAGACAGTACACGTTTTAGTAATTGTTACAAGCTATTTACCATTTCTTCATTTCTCTATTTGGAGTATATTCTTTCTTCCACATATAGATTGTAATCTACTCCAGAACCTTTCAGTTAAAACATGGTCAGACTGTCATAGATTTCTCTGTAGCTGAGCTTAAAGATGCTGACTGTTTTTGTAGCACAGCACCAACATCCTATTGCAAAAGAAGGTGAATACCTTTCTAATAGTGATAGCCTCACATGGGTCATTGAAGCTAATAAAACCTTATTAAAAACAAACTTACTGTTTCCTCCCAACCCCAAGCCTTTCCCTGTATAGCAGTTAGCTGTAATAAGAGTCTTAGAAATCGCATTAAATATTTTAGCTGGAAAAAAAATTGTGATGATGTTCTGAGCAATAACCTCATATTTTGCAGCTGTGGGGACATCCATGCTGTAACAGTACATTTAATACACATGTAAATCTGCCTTTTGTTTCTAGTAATTTTTATCTTTTACTGAAACCAAACTGTATTTACAGGTGGATAGACAACTGACTGGCAGTGGTGGGAATTAAATGGGAATACAGGGCCAATTTATGCCTACTCACTCTAGCATAGAAAGAAAATGTTCCCAGAAGGACCTAGCACCATGAAATTAAAGGACCTGACATGGCGAGAGTTTATATGCAGATGCCGCTTGGTTCTTCCTCTACTTTTTCCTAGCTTCTCGAAAGCAATAATTTGCTGTTGGCCTATCCCAACAGCAATTTCTAATGTACATCCCCACACTGGATTAGCAAGATGGGACTATCCAATGGCACTGTAAATTAGTCTACACTGGCCCAATTGCTGCACCATAGCAAGATAAATTTTAGTATGGTGATGCTTTACTGCCTGGTAAATTAGTCTACTGTACTGTAAAGCAACCATGTAGATGGAGAAATACCATCTTTTTAAGACTGCAGAATATATTCTTCAGGAATAATTGAAGGCTGTATTATCTATCAAGAGCAGTAATTCTCAAATGTGCTAAAAGTGTTTAATAAAATAGCTTTAATGGCCTTCTGCAAAAGAAAAAATGTAAGCCCATCATGCTTTAAGCCAGGGGAATTTAGAGGATAAAACTGAATAAGGTGACAGTTGACATTTCTTTCAAGTTACTATCTACTAATCAAAGTATTATTTCAATCATATATATAATGCTGAAAGTATTCTGTTTTGTAAAAGAACTGACAGTATTGAAAACAAATACCTTTATTTAAATGTTTCTCTAATGAAGAAAATGCCAATATTACCTGGTATGGTATTACTGAACAAATGCATAAGGATTTGAAAATCAGTTCTGGAAGGCTTACATTAACCTTGAGATTCTTTGTGTAATGGGTTGCTTTAACAAAATGCTAATCTAACAAAGCCTTCACTGACAAACACACCAAAGAGATAACTTCTTCCTTTTGCAAATGCCAGAACACTCACTCACTAAGAATTTTTGTTCTTATGCTCTGAAGATAAAAAGTCTATGAAAAAAATATTGCTGAAACACTTCGAGGCATCATGGCTGTATTCTATGGACCATGTTTTAGATACTTTGGATAGTCTCAGCATTGACAAGAAATCTGTATATGAAGGGGAGGATTCCTCAGACACTTCAGTAGGATATTTGATTTGGATTTTTCAAGGAGCCTAAGGAAATTAGTACTTAGATTTTATCTAGCTGGGAACTGCTCTTATGCTATCAGGGGTCTGATGGTGTACCTATTGGAGAAAACAGCAAAGCTGCTGTTGACTTAGCACTTTAGAGATACTGTAGTATAAATCATAATTTATATTCCAGGGGAATTTGTGACATGGATGACCAATTTATTGAGTAAAATGGCTCATGACTTTTTTTCTTATTAATGTTGAACATACAATAAGAGCTACTCTTTTTCTTTCTTTCTTCTAGTGGGGGGGGAGGGGATGCACAGGTGTTGGGAGGCGACTTCAATGGGAGTGAAGCAACCTGTGGAATTTGGCTGTAGCTGTTTTTTCACTGTGCTAATATTTTTTTAAAATAGACTGCAATCCAATGATACTGTGCGTGAGCTGGATTAATAAGGCACTCCTGCATAGATCTAAGCCAGACGAATCTCTTCCATGTGAGTCTCTTGTTTCAGCCCCTTCTCTGTTGTTCTCAGGTTGCCAAGATAGAAGTGCTGACAATGCTAAAGGGGGACAAAAACCCACAGAGCTGGGAAGCTGACAGAGTAAACATCAACCTTTACTTCTGAAATTATTTAAACCACACTTCCTGTTTTCTGAAGGACCCAGGGATGTGAATGGGAGAACACTATTTTTCTGGCTTTTCATTTCTGTCTCAGAAAATAACCTGATTCATTTCAGTACTGTTTTATTGTGTGAGGGTCTTGCCAGCTATCATGTAGTCATCTGAGCACCACTGACAGAGTCTGGTCTATTCACCATTTAGAGAGTTCATGAGGATTAGCTGTCACTCTTCTTGGTATTTATAACACTTGCACTGATAGGGATATTAGGCTTACTGCTTGAGAGCCTGTCCATTTAGGGAAGATTTTGTTAAGCATGTAGTAACACTATTGGCTTTTAGTAAAAAGGCAAGAAAGAAACGGGGGCATAGTAATTAAACTTGACAATCCAAAAATAATTGCTATAATTTTGATTTTGCGCTATTATGCTAGTAGTGGTGTGAATGTATGCAACTCCAACACTAATCCATTCAAATGGAAAGAAAGAAAAGTTTGATTTATTTATATGGTGAGTCTCAGTTGCATAGGACATCTCCATCCATGCATCTATGTAGACATGAGTTTTGATTGTTTCTGTGACCCTTATCCAGCTGAGGCACATTTACTTATGAAAGTTGAGTTGCATGTGTCTAGTTAATTAGTCCTTAGTATTTGAGCTGTGGGATCAACTCTATCCAGTATGAACTTAGAATAGAACATAATTGCAGTTTCTCAGAAACCCTGGCCATGTCTACATGAGACACTCACTGTGAAGCAGCTTGTTACTACTGCACAGTAATGCTGTGTGGCACAAAGTGTGATGCAATGGTACGGTGCAGTAGTAACAAGCTACTGTGTGGTCAGTGCCACCAAAAAGGTGTTTGGGGACACTGCGGTTACTGCACAGTCATTTACTACTTGTGTATGCAAGTACTAAATGACTGCGCAGTAACAACTGTGCAGTCAGCATCTCATATAGACACAGATCCTGTATAATGCCTGTTTGTTTGGTAGTTGGCTATTACGTAATCACCCTTTGTGAATATGTCTGCTCCACTGATGCAGTGTAGTGGAGAGATCCCCGAGTTAGCTTTGAATGAACTAGCTTGGGTATTAGAAGCAAATTAGGCATAAGTAAATTAGCCCATGCTAACTGCTGGCTGTGACTAGGCTGCCCCTGGTATTCAAATTGACCTGTTTAAGGCTTGCTTAAGTATTTCTAAACTACACTACAGTCTGAAACATAGACATACAAGTGTGTGCAACTATGTGTATACGTATATATTAGGGCTGTGCAAAGCTTTGGTCCTTGATTTGATTCAGTGGAGATTTGGCCTGATTTCGTGACCACATCTGAATCGAATCAGAGGACCCTTTAATCTCTCTGAATCAAATTGGAACCCCCTGAATCAATTCGAAAAGATTTGGAGATAGACACAGCTTTAAATGTTTTTTCTACATACCTCTAGGTAGCAGGGGCTTATGAGTGCTGCAATACTGGGGAGCATGGAGTGTCCCACGGCAGTGCGGAGGGCTCCCCAGCGTGCTCGGCAGCAGACCCAGAAGTGAACCAGAAGCACTTCCAGTCTGCTTCTGGGTCTTCTAGGGAGTGTGTGGGGGGCCTCCCCGCATCCCCCCCAACTCAGTGACTGGTGCATCCTGGGTCTGGGGGGGCAAGCTGGGGGGTGTGGGTGGGGCCCCCAGTGCACTTCCTGGCAGATCCCCACTTACCTCAGGGGATTTAGTTTCTACCCCCTGGAAAACCTAGTTTAAAGCCCTGCTCACTAGGTTAGTGAGCCTGGCTGCAAAGATGATTTTCCCTCTCTGCATCAGGTGGATCCCATCTCTTCCTAGCAATCCTTCTTCTTAGAATAACATTCCATAGTCAAAGAAGCCAAAGCCTTGCTGGTGGCACCATCTGCACAGCCATGGATTGAGCTGCAGGATACATTTACTCTTGCCCGGACTCTTCCCCTTGGCTGGAAGAATCCAGTCTTGCTCTTGCCCATCCCCTTCACTCTTGCACCTAGAGCCTTGTAGTCACTTTTGTTATGCTCAGGGTCCCCTTTGGCAGTATCATTGGTACCCACAGAGATGAGCAGCATGGGGTAGCAGTCAGAGGGCCGGATGAGTCTCAGTAATCCCGCTGCAACATCTCAGATCTGGGCTGCGGGCAAGCAGTAGACATCCTGAGACAATAGATCAGGTCAGTCGATGGATGCCTCCATCCCCTGCAGAAGGGAGTCTCCAACACCCACCACCCATCACTGCCTCTTGGTGGCAATAGCCTTGAACATCAGCCTTGGGGATGCCTGGCCTGGTCTCCACTGCCAACAGAATGTGCTCCTCCTTTTCTGTTGCTAGGACTCCATATCTTTTTTCCAGGCAAACTACTGCAGATGGAGATGAAGATTTCTGCTTGCTGCCAGAGGTCATAAGCTTCCAGCTTCTACATTCCTTGAAGTCATGGGACAGATACCTCAAAAATGCAAGCAGAGGAAGAGCTGGTAGTGGCACTGACATTCCAATGTCCTTCAGACATTTCTCTGGGTCTCTTAATCTGCTGCCTCTCTCTTCCTGCCCCTCTTCCAAGCTGACCTTCTCTAGTAAACTCCCCTGTAATCCATCTTGTTTGCTGCTTCTTGGTCCCAAAAGGTTCCTTTTCCCTGCTTCCTTGCAGCAAGCTTATAATGAAGGAAGGTGAGAGAGAGTTTCCAGGAAAACTCCCTAGTCAGCTTCCCTTTGTTCAGGACTCTAGTTAAGCAAGGGGCTTAAGTATTGGTCTAACTCCTCAGTTTTAGCTACTTACACTAAAAATATGTAGGGTAGCTACTCTTAATTAAAAAAGGAGCTTATCTGAAAGGCTCCCCTTCTAGGAGGGGGGTGGCAAACTGACCTGAAAATTGACCTGTGAACTGCTTGCAAACTGCCCTCTTTGCTCACTCCCTGGTCACTCAGGATGTCTCCTTTTTTACCTACCCTGCTGGGCCTGGACTGGTTTTGTCCCCTTGTTCTGGCTTTTGTCAGGCACAGGCAGCAATCACTCAGCAATTACTCAGCTAACAAACAATCCTAGCTGCTCAAAGCACACACCCAAAAAATACAGCCTACCAAACACACTCAGCAAGTCAGGCAGACCTGTATCTGGTCTCTCTCAGTCCTCTTCTGGGGCCTTCAGAGCCCCCGGTCCTGTACGCAGTTCCTCTCTGGGTTCTCAGACCCTACTCTCACACTCTGTCCTTTCTTTCTGGGCTCAGGAACCCTCTAGTCCACCTCCTATCCCTTCCCTGGATTTGTGAACCCTCTGGTCCAACTATTGGCCCTTCTCTGAGCTAGTGGACCCTCTGACCTTCACTGTGCTCATGGGACACTTGCTGTGCCCCACTGTCTGCTGGGCCTGACTCTCAGCTCCTCCTGGGCTCCCAAGTCTCATGATAGGGCTGGAATCAGCCCTAGCAGGACTCCAAGCTAAACCACCAGTGCAATAAATAAAAGTATCTCAGCACTCTAGTCAACACCCCAACTGTCTCTGAGTTGAGAAAGACAAATTGCCCCTTGTCTGTAAAAACTCAGTCTTTTGCTGTCCAGATAAACCTGCCCTGCTCCCAGGATTGCAGAGTGGCTTACCCTGTTCACTGCAACTACAAGAACCCTAAGGCTCTGCTGCCAGAAGCTCCTCCTGCATGGCTCACAGGGCTGAACTGCCTGGCCAGCTGAGGCCTTGGTTTTATCTAGCCCTCCCCTCTGCTGGTCAGGTGACTCTCCAGTCAGCCCCACTCTGCCACCTGCAAGCCTCTTCTCTGGCTGCTTGCTCCCTTACTCTCCAGTGCCCTGCCATGATAACACTACACACAAAAATAGTCCCCAAGTCCCACCCACATGCTTAATGTAAAGGCCATCCTTAGGCAATTAGCTGGCTTAAAGCCTTCATTAGCAATGGAAACGGAAGAGTTGACATGATTGAAATGAAAAAGAACCAGGCTTATCTCAACCTGACCCAAACTGGCATTATTAGAACAAGAACAGTTGCCTGGGCACCCTGTGTCACCTCCTTGTAAATTGTGATAGCAGCAGTTATGAGGATGTGCATGAAAACAAAAAGAGATTAATAACTTATGTTTGTGGTATATTGGTCACCTGCAGCTATAATAGTACAGCCAGAATCTGGACATTAAAGGTCATCTAACACTCAACTCTCAGTTTAGGCCGTATTTGTGAGTTCAAGGGACTGTCATTGTCACCACTACCCCAGATTTTATCTCCACGGTGCCATTAAAAGCATTATATCTTTACACAACATCTGTAATGAGGAGGAACTGTACAGGTACAGCGGGGTGCAGCGACTCTACTTACCAAATGCAAAGTCTAACTCAAGGCACAGACTGCTATTCCAGCTAGGTTTTGGTGGCTTCTGAAATGGAGAAGGCCACGAGGGCCACTGGTGGATTTACAGTCTATTTAAAAGGCAACTACCTAATTTGTAAGTACCTCATTTGTAAAATTATTAATCAAAAGGAAATGAAATCAGGGCCCTGTTGAAATGAAACACGGTTTGGAATGAGATTGCGTATAGCCGTTTTAGGGGGCAATGCTATGTCAGGAACACATCCTCTGAGTGGAATATTCTGTTTACTTACCTGAAAAAAATAATATCCATGAGTTTCCTTAGCTGCATTTTCAAAGTTAGGAGCATGTGGCATATGATTGTTTATATCCTTCAATTACATTTAAACACATTAAGCATTATTTTTTGTGGTAAGTAATCAAAATATTATGATATCAAAGTAATTATGATGTTTAGGTTTTCTTTGTATCCACAGAAGACATCCATGGGAGAACATATATAGGAGGATAATAGTTGATTTTACCAATATGTGAAGTAATTGGAATATGGATATGGAATATGTCTTTTAGTGAAATGCAAAAGCAAAACTTATACACAAAATAAAAATACATTTAAGATAATCCAAGAACGGAAACAACCACTTGGGACAGTAAGTATCATAGTGATATCTACAGATTTTAGACTTTTTGTGGAAGCAAAAATACATCACCCGAGCACTCTATTTATAAAACTGGATTTATAAGGGCTATATCCCCAGTGGCACAGCTTATGTGTCAAGACAAAAGAAGAGAGGAGGAAGAAATAGAGAAGAGGTTGCTCATATAAGCATATATAAAAGTGTCCTAAATATCAGAAAAAATGGAATCTTCTAAAGGGAATAAAAGGTATCCAAAGCTTTTTAAAAGCAGACATTTCACTTACTTTTTAAAAGTGAGTTGTTTCATCAGCATTAGCACATGATGCAAATCTTACTGAAATCAAATGGGACTGCTTTGAGAGGAAAGGTTCTGTCTAGTGTGTAAATAAAGGACTCAGCTTCTGGTGCAGAATACCCCAGTTTAGTGAGCCAGTATTTGATGAATTATGGATGTTGTTAAGTGCTTTATCTATGTCCTGTAGTTTTGCTGCACAAACCAAAGCATAACCCTATGATGTGCCTCGGGCTCCTGGCATACCCTGTAGGCTGCTGACTGCCAGCAAGCAGCAGATTCAATTTAGAAGTCCAGGCTATTAATCTGAAAGACTCAGGTTTTCCACCTAATGGATCTATTTTTTAAGTAATGTAATACTGGTGGTAAGTGAAGATGACAAAGTGTCTTTACACATCACATAGGTAACATCTGCATGCCTCTGAAAATGTAAGGGGCCTTCATCTCCATGAACAAGACTCAACGTAGCACCAGCAGTACACATGAACCAAGGAGATTGGGTTGAACATAAATTGAAAAAAAAAAACAAGTGTATACTCAAAGGAAGAGCATATATATATTTTGATGGGCAAATCAAGGTAGCTGTTGGAAGGATTCTAGTTGAAAGAGACCTCACAAGATGATGAATATGTAACATACAGGCTGTTGGCCCTCAATAAGGTGTTCATAAGTAAAATACAATGATCACAATAGATTGAAGATCCAGAAATTTGCTATTTGGCCACACTATGGGTGTTAGGTGCTAGGAATTGCTGAATAAGTCTCATAATTGCAGTGAACCCCTTAAAAGTCACTGATAGCCAACATACGTGCAAATGTGGTATACACAACTAAAGAAACTGAATAAGGTCCTCAAAGTGCACACTACAGTCTCCAAATGCTTGCCTGCAAATATAGAGAAGGATTGGGCAGCCTAGAGATATTTAAATCACTTTCAGACAAAAGTAAGCAGATTAAAAGCCAACACAGACATGGGGCTACTTTATGACCCAAGGTGCAGATGACTGTTGTGACACACAGACCATGGGGTACCTGTTGGTCTCCTGGCTCCTGGAGGAATCAGCACTGTGGAAGTACCAGACTAGGACTAGAGATCAAGCTACGTTATGTGCCCAGTACCAGAAAAATACATAATGGAACAAGCTACCTAGACAAGTGGCGGAATCTCCATCCCTGAAAATTTTCAAGAGCAGGTTAGACAGACACTTGGTTGGGATAGTTTAGTTAGGGATGATCCTGCCTTGAGCAGGGGACTGCCCTACTTTCCTATCATACTAATTGTGTTGGCAGTTCTTGAGAAGAAGAAAAGACTGTGGGCCAGATTAATTTGGTGCAGATCCGGAGAAATTCCCAGTGAAGTTAATGGCATTATATTGGTGTAAAATCAGAATAATTTAGAACAGATCCTATACATATAAGAATAGTTTGAAGAATGACCAGGCATTAGGCAGTTCCCTTTTTTCTTCTTTGCACTTTATGTCACATCAAAATAAGTGCTTTGAACATTTACGGTACTATGTAGATATTTCTTAACAACAGAATTGATCCTGCAGTCCTTAGGTGTACAAGAAATCTTTCCTCAGGTGAATATTACCACTGACCTCATTGGTATTACCAATCAAAGTAAGTTTTTCTTATTTTGCAGAGGGCCATGTCCAATATTTCTTAGCTTTTTAAAAGTTTTATATAGCATATATCTACAATTAAGAGGCATGAAACAGCCATCTTGCAACTAACAAATTAATCACAATTCAGAGAGCCTATTTCCTGAATGAAATTAGATACAGAAGACCATTTCCTTTCCTATAAACAAGAGTGCTCCAGACTGTTACATCTCTCTCTGAACTTGTTCCTGCTCCCTTTACAGATTTTTCTGTCAGCTATCATCCTAGGCATTATCCATCATCACTTCTATGGATTGAAAGCAATATGAACACTAAGCTAACCTCTCAAAGTCAGAGATAGCTGTATTAAGTGCTACCCAACTTCACAAATGCTGAGTAGCCCTGAGGAAAGAGGTTTTAGCCCAAGTTCCTTGAATCTAGAGTGTGACAAAAATGAAATTTCCCCAACCGTAGAACCCAGTGAAGCAAAGGTTTTTGCCACTTGAGTTTGTATTGACCTAGAGACTCCTACACAGCACAATAATGAAGGATCATGATGTTTTCCTTTTGTCTTGCCTTTGTTAATTTTTTTTTTGTCTTCAGAAACATCCCAATTCTTTACTCTCAGTTTCATATGGTATACTATGTGAAACTATACCTCCAGTTAGCCTAGCAGACTAAGAATCTGCTTTGCATTAGGACCTGTCACCCATGGACAGCTATCTTGAGGGTCAATCTGTTATTTGAAATACAGCATAACTTCTTGTGTATTATAAAGAGAAAGAGCAAGGGATTGGGTGACAGTAACCCAAAGCTTCCTGTTTACTTCATCAACCACTACATCAGTCATGTTTTCAAATACGGAGTGAACCTAGGAAGAATAACCAGTCATTTTTAATAAAGAAAAGTATGCTTTCTCTAACTATCAAATAAAGATTTATATTGTGTACTTGAAACTATAGGGTTTACCTGCAAAAGAAAACTTTTAGCGTTAGAGTTAAAAGGCATCTCTTCATCTGAAATGTTTGCTACGTATACTGTCCATATTTATGTGACTGAAAGAACAAGACAGATACATATCTGCAGTTTGTTCCACTTATCTATGTTCTACTTGTACGTAAGGCACCATTTATATTTTAAGTATTACTTTAGAGAGCAGAAAGAAACTACTTCTGTCATCACTTTCTCATCTCCCTCCTTCTCTTTTTATTTTATTTGCCTTTGGCATCTCTGCAATTGACTCACACACCTCTGGAATTGTGCTGCCTCAGAACAGCTGAAGTCCCCTGTTGGGTATTCAAAGAAAGATAAGCTTAAATAGAAATCCTCATGCATTTCCTTTCTTTCCTAAGAAACCTATTGCCAAACTGACTTCAGTGCTTCATGGATGCAGAAGACTTAGGTCCAGAGAATATCAGTTTCCACCATCTATGTCCATAAATGAAATGCCACTTGTTTTAGTAGTATCAAAATGAAAGCATCTGTAATTCCCTTTTAAGTGTTTCATGTTTTCTGAACATCAGAATTACTCATAGAAAAACTGGCCCGGCTAATATCCCTTTTAGATTAGAAGACAGTAAAAAAATATTTCTGACTGTTCCTTAAAGGAAGCCTGCTTAAAAGATATAGATTCCAAAGTTCAGATAGTACAGCAGTTCTTAAACTCTGACAGGTTGTCTACCATCAATTTAAAATGACACAGCTGTAAGTACAGCAAATTTTTCATACATATAGGTAACTGAGTATGTATTAAAACAACATCAAAAACCTTTAGTAATCATAAAACTTTGTTTTATCAGTTACGGTAGCCATATAAAACCATTGTAAATTGAAAAAAAGACACTGTAAACTTACCAGTCCAGAGATGCTTTTGAGGATGTCTTTAGTGGGAGGGGTGAGCTTGCTTGACAGAACACAGTATTTGGATGTCTGGTGGGGGGCTGTGGGTGTGGGGGGTTGGAGCCTGGAGGGTATGGGGGGCTCCCCACAGGCCCTGGCAGGATGCCAGGCCCTAGCAGGATGCTTGATAGTGACACACAGACACAAAGAGACACACACAGAGACATAAATGTGCAGACACGCACAGTGCCCAGCAGGTAAGTCTGTGGAGGGAGAGGGATGAGGGGGAAGATTGAGTCCCCCCACAGTGAGGGAGGGAGTGGGACAGGGGCAGAGGCTGGGGTGAATGGGACCCTCAGGCTGGGGTGGGTGGAGGAACAGAGCCATGGGAGGCTTGTCCAAGGCACTGGGGTGGTCATGGCTCCATGCCATTGTGCACACCCCCAGGGAAGGTATGGAGGGCATGTGCCCCCCAGATTTGTGCGCAGGGCGGAGGCAGGCTGCATGCTGGGCTCTGTGCCCCACTGCTATTGCCTCAGGAGTTGCGTGTGATGTCATTTCCCTCCTGCGTCCCGGCTGCACCACGTCCCCTGCCTGCCCAGTGATAGGAGGCACAGCATGGTGTCATGTGCGGCTCCCAAGGCAATGGCAGCAGGGCGCAGAACACAGTGGGCAGCTCGCTGCTCCCCAGGGGTTTTCTCCTGTTGAGCCAGCCTGCCCATCCCCCACAGCAGGGCCTGCACAGAAGGATGTGGCCCCTCCCACTGCCCAGGTCCTTCCTGGAGTGGCCTGGGCCTTTCCAGAGGTTATGGGGGGCTCTCGCTGCTGTCCACCCCCCAGGGAGGCAGGGGGGTCTTGTGTGCCCCAGATTTGTGTGTGTGGTGGAGGCAGGCTGCCCGCTGTGTGTGGGGCTCTGTACTCCACTACTGTTGCCTCAGGATCCATGCATGACACCATGTGCCTTCTGCTGCTGGAAGGGCAGGGGATGTGCCACAACTAGCATACAGAAGGCATGTGGCATTGTGTATGACTCCTGAGACAATGGCAGCAGGGTGCAGAGCCCAGTGCACAGCAAGCAGCTTGCTTCCAGGCCCCGCACAAATCCAGGGGGCTCATGCTCCTCATGCCTCCCCCAGGGTGCATGCAGCAGTGGCAGGAGCCCCCCTGCACCCCTGGATGAGCTAACTGGGGCTCCAACCTGTCCCAGGGCCCCATTCACCCCTGCTTCTGCCCCACTCTCTCCCTCACTGCGGGGCCTCAATCTGTCATCCTTTCTCTCCCCCATGTCTCTAATCCCCAATGCACTTACCTGCTGGGCACTGCTCCACACACAACCAGGCTGCATTTCTGGCCACCTGCAGCAGGCTACAGCTGAGTGTCTGTGTGTGTGCATGCCCCTCCCCCTGGCCTTCCGTGTACCACTTGCAGATTGTCTGCATGCCACTGGTAGTACATGTACCACAGTTTTGGGAACTGCTGATATGTTTGGCTACATTGGAAACGTGGAGGCCTTGCTTTATAAAGGACATTGCTTTGCACGATATCGTTGTGTATAGCACTCTTTCTTTCTTTTTCTTTTTTTTAAAACTAGATAGCTACTGCATTTCAATTAAGGATTGTTGGGGCCAAAACAGCAGTAGTAAATCTATTGGTAACATCCCATTTATAATATTAGGTATATATCTAGACACTAAGGTAAAATAAAGATGGAACTGGAACAGGTGCAAAGGTGGTTAAGGAAATGGAGATTCAATCTCATGAGAGGAGATTAAGGAGCTTGGCTTGATTAGTATGGCAAAACAAAGGTTGAGCAGGGAAAGTATTAGTCTTTACAAATAAATTCATGGGGTGGACATCTAGGAGGCAGAAGAGCTATTATAGGTAAAGAACAATGTTGGTGCAAGATTGAAAGGGTACCATTTGGTTATGAATGGATTCAGACTGGAAATAAGATTTCTTACTATTAGAGGAATGAAGTTTTAGAGTAGTATTCTGAGAGAAATAGTGGGGGCAAAGAATCTGAACTATTTCAGATGGAGGTCAGCAAGTTTACAGAGGGTGTAGTATTATGAGATACGACATGCTTGGGTCAATGGTCAGTACACACTATGTATTGATTTGAAACCTGGGGAATCCTTGTGTTGGGGTAATTCTTTCTGTCCATCTCCAATGCCTGAGCCCCATGCTTCATGGCTTTAGCTGGTTTCCTGCAGCAGCCGGAAAGAATTTTTCTTCTTGTGCAAAAATAGGGTGCTGTTAGCTTGCAATGTACTTTGACGATGTGTTGTGTGGAGGGTTGGAATTCACAGTTTTTAGGATGCTTTGGATGAATGGTTGCATTTCAAAATAAGGGATTGGATTCTACTGGAGAAGTCCCTTCCAGGCCTATGTTCCTGCATTAACTCCCCTCATGACAGACTTCTTTGTTTTATATAATTTAGCTTTTTATGGCCACAATATGGTGGCTTGGTACATCATTTTGATTCTCCCATAAATCATATGCTCTAGGACAGGCAAGGGCAAAATACAGCCTGCGGGCTGGATCCAGCCTGCCAACTGATTGTATCTGGCCTGCAGGTGGGCAGCTGCCAACTCATGGGATCCGACTTACAGGTGGCCAGCAGTGCCAGCTGCTGTGTATTCCCAGGTAGGTGAGCAGGGCTGTTTTCACCTTGCTGGGGACATGAAACTGCTTCTGCCCAGCACTGACATGGCAGCATCAGCTGTGGATCCAGATGAATGCCTTGATCCCCATCCAGAACCTCCCAGGTGTATCCATGGCAGATGCTGGCACGCCCCTGCAGTTGCTTCTACTGCACTGGGCAGGAGGTGGCATAAGCTGCAGATGGGGTTGGCAGTTTCCAGACTGGAGATGGGGATCAGGGCATGCTACAGTTACAGGTGGGAGAGAGAGAGAGAGAGATGTGGTCCTTGAGAAGACACCAGAACTCATTAAGTGACCCTCCAGCCAAAATCCCACCCCCCTCTAGAACAATGTCTCTAGAAGTCAGTTATTCCCTCTAAAATCAGCAGCACATTTCTCTGAGTGAATGATAGATTTTCACAAACAGTTTGGTTATGATACTAAGCAGCTGATAGATTCTGGATTTGTTTGGTAACTACTTAGAATGTCATTAAAATAAATAATTTACTTAGCAGGTCACTGTAATTAAACCAGAAAATCACTGGTAAAATGAGCCCAATCACAATTTATTCCCAAGCTAGTGTACCTGCAGGGATTTACAGTTACAGTTTTCAAAAGGTGCTGGCACAAACAAGTTTATTCTCTGCAAAACTGAGGTGAGAAAATGCTTTTGCATTGTGACCCCAAAACATTGCGTACAGAAAATGCTTTCCTGATACAATTCAGAAAAAGGATATTATTTCCCTCCAATAGAATACCTCTTTTTTCTGCTGGTTTTAGCTCTTCTTTCATCCTCCTTGATGCTATTCTGGGATATTTTCTAAAGCACAAATTGGAAGTAGGCACCTACTACTTGCTGACTTCCAGAGAGGTAGTCATCTTGGTAACTTTGGTGGTCTTCATGATTCTTCTCATTTTATGTAGATCAATTTCCCAGGCACTGCTACTTTTCAGACATCTTCTTTGAGTCTGGAGAAAGAATGTGCTTTATGGTCAACTGATAATTACCCGGCAAGGCCTATGTGGCTCAATGTAATGTTTTGCCATCCAGCTATATGGTAGCCTGTAGAAATGAAGTATGATATTGGGCTGTGAACTCATCAGCTGAACAGGAATAGATTTCAATAATGCTTTAATGAGAGGTCTCAGCAGATAAGCTCAAGTGCCCAAAGTTTAAGCAATTCAGTAAGGCTAAGTACAGACCATCAAAAAGCCGGAGGCTGAATTGATTCAATCTCCACAGGTTAGTCTAAACTGCCTAGGTTGAACTGATAAGCAAAATTCAGTCACATGTCTGCAGTGGCTCAGGCCAGAAGTTGGGAGATGCTAGCATGTCTCCCTGCTTGGTTGGAGCAGACAGCTAGGGCCAAGTCTAGCCTGCTCATCCTGCAGTAAGAGGGGAGTTGTGGGAAAGGTGCAAAGTATCTTGGGATTCTGGGGGATTGTGAGTTAGTGTGAATCTGGAGGGGATCTGGGTCAGATGTTCAATAAACAGATTTAATCTAAATCAGTTAAATCTGATACTGCATCCATCCAGATTTATCTTAAAGCCATTTTTGCCATTTTGAAAGTGGTTTAAACACACAGAAATAATGCTGTGTTACATATTTGAACTGGTTTCCAATCACTTAAACTGGTTTATGTGTAATTTCTGTTCCTAGCTTAAGTGACAATTTCCCTTCCAAGTTGCTGAACCAAGAAGGCTGGACTGTATTGTATTGCTCTCTTGTGAATGAAACAAAAAGGCTGAGTTTTGCATCACTTTTGTTCATTAAACTGTTGATGTTGCTTGTCCCAAGAAGCAATTTGCTGTACAATAGCACAAAAGGACATAGGGTCAACCCATATAAACCCACATGACATTGGCTCATTTGTCATTTTGTTATTTGGGAAAAGTAAAGTCTTTGACTGCCTAGGAAAGGGAATATCCCTGTCCTGGTTATTCATATAACACCAAACATAACAGAATATTTTCATGCCATAGGAAAATTCCTCCTTCATATAGGTAGTAGCCTCTACTACTAAGTACAGGCAGTCAAAAAACCCAAGGCTGAATTAATTAAATCTTTGCAGGTTAGTCAAACCTGCATAGATTGAACCAATAAACAAGTGAACAGACATTCACTTTTGATTCTGGAAATGCAGCCACATACCTGCAGTAGCCCAGGCCAGAAGCTGGAGGGCATTGGAACACCCCTCCCTGCTCACTGCAGCAGACAGCTTGGGCCAAGGCTAGCCCACCCACCCTGCGTCCTGGGATGCTGGGCAATTTTGAGTTAACCTGAATCTGAAGGGGATCTGGGACAGATGTTCAAGTGATTTAACCTAAGTTAGTTAAGTTTGATCCATCCAGGTTTATCTTAAACCTGATTCAGCGATTTTGAAAGTGGCTTATGTGCACTGAACTTCTGTTGTGTTACAGATTTGAAACGGTTTCTGATCACTTATACCAGTTTATATATAATTTCTGTCTCTAGCCTATGCCTGCCAAGTACAGAGCCTTTGTGGGCAGCTGCAGAAACTAGCATTCACTATACATAGTTTTGTGATCACTGTAATTCACCCTAGTGTTGATCTAATCAGCTCTAAATCTGGATTCTGTGAAATAAAGAAAATAAATATATAATTTTGACTTTTCTAAAGTAATCTGTGATTGGTTTTGTTAAATAGCTTCTAATAATAAGTTTCTCTTTCAAGCCATTCAGGAGAAAGTGTGCTATGATTACGGCCAAGAATTGTATTCAACAATTTAATTCCATACACGTGAAATACCATGCTGTTTAAAAAATTACTCTGGCTACCTAAGTAAACATTAATGCAAGTATTAGGAATAGATTATATACCAGTACATATACATATATTACAGAGAGAGAGAAGCAACAGCTGCTGAAATGAAAATAAAATGATGTCTTCAAATTTAAGCTTGATGGGGATATGAAAGGAATTAGAAAAGAAGTGTTTTTCATTCAAAATCATGACATTATGGATGAAGAATAGTGATTTAAGAAATTATATTGAAAATCAAATCATTGCTTTTCTTGCTGGTTGAATAAGCTAAAACATATGCAACTGTAACAACTGCTAGCTAAAATAATGTCTTCTAGGGAAAATGTTCCCTTTCCTCATGGCAAAGAAAGACTCAGACATCTACGAATAAAGTGTGATGGTATCAGAGGGTAGTGGGGAAAGGAAACCATCTTGATAAGCTCTGTTCATTCCTCTACTGCTCCTTGGAGAAACCGGTGAAAGAAACAGGAGTTGGTAGCTAGTAAGTTCTACCTGTGCTATTGAGAGCAGGTTTTTCACGAAGATGTACAAGATCCACAAGATGTGGCCATGTATTTCACAGAGACTGACAAGTTGCTGTTGTGGACAGGCCCTGAATTCCCTGAAACTTCCAATAATTCAGTATACACTGCTATAAGTAGGGATGACATTATAATTTCCGGGGGCCATTTTCACATCTTTTTGATCTTTCTTTTTCAGTTTCACGTGAGGATGTAAACTGATCTCAGTCACAATTCATACATTACAGTAGGAAACTGAAAAACACATTACTGGAGGGAAAACAGAATGAAAGATAAAAGAAGCAGTCTGTATAGATTATACTTTACAGCAGATGGCCTGAAATCAATGAAAGTGCTGCCAGGCTACAGTAGTGTATTTAGAAATAACAATTGGCTAATTCAGGTGTGATGTAATTGGGGGTGGAATTAATGAACAACTAGCCCTGCCTGAGCCGGCTGGCCAGTTGGGGTGCATTAAGCTGGCTACACCTGGACACTTCCTTATTAGCTGGGAGGAGCAGCAAGACCCCTATATAAGACACTTGAGAACATAGCCAATAGGTTAATCAGTAGCCTTGTTTCAGAGGGCTGGCTGCTTTTGTTCCAGAACACCCTGTTTCTAGTTTCCTAGCTTCAAGCCCTTAGCTTCCTGCTCCTGATTTCATATCCCATTTTTGGCCTTGTGACTCTGGATCCATGACTTTGGCTTCTGACCCCAGTTCTGGTTCTAAACTTCAGTTTTTACGGCTACCTACATCTTGGTAATGGAATATCATGGGCACAGGCAGTGGAAAGCCAGAGCTTGGGGGAGCTTAGCCCCACAAAACTAATTTTACAGCAGCTGGCAACAGCAGCAGCACCATGGCACTGCTCAGTGTGCAGCCAGGCCAGCGCCCCATACATGCTCAGTTCTGCGTGGTTGAGGAAGAAGAGGCTAACTGTGCATGCTTCGCACTGCACAGAGCACAATGATAGGAGTTGTAGTGCTCATGCTGACGCAAGCACTCAGCACCCCCAAATAATATTTGCTCCCTCTGTCTATGACCGTGGGCCTAATAAGAGGCCAGTCCTGAAGTCTACTTAGCTGTAAGGAGTTGAGACCCAGCTGAGGCAGAGTCAATCCCAGGCTCCAGCTGGAAGTAATCAAGGAATCAGGCTGAGTTATCCCTCGGGGGGGGGGGCAGCCCACACTGGCGTAGATAAGCTCAGACCACAGAGCAGCAGGCTGTTTAGGTAGTAGACTGCTTTGCTATGCCTTTAGTCGGTTTGACTTCTGAGGCCTGATTCCATGCCATGAACCTCTGGCTTGGACTTCCCTGCCTGTTCCTGCTTGCTCCTGTTCCTGTCTTGGACCTCCCAGCTTGTATCAACTTGTTACTCTGCTGACAACCTTGTCTCAACCATCAGCTTGCTATCTTGAACTAGAAATGAAACACAAGTTGCTTTCCCATCTGGTAAATCCCTGACTCTAGCAGGATCCCCTTGGCCTAACCACAGATGACCCGATGAGCCCTTCTGTTATCTTAGTGCTTGCTCCTCTAAGTAGTCTTCTGAATGCCTCTGGAAATAGTCACAGTAGTAAATACAAGGCTCAATAATAAGCATTTGCAGCAGGGAGTCTCTAACATCTTATGCAGCTTTCACAAAACAAGGGGAATTGTTCAAGAGAGCCAGGCAATTAGGGACATTCATCCTATCAATATTACAGGACTGTTTCATGATCTGTTTATTTTTCTTTACCTGCAATATCTTCTGGAAGGGCAAGAGACTGCCATATGTTCATAAGAAGTTCCTAATAGTTGATCTCTTTAAGGTGTCTTTCTTCCCTCTCAGGCCTTCAGAGTTCCCAGGGGGCATTTGCGGGTTAAGGCAGAATGTTGTTTCAGACCTATGCAACTTGCCACTAGAGGGCTTGGCAACCAGAGGCATAGCCAATGGCCAAGACTACATACTTCGTCTAGGAGCAGAGCCCCAGGAATTAAGCATAGCAAGAACATGAAGCCTGGAGAAGCTGCTCAGTACTGCTGCTCAGTATCTCCCAACGCAGAGCCAACAGGGTTAATTGTGTCCATAGTATAGAGCAGGCTTGTCTAACATATGGCCCACAGGCTGCCATGCGGCCTGCCAAGCCATTTTATCTGGGCAGCGGAGCTTGAGAGGGTGGAAAGTTTGTTAAGATAGAGGTGCTGGGAGCCTTCGTTCTGGGATTATGGATGACTGCAAATGACTTAACAATACCCTAGCTCAAGCTAGGTAGAATGACTCAAAGATAATCCTTGGTCAAAAGTGGTGTAACTTTTAAGATGTGTAGGCAGTACTAAGCATAGTTCAACACCCTTTAATGAATGGATGATCCCATTTTAAGTCCTTTTAGAATGGTTTAAAAGTAACTTATAACATTACCCAAAGTGACTAGCCTACCACCACCCCACAAATTGATGGCGAGGACAGACTCAAAATCCTCTGTCTCAACCACACTTTTCTTGATTGTTCCACATGGAATTTAACAAACTAACATAAAGGTACTTAAAATGTTTCAGATTTGTTGGTTACAGGTTTATTGTCTAATATTTTTACTATAGTAATTATTCAACAATAATTTTGATAACTAGAATTTTTCAACACATTTGAAAAATCAGGGTTGCATTATGGATTCATCTTCTAAAAGTCAGCATTGTGTGAAATGGGAACAATATAGACCAGGTCTTGTTCCCAGTTATATCAGCATAAATGTGCATTGACTTCACTGATTTAAGTTGTTGCAGTTTTCACAGTGATGAAAAAAAACAACCAAAATCCATGTCTGTACATGAACAGACTTTAAAATGTCCAGGGTTTTAAGTAATTATTCCACTTTCTTTAGGGTGTGTAATTCGGGCATGGTATCTTGAAGGTCTGAAGATCTAAAACTTTGGGCATCTGCATGGATCTGAAATCTCCAGAAAACATGGAAGAGCTATAGAACAAAGCTATGGTGACCTAAACACATAGGGTCAGATTTCAACCTTGCCCAGAATAGAGGTGTGACAAAATGTAATGCAGTGCACACATAAAACAATAGGGAGGGTGTACATAAGACACCCTTATGTGTCATGATACGTAAGTGGAGACACCCTGCCCTACCTTCTGCCTGACTTCAGACTAACACGGCTAACTATTTTTCTGATGATCAGTGTATCCAACATCCTGTCTGCTTGCCCTGTAGGATAGTAAATGTGATTTTATTTCTTAATCCTTTCTCATGTTGCTTTTCATTATAGGTCCAGCATTTTGAGTGTAGAATCCAAAATGTATTGTTCTTTAAAAGCATTTTAAAAATACATGAGTGAAATCCCCATTCCACTCATCAATACATTCCTGTGGAAAGTGACGGTTTTAACAAAGTGCCTTTTTTCTTACAAAAAAAACCTTACTCAATTGGAACATTTTTACCAGTTCTACCTTTAACCAGTGGGATAAAGAAGAGCCTTGCTGTTTCTTCTTTCAGTGCTATATGTAACAGTGGCTATATTGACTTACTTTAACCCATAAGAAACTGGTGCTCCAAGCTGGCTGCTGAGCTGCTGCCATTTCATTAATGTTTCATTTCACTAAATGGGATATTGTTAGAGAACTGAGCATTTGACAGCTGGCCCGATATACTCAGCATTAAACAATTTCAGAAACCCTTTTGATTCCTCCCAAGAAACATAGAAAATAGCAGATAGGAAAATCCAGGGTCTTCAAAAGCTGACCCAGCAAGAACCCAGTAATTAATTAGGTAATTTATGTCCACATGATGTGACCCCCTACTTGCTGAGAGAAGAGGAGCACTGTCCTATGGCCAGTAGTCATGGTCAGTAAGATGTGGTGAAGAAGTTCTTTTCCAGCTCTGAATGTTCCCTTTTAATCCTCTTGGGGATATCAGTGATGATCAAGAATTTGTGCTTTCTTTCTCCTCTTATCAGCACTGTGGGTGCTATGAGGGAAAAAAAGAATCCTAATTATTGATTAATCCTTCAAAGAGATGGATGTAAAAAAAAATCCACAGTTCAATACAGCTGGGTATTAGGAGAGTTCAGATCTAGAACTGGATACAAATTTTGCCTTTCTTGGGGGTATGAATCTATAAACAATTAGATAACCAAATATTAATCTGAATTTTAAAAAACTGCACAAAGTGCCAATATAATTTTATGCTTCCTCCATATTTAAAGCCATGTCATGAAATGGTAAAGCACCAAAGAACTCCTCTATCTCCATAATCATGATTTTGCAATAAACAATCTGAATACTATAATCTGAACCCATCTCATCTTTATGATATAGGACCTGATTTTTATTCTATTACAGTATGTTGCAAAACTAACACTGACTTCACTGGAAGTGGCAGTGAGTTCATAAGTCCTAAAATTGTTAAAATTAAATGCCAACACAGAATTTGCAGTCCCATTCATTTTCCTGAGATGGGTTTAGACAATTTATTTGACTTTAACATTGAATATGTACCCAGGATTAAATTTGATACAAATGTCTCCTGATGCAGGAACTACAAGTATTGTAAAGCAGGGGAGAGCTTTAAATTGTTTGCTAACAATTATTTGTTTTTCTAATTCAGCATTACTGATGTCAGTAAATAAGAATTATATACTGTAAAATGTCATGACATCTGGTCTATGTGGACAGAGGAATGTTGATTTGAAAGCCCCTCTTAATGAAGAGTTGTTGATATATATGCCTTGTACTTTTATAGTTTTGTCAAACAACATAAAAATGTTATTCTGGATTTACTGGAGGGAAATAAAATCCAAATTGAAGTAAGATTTTAAAACAGCACAAAGTTCCAGCGTATTTCACGTCGCCAATAAAAATATACATCCGACTAACTATAAACCCTTAAAGTTTCAGTACTTGGTTGTACTCAAAGTCAACAAATTTATTTACTTTGGAGAATCTCATATTTATTTATGTTCTCTTGAAATTGAATGAAGAGTAATGTTTTCTGTGTTGTTCTTCATTGTACAATAACTGATTCATAGCAGCATTGATTTGTAAATAAAGAGTGGGAATTAATGAGCAATCCTGCAATCTTGACTTGAGATTTGATGACAGTTTTACTTCACTGAAGGTTCAAGGGCAGGTTTGTGTATTTAATCCTATAACACCCAAGTTTTACAAACTTCATCATCAAAGAGTGTGATCCTGATGAATCAAAGCCCTGAAATATGAATAAATCTTACTATTTCTTTAAAAGATGCATCCAAATATGTCAAAATGACAAACTGTGGACAGATGCACCTTCAACTGCTTTGTAAGAGGGAACTGCCCCTTGGATGAGTGCATCAGCAGTTTTGATATAACTGTTATGTCTGCATGCTCCTGTAGCAAAATAAGTTCACTAAATCACCATAACTTTAACTCTGAGTTAAACAGGGTTAAAGTTGAAATGGTTTTCCTATGCTTGTTTCCTTGCAGAGGTATGTATGTAATAGCTACATTGTAACAGCTCATGTTGGTATTATATCATATTACAACTGTTCCATCTCTCTAAACCAGTGGTGCTCAACCTCTGGCCCACAGGCCCATGGGTCTCTTCACAGGTCTGGAAATTTGATTGCAGGTGAGCAGTGGCAGTGTTGATTGCTTCTCCCCTGCTGCCAAATTTCTGGACCCATGGGAAGCCCCACCGACCTGCTGACATGACCCTGAATGCTTGATTGTGCCAGCACATGGCCAGGGCCAGGGCTAGTGCTCGCACCACTCATCTGGCTAGCAGGGCCAGAAGGGTGAGCACCACTGGTCTATACCTATATATAGCTAAGTGTATTCCTCTCCCTCCCCTTCACCCCCATTCTTGCTCATATGAAGATTTCCATTGATTTCAGTAGAATAAGGCAAACAGCATTTGGCTTACTGCATATTATTTTTCAAAGTTAAATAGTTCACATTTATAATGGTTCAGCTTAGCATGTATAATGTGTTTAATGTTTTCATTTGTTTGGGGCTAATTGTTAAAGTCCTCATTGCTCTTCTCTACATAGCCTCCATGGCCAGACTGCCTTCCCTGGCTCTCAGGATGCCTTATCTCTCTCCCAGGACCATGTCTCCTTCTGGCCAGGTGACCCTCCTGGGTTGCTTGCAGGTGCCTGCTAATTAGGCTCATTAGCTAGTTTCTATGGCAGCCTAGTTGTAGCATGTCCTGCCTGCCCTACAGGGTGCTACCTGGGTTGCTTCTCTCTTAAAGTGGCAGAATCCACTAGGTACTCTGTCACAGTGAAAAATTCCAACTATCATTCAGTTTGGGGGCTTTCCAGAGAAAAAAGCCTCTCTGATTGGATAGTCCACCTATTTCCCCAAACTCACGCAGAAGAATATTCAATCATGCATGCTTCAAGTAGCAGTCCTAGTTCCTTCTTGTCTGGGTAGAGAACAGCTTGTTAAAGTGTTAAACCATCTTTTGACAGAGGTAGTCTCTATACAAATGCAGAAGAGGGTATCTTTTTCATTTCAGTTTAGTAAACTATTTGCGTTAAACTAGTATTTCATTTAAACCTCAGAGACCAATTGGGAATTGAAAAAAGAGGAGAGTTTATTTCTCTACTGTTAACAAAAACTTGGGGCAAGTAGATGAGATCTCCTAGTTCCAAAAAATTGGGAGTACATAGTAAAAAGAAATAGTTTAATTCACTATCCCCTTTATGAATCTTTTATTAAAACATAAGCATTCAGTGCAGTTAATACAATTTTTTATTTAACTAATAAAATATTTTAAATGCTATTTTTCACTTTAGTTGAATTCTTATTTCCAACTAAATAAAGACTGACACAAACTAAAAGTAAATAATTATCTAGTAAAAAGAGAGGCATTGTTCACCATTTTCTAACAATAAAAATCCCTTTGAAGAAATGTATGTTGAGCTATATAATTGCTTAAATAAATATGTTTATAGTCTATCCATCTGCTTAGTGAAGAAGCACCAAATTTATTGCAGCCAAGCTCTAGTTGCACTCAACATGTTTTAATGTTTAATTTTCAACGTGAATCATCCTTTCTTTCAAAAATAACTTAAAAGTACAAATGCAAAACAAGATTAGAATAGATTATCTGAATCAATGTTTCTTGTTTGCTTAATTAAATCATAATGAATATCAGGGGGTTAAATCACTTTGATTATATCAATCCATCCTGGAGCAGTAAAAAACATTTTCACAAGGGAGTGGGAGGGAGCAAAAAGGGTCCAGCCATCCAGGGAGGATCTCCATCCTCATCTCTCACTCATCCTGTGTTCAATGTGTTAAATGGCCTTCTGCTCCACCCTCCCCTTCTCAGTTGGTGCAGGTCTGGACAAGGAAAAAGGATGAAACTTTCTGGAAACTTTTGCCTCTGGAAGAACTGAAGAGGTTTGGGAAAGGGAAAAGAAAAACAAAGGGCTGCTTAGGTTGTTGGAGGAACATTTTTTGGTCAATATTAATGAGAAGGTTGGAGTGAAAAATTTAATTGATATAGGGATGCACTGACCAAAATTCTATATCCCTATATAGGGACACTAATTTTCTCTCTCTCTTTCTTGCTCATGCATATGCGTGCATACACACATGCGCACACACTTTTATACAAATGAGAATGTGCTGATTGTGGGTATTCAGAATTCAAAGGCTCACAGGAAATAAAAAAAAATAAAATCTCATGGCCTACTTGCATGGTTTGGGGATCAGATTCATAATTTTTTTTAACTTTTTCAATTTGATCCAAGTTGGGCAAGACTGCTCCTGGTTGGAACCTTGGCCCTGATCTGTCCCCAGGCATCAGTGAGGCAAAAGTGTTGGAAAACCAGCATAGCTAGACAAATTTGTGATCCCTGGTGTGGGAAATCTCTGGGTGGCAGAGAGAGGAAGTTCTTATACCATCTTCCTACAGATTCCTTAGCATTGGGAACTGTAGGCTAGATCAGCCTCTGCCTCTCTTTCTGCTGTAAAAAGCAAGTGTGGTTTAGGGTATCCCTGAGATAGCATTAAACTACAACAGAGATTGCACAGAACTAGCCCAAGGATTAAAGAGCCACAGTTTCATAGTTTCATAGTTGGTAGGGTCGGAAGGCACCTGAGCAGATCATCAAGTCTGACCCCCTGCCATGGCAGGAAAGAATGCTGGGGTCAAATGACCCTGGCTAGGTGTCTATCCAGCCTCCTTTTGAAGACCCCCAGGGTAGGAGCGAGCACCACTTCCCTTGGAAGTTGGTTCCAGATCCTAGCCGCCCTGACTGTGAAGTAGTGCCTCCTGATATCTAGCCTGAATCTACTCTCCATCAACGTATGCCCGTTATTCCTCATTACTCCCGGTAGTGCTCAGGGGAACAGGGACTCTCCCATTGCCTGCTAATCCCCTTTGGTCAGTTTGTAGACAGCCACCAGATCCCCTCTCAACCTTCTCTCATGGAGACTGAACAGGTTCAGGTCCTGTAGCCTCCCCTCATAGGGCTTGCCCTGCTGCCCCCTGATCATGTGAGTGGCCCTCCTCTGGACCCTCTCCATGTTGTCCACATCCCTCCTGAAGTGCAGCGCCCAGAACTGGATGCAGTACTCCAACTGTGGCCTGACCAATGTCGCATAGAGGGGGAGGATCACCTCCTTGGACCTGCTCATGATTTATCTATGGATGCATGACAAGGTGCAGTTAGCCTTCCTGACCGCGTCCCCACACTGTCAGCCCATATTCATCTTGGAGTCAATAGTGACTCCAAGATCCTTCTCTTCCTCTGTGCTGACAAGAAGGGAGTTCCCCAGCCTGTATGTATGCTTCTGGTTCTTCCTCCCCACGTGCAATACCTTGCACTTGTCAGTATTGAAACCCATCCTGTTCTCATCCACCCACCCCTGTAACCTGTCCAGATCTGATTGCAGCCTGTCCTTCTCCTCTAGCATGCACACTTCTCCCCACATTTTAGTGTCATCCATGAATTTGAACAAGGTGCTTTTCACTCCCTCGTCCAAGTCGCTGATGAAGATGTTGAACAGTGTGGGCCCAAGGACCGAGCCCTGGGGAACTCCACTGTCCACATCCCTCTAGGTTGAAAATGACCCATCCATCACCACTCTCTGGGTGCAGCCCTCCAGCCAATTAGTGACCCATCTGACTGTGTAGGCACCGACACCACAGTCCCTTAATTTTTTAATAAGAATCAAGTGAGAGACTGTGTCGAAGGCCTTCCTAAAGTCCAGAAAGACTACATCCACTGTGACACCTGCGTCTAAGGCTTTTGCGACCTGGTCATAGAAGGCCACCAGGTTGGCCTGACAGGACCTGCTTCTAATGAACCCATGTTGGTTGCCCCTAAGCATAATATCCCCTGCGGATCCCTCACAGATATGCACCTGGATAATTTTCTCAAAGAGCTTTCCCAGGACCAAGGTAAGATAGGCCTATAGTTTCCTGGGTACTCTTTCTTCCCTTTTTTGAAAATGGGGACCACATTGGCCCTTTTCCAGTCCTCTGGCACTTCACCAGAACACTGTGAGTGCTTGTAAAGCTGTGCCAGGGGTCCCGCAATGACCTCTGCTAATTCCTTCATCACTCTGGGGTGGAGATTGTCAGGACCTGCTGATTTGAACATGTCTAGTCCCACCAGAAGTTCCCTGACTAGGTTCTCCACTGACCCTGGGCCTGGCTGTGCCTCCCCTGGGTCCATCGGGAATCCTGGTTGCGGGGATGACCTGGTCCCTGCTCAGAAAAATGGAGGCAAAGAAATTGTTAAAGAGATTAGCTTTGTCATCTGGTGTGACCACCAGATTTCCAAGCGTGTCCTGCAGGGGCCCCACGTTACCCGGTACCTTCTTTTTACCCTCTATGTATTTAAAAAAGGACTTCCTGTTATCCTTGATCCGGGTCACTAGTCCCAGTTCCATCTCCGCCTTAACCTTCCTAACAGCCCCCCTACAATCTTGAGCCAAGAAGGTATAATCCTCCCTGGTGATGGCCCCTCCCTTCCATTGGGTGTACACCTCCTTTTTAGCTTTGAGGTCACAATGTTTTCTCTTGGGCTCCACACCTCATCTGCATGTAGTGCCTATTATGTGCCCTTGAGAATGGAGCTCATTGTACTTTTCATCTGATAAACAAGCTAAGACGGGAAGTAACTTGTCAGGTGAGATATGAACAGGCTAACTTGATGAAATTCAGTATGGTATTTGGCAGAGTCCCCCATGACCTTCTAATAAACAAAGTGTAGAAATGTGACCTAGTCAAGACTGCTACAAGACATAAACATGTGGCTTAAAGCCATAGGCAGAGGATAATTATAAATGGATCAACGTTGGCATGCCAGGAATTTTCAAGCAGAGTTCCAGAGGGGGCTGTCCCAAGCCTGGTATTGTTCAATGTGTTTATTAATACCTTGGATGCTGGTATACAGAGCTTCCTGAGCAAATCTGTGCAGTTCAGGCTCTGCATTTTAAAAGGATGTGCAGAAGTTAGAGGGGGTCCAAATGTGGGTGAAAAAGGGATAAAGGGCTTGGAAAGTAAGGCATAGGAGTAGCTATGCCTTGATTGTACTTGATTGTGACGTAGAGGTGAAGAGGAATCAGCATGTTAAGCCTGCAGAAATGCATGATAGCAGTATTCAAATATCTGAAGGGCTTCCATAAAGAAGAGGGAGAATACCTTTTCTCCCTTGCTGCAGAGAGTAGCATGTGTAGTAATGGCTTTAAATCTCAGAAAAGTAGGTTTAGACAAGATATCAGGAAAAACTTCTTTACTGTTAAAACAGTGAAGTTGTGGAACAGATTGCCCAGGGAAGTTGTGGAATCTCCATCACTGGAGATTATAAAAGCATTGGTCGGGGATGATTTAGCATAGCTTGGATTGTACTGTGAAGAGCAGTAGTTGGAAACCTAGAAGCCTCCCCCATGGCTCCTTCACATTGCTCAGAGATTATGAGAAGATATCTGCAGATCAGAACAGGTGGAGTTTGAAGTGGACAATATTTAGCAGCAGGAGAATGAAATAGATCTCCACAATTGGCTAGATTATAAAAGAAGATTCATAATCAACAACCTCTCATGGTTGAGGATGATCACTCCCATGGGTCAAGTAAAGGGTTGTAGATGAGTCCATTGATGGATAAGAAGGCCGATACAAGAGCTGCAGACTCTCTGGCAGGTGTCACAGGTGGTGGTTAAAGGGAGGGTTGAACCATCAATTTCTTTGTCTTGTTTTATAGAATCATAGAAAATTAGGGTTGGAAAGGATCTCAGGAAATCATTTAGTCAACCCCTGCTCAAAGTAGAACCATTCCCAATTAGATCATTCCAGCCTGGGCTTTGTCAAGCTGGGCCTTAAAAACTTCCAACAGTGGAGATTCCACCACTTCTCTAGTTAACTTGTTCCAGTGCTTCACCACACTCCTAGTGAGAGAGTTTTTCTAATATCCAACCTAAACCTCCCTTTTTGCAACTTGAGACCATTGCTCCTTGTTCTATCATCTATCACCACAGAGAACAATCTAGCCCCATCCTCTTTGGAACCACCCTTTAGGTAGTTAAATGCTTCTATCAAATCCCCTTTCAGTCTTCTCTTCTCCAAACTAAATTAACCCAGTTCCCTCAACCTGTCCTCATAAGTCATGTGCCCCAGCCCCATCACCATTTTTGTTGCTCTCCACTGGACTCTCTCCAAATTGTCCACATCCTTTTTGTAGTGGGAAGCCCAAAACTGGATACAGTTCTCCAGATGTGGCCTCACCTGTGCAGATAATTACTTCCCACGATCTGCTGTCTAGACTGTTACTAATGCAGTCCAGTATGCGGTTAGCCTTCTTGACAACAAGGGCACACTGTTGGCTCATATCCAGCTTGTTGTCCACTGTAACCCTCAGGTCCTTTTCTTCAGAGCTGTTGCTTAGCCACTCAGTACCCAGCCTGACCGGTGCATGGGATTCTTCTATCCTAAGTGCAGGGTTTTGCACTTGTCCTTGTTAAACCTCATGAAATTTCTTTTGACCCAAGCCTCCAATTTGTCTAGGTCACACTGAATCCTAGCCCTACCCTCCAGTGTATCTGTTACACTGCCAGCTTGATATCATTCATGAACTTGCTGAGGGTGCAATCCTTCCCATCTTCCAGATCATTAATGAAGATATTGAACAAAACCAGCCCCAGGACCAACCCCGGGACACTCCACTTGATACCACTGCCAGCTAGACATTGAGTCATTGATTACTGCCCATTGGCTTGACAGCCCAGCCAGCTTTCTACTCACCTTAGATTCCATTCATCCATCCCATGGTTCCTCAGCCCGCTTGCAAGAATGCTGTGGGAGATGTTATCAAAAGCCTTGATAAAGTCAAACCAAGGTTCTTTGAGTAGCTGTGATATCTTTTATTAGACCAACTGAGTAGTTGGAAAAAAAATTCTTAGTAAGCTTTCAGGAAAAGTCATCCTTCTTCAGGCATAGGGAGTCTCTGCTGGTTTGAGACTCCAAGGAATGAGAGAAGCTAAAAGTGTGGCAGGATGTCAGTGAGACTATAAATAGGTATAAATTAGAAAGACAAAAAGTACAGCAGGGAAGGGATGGGGAAGAAAGGCCAAAAGGAAACACTACAGAGGCTCTCAATAAAAAAGGAAATAGGTGGAACTGATGGAGACGAAGGGAAGAAAAGTAGGGGAGGGGAGAGGAGGGGAGGGGAGGAAAGGGAGGGGAAAGAAAAATATAAGAGGTCAGGTTAGGCAGGTACCTGGTGAATCAGATGGCAGGCAGGTCATAATGTGTCATAAATCCAATGTCTATATTGAGTCCATGATTTTTTGTATCCAGTAGATTTATGAAGTGAAGTTCGTAGGCTCATCTATGAGAGGTGTTTTGTAAGTTCCCTTTGAGGATTAGAACTGAGAAATTAGAGAGGGAGTGATTGTCCTGTGAGAAATGTGCCCCCACAGGTAGTTGGGTATTCTTGTCTTTGATAGATTTTTGGTGTATGTTCATTCTGGTGTGCAGTTGTTGTTTGTTTTCTCCTACATATTTTTCATCAGGGCATTTGTTGCACTGGATGAGATATACAACATTTCTGGAGGTGCAGGTGTGAGATCCGGGAATGGTGATGGTTCTGTTGTTGGGTGTAGTAATTGTGGGGGTGGTGGAGATGTATTGTCAGGTTTTGCATTTCTTGTCCTGGCATGGTCTTTATCCATTGGGTGTGGTTTGGGTCATAGGGAGTTTGCTTCTGGTGATATGGTTAGCGAGGTTCAGTGCTTGTTTAAAGGCTAGGATGGGTGATTCTTGGATGATCTCTTTAAGAATGGGGTCTTCTTCTACTATGGGTTGCAATTGTTTGAGTATTTTCTGTGTAGGTTCCAGGGAAGGATGATATGTCATAACTAGTGGTGTGTCATTGGTGGGGATTTTCTTTTTGTACTGCAGCAAATCTCCACATGATATCTGGGGGACTCTTTCAAAAGTGTGATCTATCTCTCTGGAGGTGTGTCCTTGTTGGCTGAAGGCGCTTTTGAGATTTGTGAGGTAGTGATCACGGATATTCTCCTTGCTGCAAATCCAGTGGTATCGGAGAGATTGACTTTAAATTACAACTTTAATAAAGTCAAGATACATTATGTCCACTGCTTTCCCTGCATCCACACAGCCAGTTATCTCATCATAGAAGGCAATCAGGTAGGTCAGCCATGACTTGCCCTTGGTGAATCCTTGCTGACTGTTCCTAATCACCTTCTTCTCCTCCAAGTGCTTTGAAAAGGATTATTTGAGAACCTGTTCCATGATTTTTTCCAGGGAATGAGGTGAGGCTGACTGGTTTGTAGTTCCCTGGATCCTCCTTCTTCCCTTTCTTAAATATGGGCCCAATTTTGTTCTTTTCTAATTGTCCAGGACCTCCTCTGATTGCCATGAGTTTTCAAAGATAATGGCCAGCAGCTCTGCAATTGCATCAGTCAACTCCCTCAGCACCCTTGGATGCATTGCATCTGGCTTCAAGTCCATGATTTTCTAAATAGTCCCTAACCTGGTCTTTCACCACTGAGGGCTGCTCACCTCTGCTCCAAACTATATTGCCTAGTGCACTAGTGCAGAAGCTGACCTTGGCTGTGAAGACCATGGCAAAAAGCTATTCTAATACTTCAGCCTTTTCTTCATCATCTGTCACTAGGTTGCCTGCCCCATTTAGTAAGGGACCAATGCTTCCCTGACCTTCCTCTTGTTGCTAACATATTTGTAGAAACCCTCTTATTACCCTTCACATCCCTTGCTAGCTAAAACTCCAATTGTACTTTGGCCTTCCTGACTTCATCCCTGCACGCCCAAGCAATATTCTTACACTCTTCCCAAGTTGTTTGTCCAAGCTTCCACTTCTTGTAAACTTCCTTTTTGTGTTTAAGCTTACCGAAGAGTTCTCTGCTAAGCCAACCTGGTCACTTGCCACATTTGCTATTCTTCCTGCACATCGGGATGGTTTGTTTCTGCACCTTCAGTAAGGTTTCTTTAAAGTACAACCAGCTGTCCTGGATTCCTCTCTCCTTTCCCCTTCAGACTGGCCTCCCAGTTTCCTTTCCTTCTGTTTCTGTCATTTTTCTGCCTCCAGGGTGATACGGTTTTCATCAAAATACAAACAACTCCTCCTATCCATGCAACAGCAAGACATTGACAGTATTCTTGTCCCCCTTGCTTTACTGCTGGCAAGTTTTTTTTGTTTTTGATGTTTCAGTCATGTGCCTGATACAAGACAGTTGTTGACAAAGTTTTTAAAAGCAAGTTAGACAAACACTTGGATAGGATGGTTTAGATAGGGATGATCCTACCTTGAGCATGGGGTTGAACTACATGATCCCCTGAGAATGCTTCCAGCTTTACTTTTCTATGTTGCTATGATTCTGTTTATATATGTGGCATTAGATATGTGTAAGTGTGCATGTAATTTTTTTAAATACATTCTTACATATCCAATGTACAGTTTGCAGCATCACAAGACCTGCTCCTTCATTTTAATGGGTAAAAGGGGCAAGCCCATAATGAATGTTGAAAAAGAAATGTATTTGCAAACATACTTTATGATAGTCCACAAGTTATTATAGTTTATGAATATATATTTCATTAATACTTTATATCACCACAGCTGATTTATTACCTTAAAATGCCTATAAAGCCAGCACTTTTTATGGATAATCTTTTGTTCCTTAGAAGTACACTTTGAATTCCTAATAATTTGGTTAGGTCTAATAATCTGTGAGACTGAATATGCACATTTTTTTTAGAGTACTCAAGTTTGATTATACTTTTTCCTTTTAATCTCAAAGAAATCCAATTTGCTCATCTTCTATGGTAACAAGCAAATGAAATACTGCCCCATTAGTGCTTGATAGTTTGCATATATTGACAATCCTAGGAAAGATGATGGCTGACTGGAACAAAAGATAGCTGGTGAAATTGGAAGGGAAGCTCAGTTCAAATTTCTTCTTGCTGCTATATGCTAGAGATGAATTTAATATTTTATAATCTGGGGTTTCTATAGAGAAAAGTACTCATGATTAACTGCTGAATACCACTCTGAGGGGAAAAAAGGCTTTTGGACATCAAATATATACCAATATGCATTAAAAGCAATGTGGTTTGAAGCACTCTGCATTTGTTTTTGGTTGTTTGTTTTACTTTCACAGTAATATTTTGTATTGTCAAATAAACTTTAGGCCAGTCATATGATAACAACATCAGTCCTGTCTGTCTGCAGCACTTGATTTTCCTCATACCTTTAAGGGGCTGGTGACCATCTCTGAATCTAATTGGTTGTCTGCTTGTACTAGCTCAGCTTTCCAAAGGAACAGATCAACAAGTCTTGCTTATTTTTACTGAACGAATAGCAAAATAGGAGCCGAATATGAAATCTGTTCAACAAAATATTACTCTATCATATTATCAGAAAAACAGGGGCTTGGAGAGAGATGTCTGTATTTAAATTAATGCTGCATTTGAAAGCAATAAATGATCATCCTGTTTCCTCTGGTAGATATTTACTAGGCAGCTGTATGACAGTTTCATGTGATTTTTCACGTGCTAAATAAGGGGCATATTTTTCAAACATGTGTGTGCTTGTCTAACTTCATTTAACCTACTGATTTGTTGGGTTGTTCCCTTCCAGCTCTTTTGTAGCCCATTGACCCATGCATGTCTTTGAATGGTTCTCCTATTACTTCAGTTTTCCCCGCTCTTCTGTACCACAAAAGTGCTCCATAGAGACATTGTTAGGTGAGGAATGACTTGCTTCTCACTCTCTCTCTCTCTCTCTCTCACACACACACACACACACACACACACACACACACACACACACACACACACACACACACACACACACACACCCCCCCTGCAGTGGCTTTTTATCCTTCTGAGTTACCAAGATACATGCTGGTATAACTTAAGAGCAAAAAAAAATCTATATGGTAGCACCAAGGCACCCTTGTAAAACTATGCCAAAGAATATGAACTCATGTCACAGGGGGCAACAAAACAAATGGTTAAATTAGTTTCAAGCTGCTGCAGCAGAAAATGGATTAAATGCTTTGAAAAAAACAGATTTCATCAACTCTGGACAATCACTTAACACCATCTACAAAGAAAAGTTTTTTTCTTTGCCATTGAATAAATGGAGTATTTTCTGTAACCAGAATTGAGTTATTTCAGTTCACTGCATATTCACAAAAGGATGAATTGTTATTTCAAAATGGACTTGGCAGAAATGAAAACACATAGATATGAATAAACCCCACTGAGTTACTTGTAGTTTGAAAAACTTCTTGCCAATCAAAATGTAAAGGAAGTAACTCATGTGTTTTTTATTGAGATATTAGGGAATCATTGGCTAAAACTAGGGCTGAAAATGATAAAAAATATTAATTGCAATTAATTGTGAGATTAAAAAAGTCACAATTAATTGCATTTTTAATCACACAGTTAAACAAAAGTCAGCACCCCCCTCTTCCCACCGTCCAACAGCCCAGAGCCCATGTGCCCTGCAACTCCTCCCTGCCACCACCAATGGCACACAGCCCCAACCCCAGCCCACCCTATGCTCACTCCGGCCTCAACCCAGCCAGAGCAGATGAGCCAGAACCCATGCAAACAGCCCAGACCCTGGCCTACCCCATGCCTGCTTCAGACTCACTTGCCCATGCTGAGCAGCAGCAGTGGCCAGGCAGAAGCTGCTGTTCACTGTGGAGGAAAAGTGGCTCCTCCCCTCACTACTGCCAGGCACTTCTTGCTACAACTGCCCAAAGTCCGTACCTTGGCTGCAGTGCAGCTCCTTTGCACTGGCACCACTGTCTCACCGGACAGCCGGTAGGCAGTGGTGATGGCAGCAGAGAGGAGCCACAAAGCAGCCCAAGCATGGGCACTGGGCAGCTGCAGCAAGAAGGGCCCAACAGCAGTAAGGGGGAGCACTTTTCTCCTGTGCCAAGTAGCAGTTTCTGCCCAGCTGCTGCCACTGCTCAGTCTGGGCAGATAAGTCTGGAGCAGGCGCAGGGTGGGCCAGGGTTGGGGCTCTGAGCACAGGTTCCGGCTGGTCTGGAGCTGGTCTGTTCTGCTAGTCAAAACAATGTACATGATTAATGCAATAAAAAAAAAACAAACTTGTTAATTTGTTGTTGTGTTAACTGTGTAAATTAACTGGGATTAACTGACAGCCCTAGCTAAAACAGATTCTTTTAGTGACTGAGGCTCAGTACATTTGAATGTTTTAATTTCTATCACAGTGGGGGCGTCTACACCAGACACTTAATGCACAGTAATCTAATAATACTGTGCAATAGTGTGCCAGGCAAAAACCCTGCTAATTTACTACTCCACATGTCACTGGCCAACTGGGCGTTGTGAGGGTATCAGCCACTGGACTGTTTGGTTCAGTTTCGGATCGAGGAGGCAAAGTTGGGAGTAAAGTAAAGGCAAATTTATTATAGCTTACACACACACAACAGTTAGCAGAAAGATAAATGCGATAAGCAGATAATGCAGTATTAAAGAGCTAATAGTAAATAATAACAACAGATAGATAGATCAATTCTGTCGCAGGCCAACTGGGCACAGCGAGGGTATTAGCCACTGGGCTGTTCAAAACAACAGATAGACAGACATGGGTTGGCAACTTATCAATAGTCCCTCGATGCCTAGGTACGCGTCAAGTGATTCCAGCGAAGTCAGGCATCCCCGATTGATGCTGTCAGAGGGATTACCAGGGAAGATCCCTTGATCGGGATCCAATCCTCACTCACACCGGGAGTCCGGGGTCTGGGAGTGGAACAGAAATGACTGTTCTGTTCCTTCCTTCCTGCTGGTCACCTGATGCCTGCGCTTTTTATACCTAGTCTTATGCTAATCTGTTGGTTTTAGAGCCACTCACAATCTTGCCCTATAGCTGTTACCCCATGGGATTAAAAGGTGTTAAAAATTATCATAAAAGGTTACTACCTAGACTCAGGTTTATCCAATAAGCAAATTACAATGCAGCACCTTTAGGTTTGAAATTGACATTGCTCTGCCTAAGCCCAACCCCTTTTAGGTTTCTCTGAATATGCTTTCTTGGGATGTGCTTTCCTGGAATGTGTTGGGTGTGCCAAGTGGTTAGATCCAGTTTTTATCACTAAGGCTGAACCCTGAGCAAAAAACCGTTAGGCCAACTAATCTCACAGCTACAGCTTTGCCTGTGGGGCCCAGTCAGTTCCATGAACAGTTAATTTATCATTTTGGTTAAACTTATGACAGACAAGTTACATTTGTGGGTTATGAACTTACAAGCTTTATATTACGTAATATTACCTGTTTAGGCAAAATACCAAATGCCTCCAAGAAGCACATATTTATTGCTTATTAATCCCTCTGGTTCTGGCCGTCACCTCCACGGTAATATTGGGATAATGTGCAGTAAGCATTACTAAAAAAAGGTGCGCTGACACTACTCTGCAATAACTGTAGTTGCTGCATACTTAGTTAGTACTTCATTAAGCAAGTACTAAACTAAATGCACAGTAGCTACTGTGCATTAATGAACATATAGACACACCTAGTTTGACATAAGGACTATTTAGGGTGCAATTATTCATTTAAAAATAGATTTGGTACATTTTGTAGCAAGCAGGAACATGTAACAATAAGCCTCAAATGTGCAAGCTATCCTAAACACTTAGACATGGCAGGCATGGGGGAGATATGCATATTTTCCCTGCATGTGATACCTAGCCCAGGAAATGGTAACATGGGGTATGGGCCTGGGGGTAAAATGCTGGGGATTCACATGAAGGGCCATATTCTTGTTCAGTGCTGGAGTAATAGTGCTGCTGGGCCTGTCTAATGCTCATTAGGAAAAGCACATTAATATACATGTAGATGTGCCCACTGTGACCAAACTTAAGACAACTTTGGTGCCAGTCAAAAGTATACATCCATCTTACACAGCTGCATGCAAATACTCATAGATGAAATGATGGCTAAATTGAAATCAATGGACATTTTATACCTGGTATCACAATTTTATTCACTATGGGAATTTTAGATGTGTTCCTGATGTGGCGCTTTAATTAGTGAGCTGCCCCAATTTAATAGCACTTGCGTGTTATGTGTATCAGTATTGCTGTGCGTCCTGTGCTGAAAAAAATGGCAGCAGAGTGCTTTGAACTAAATCTCATTGGACAAGTTTTATTTCAAGGATCACCATCGCCATTTTGTCAGTGCAGAGATACATGGCGACGCTGATACATGTGAAACATGAGGCTGCCAGAGCACATCAATTTCCATGCTCTCGCAGACTTGATTAATCAAGTCTTCTCTGATGCACTGGATTCTTAGCACGTTGGAGCAGGCTCCCCACATGTGTATACGAGCCCTGAGTTTTAGTTACATCTCCACATTTCTCCTTCTAGAAAGTCTAAGCCCATGAAACACTAGGCTTGTTGCAGCAATGGAAAAATAAGAGCCTGAACTCCAAGGTGTTAGGACAAGTTTGCTGGTCTCTAGTAAGAGAAAATATACTCTTAATTCTCACTTTTAAATTGAAAAAAGTTTGAATGCAACCTTTAATTAGAATGTTGTGTTAAAAGTTAGCATTACAATCTTAGATATTTAACTTTCCCTAGGGTCTAAAACATGATTTACAAATTTTAAAAAAGAAACTCTGTGGCATAACAGGTTCAGACAGGTCAGTAGAGATGGGGTCTTATGGTGCCCCATGCCTTTCACGTAGTTAGTTATATGCTCTGGTATTTGTTAAAATTTTTGGAGGTCAAAATGCCAACACAGGCAAATGCAAGACACTCTTCCATCCTCCTGTAAAAAAAATTCACTTGCATTTTCTGTAACCATTGAAACTATCAGACCAAATGTTTGTTGTTATGCTAGGAGCTGGTCAAAATACTTATAGTTTATTGTGTTTTGATAAAATGTTTATTTTTTGACAAAAAAACAGCATATGTTTTTGGGTGGGGTTTTTTGCAAAACTTTGGTGAATGAACCATCATGTTTTTGACCAACCAACATTTTCTGAGCTCAGAAAATTCAATGAAGAAAATTAAATGACTTTTTTTATGTGAGAGATTTCACAGGAATATTTCTCATTTTTTGACCAGTTCTAATTTCTGACTTGTGGTAGCCCCCAGAAACCCAGTCATAGACCATTGCCCTATACTGTTTAGGAACAAAAGACTGTTCCTGCCTCAAAGAGTGCACAACATCACAAAAACAAACATGGAGAGACTGAATATTTGTATTGTCTAATATAGAAAGGACATGAATAAGATGAGTTATAATAAATGTGTATAAAATGATTATAGAAAGCAGATCATGATCTTGTCTCATGTCATAAGAACAAGGGGACATTCAGCCAAAATGAAATACATCAAATGTGAAATTAATCACAGGAACTATGCTTTCACACAGTGCAGTACTAGAACTCAAGGCAACAAGAAGCTGTTGAAGCCAAAAACTTAGCAAGATTCTAAAAGGATATATATGTGTGCATTGATGTCAAGCAGAAGTGTAAAACTCTAGGACTCTTGGTTCAGAGAGGATACCTTTTATTAGACTAACTAAGAAATCACAAAAAATATTACCTTTTTCTGCAAGCTTTCAGGCACACACACCCTTCTTCAGGCTCAGGGAAAATTAGAGATGGTAAGAAGTTCCCATAGGTAGAAAATAAACTTCATTTTTTCACTGAGGAAGCTGAAGGTGGAAGTCTGTTCCTCTGAGTCCATGAGAGTGACTTCGTTGTGTTGCTCTTTGATGTGCAGATAAGGCAGGATTCCTTCCTTCGTGATGTCAGATGGCAGAAAAGGTGTAGAGATCTTTCTTATTGTTCAGCAGTGAAGTTTAAATCCAAAATGGTGAAAATTCAGCATCTTCCATGTTTCAGGGATGTATTTGGTATTTGTAGTATTTGGTAGATGTCAAGCAGTAATGCTAACAAAGGTAGTATTGAAAGGGAAATAAAATGTTATAGTTCAGGGCTGAATAAATCATTAGTTTGGTACCTGATTCCAGAAGGCCTTGGATACTAGTTAATGGATTAAAAGAGGAAATTTGACATGAGGAAAGCAAGAGACACTGGCTCAATAGATGTACTATTATATTACATTTGCTAAATTCACACTTCCATCCAAGAAAGCTATGTTAAATAGGGGTGTGTGAAGTGGGCCCTATCTGATTCAGATTTGGCCTGAATTGGGGACAGTGATTTGATTCATTGATTTGGATCACCGTCCCTGATTTGATTCAGCCAAATCTAAATCTGATCTGAAGATTCGATGCTAATTAAAAAAATTGGTGATTCGGACATAGACACAGCTTTAAATGTTTTTTCTACATACCTTGAGGTATCAGCACAGCTTGTGATCTCTGTGATGCTGGGGCAGATGGAGCGTCCCACAGGAGTGCAGGGGGACCCTCCACGTGCTTGGCAGCGAACCCAGAAGTGGACCAGAAGTACTTCCTGTTCACTTCCGGGTTTGCCAGGGAGCGTGCTGTCCCCCCACCCCCGCACCCTTCCCAGCTTAGTGATTGGGCACGGGGGGACCCTGGGTGCCACCTCAGACCCAGGAGGCACCAGTTGCTGACCTGGGGAGGGTGCGGGGGGTCCCCTGCTCACTCCCTGGTGAGCCTGGAAGTGGACCGGAAGGACTTCAGGTCCACTTTTGAGTCTGCTGCCAAGTGCACTGGGGACACCCTGCACTCCTGTGGGACACTCCATCCGCCCCAGTCTCTCAGCATTCATGAGCCACCTGCTACCTAGAAGTATGTAGAAAAAACTTTTAAAGCTGTGTCTATGTCTGAATTGCTGAATCTTTCCGAATCTCTCCGAATCAATTCAGAGGGTTCTGATTTGATTCAGAGAGATTAAAGGGTCCTCTGATTTGATTCACATTCAGAGATTCGGCCGAATTCAATCAGTGAACAAAGCTTTGCACAGCCCTAACGTTAAGGCATTTCTCCTGGCCCAAGTGTGAAGTAGTGGTAGTTTTTAGTAGTAGTATATTTAATTTTATGCTAGCCAGAAGGAGCCTGAATCAGTGTCCATTTTTCTGAAAATGGTCCAAATATAAAAGCAAAAAGACAACTGATGCTTCAGAATATTTTCAAACTATGTTGGAAGTTTATTGGAGACAGAAGGCTTGGCCCCTACTTCTAATGCTATTTATGCATTCTGCATGGAGTAGCCATTAGATAACATGCATAAACACCATTGAGGGCAGGGGCTATAACCAGGGATTGCCTTCTTAAGGAATGCCTGCCTCTGTGGGCAACAGTCAGGCTCTACCTTCCACACAGTCCTTATGGACCAATGACTTTTGCTTTCTTTTCCATCTAGTGGTTCAGCTTCAACAGGGGGAATGAGTAAATTCTCAGCCCTGCCTCATCCATAGCTCAGTAAGCAGGGAGGGCATCTTCATGGCAAGCTGGAGATGTGGATTTAAGCCTGCTCAGAATAAGGCGGCCTTAGAGCCCAGGTATCTCACTTCTTGAGCAAGTGACTTAACCATAAAGCTACTGGACCAAAAATTAGTGGGTCCTTCTCCTCCTGCATTAGAGAGATACTTGGCGTGTTTCTTTACCATCTAAGGATCAGGGAATTACATGGATTTTATTTGCTTCTCAGATGAAATCAGATAGCAATAGAGATGAGTTGGAGGTAGATGCCTCAGTGACCATTCTCAATTGCTTCTATGAAATTGGAGAAGGCCTTAGTCCAGTCCCCTAGAGATGTAACACATGTGTCTTTTACCAGAGAAGGTGACAAAGATGGAAGTATGTGTGCAGCAAGCATCCCCAAACTCACTGCAGTGTGAGATGAAACAGTTTAAGATGAGTATGGTCTCTACAGCATATTCCAAGAAATCCAGGGAAATGCCCTGAAAAGGTCATAGAGAGCAACTCTAAGCTGTTTATGGCTGACGAGCCCCATAACTAGTACCCATATCAGGTTATGCTTTATTTCTAAGGCATTCATATAGTAAATTGACTTTCCCTGATCTCTCTTCTCATTGCCACAGATGACACCCCCATTTTTCATATTCACAGATACTTCCTACGATGCCATTTTTGTCACTTGGTTATGCTTTCATATCAAGGAGGAGGTGATAGCCATAGAGCTTTCAAAGCAGGTTTTTATAACAAATTTCTGTATCTACATTCAGTGGCATACAAAGCAAGCCATGCAAGCACATAGAGGTCTAGATGTCTGGAGGCCATATCTAGAGAGCAGCAGGAGTTCTTTCCCTTCAGCACTGATGTTCCCTTCCATATCTACTTGTTTTCCTGCTTTAGCAGGGAGGATTTAGATGTGAGCAGAGTAAGTCCTATTAGTTAGTAGTCTTTCATTTACTGAATGACCTAATAGACTCCCAAACTTCTATGGAACAGACCAGGCATGTGCATTTTTATAAAGGATATGGCCCTGTACTAGGACAGAATGTGAAAGCCAACTAATTTGAGTAATTCCTGTTTATATCCCTTCTGACTTTAAAAGGGGTTGGCAATAAAATCCTTTAAATCTGGGGCTGAATATGAGTTGCCTGTGGATGCCATTTTTTTTATTTTTTGGCTTATCTATGAAACAACTTTTAATTGTGTCTATTGAGCTACTTGTGATAGAAATCAACTTCTTGTGAAATACAGTGATACATGGGAGTGCTTGTTGGCTGAAGAGATGGCTGGTAACTGCACATTCACTTTAATTTTAGCAACTATACAGAGTGATTCTCATATTTACCCTATGGTAAGGGTGCTCTATTTTTTTTGGAAAAAGGTTTTAAAAAAGTAAAAAACTGAGAAGGATGTCTCTAGTTAGCATGACCTTTACATATCTAAATTCTCTCTTGCTCTGCTAGATAATTAACTACAATGAGAGGCATTCTTTTCATTTTTTGTAGAAATGGTGCAGATAGTAGATAGTGTTTCCTTATATAGATCATGTTGACACAGATAGCATTTATGTCACTTGTAGTCACTTCTACATAGTTCTGGAATCAAGTATTCAGCAATGATAAATGACCGAGAATATACAGAACTGCTGTGGAGTGTCGGCTCTCGGCTCTCTGAAATTTCTGTTCTTATTCTTTCTGTTAGTTAGCATTTATTAATATAGCATGCATGAATACAACAGTTTTGTGATGTGGTACAGTTTGTACAACCACCACTTAGCATAAGCTATAATACTGGTTGTCAAAACCTCAGTCATCTTAATTCTTGCTTATTAAAATTGCTCTGATACTTTTACGCTGACTTGCAACTATTTATTAAAACTATGGCATTTCATATAAAAAGGACTTTTAAACCTCTGCTGGTTTTTTTTCAAGTCTTTACACATTGTACAAGCAGTTAATACTCTTTGATGTGATATGCCAGTTAAATGATATGTGTGTTACCATAAATATTTAATTGTTAAAGAAGAATTCACTTTGTCCTAAAGCTTTAATTAAATTAGATGCTTTTCAGATGATTGCCAAGATGAAACAGTCCATTATGAACATTTGCCACTGCAGGAGATTTCTGCTTATTGAAAGACAAAAGGGTAATTTTCATCTAGGAATGTTGCAAACTGTACGAGCCCCTCATACCGATAAGGAAAGTCTCCCTCTTTTAACCTTGATATGTACAGTAGTAATGAATCTATGAATCTTTAAAGTCAGTCATGTCATTAAGAGGGGGTAAAATACAGTCTTAACATTGTCAAGTAAATGATAGGGATGAAAATACATCTATATAATAGTTTAAGGAGATCACAGTCAATATCAATTAGTCTCAAATTAGTTTAGCTTTAAAAGCAAAACTAATTTGATAGCAATGGGCCAACTTGGTGCTTGTTTCTACATCAGTTAAAGGCAATGGAAGGAATAGGTCTCTTCTCTGTAAACCAGGAAATCTAGGTTAAAAAAAGATTCAAATCCCATTTACAGGTCAGTGAATGGAGAATGTTTTGCCTACTTAGTGGATTCTCAAATGGCACAGCTACACATGAAAGTAATGTGACACAATAAACTCTGGCACCAAGGACTGCAGCACATTGTGCTGGGTCAAATCAGCCCCTGCTGGTAGAGGGCCTGGGGGTCAGCCTGCCAGCCCAGTGCTGCTTCAACCTGGCTCAATGTGCTCTGGAGGGTCTGCTGGGGCATGAGAGTGCTCCAGTGCTCAGGCAGCCCCTGTACTGAAGCACCCTTTTGCCCCAGCCAGCCCCGTCAGCGTCTACATGTGCACTGCTGCACATTAAAGAGCACTGCCATAGGATAGCACTTGTGTTTACAAGTACTAACCTACAGCAGAGTTAATTAGTTTCCTGTGACCTAACAGGGCTGCATCTGTAGACATTGAGACTTTACTGAAGAGCTAATTAGGCAAGTCCACAGTAAACATCTCATGTAGATATGTCCAAAGAGAAACACTTAAGAAAGCCAACCCCCTCCTCCAGTTTGGATGTGAAGGAATTTCATTGATACTTGAGACTGGACTGAGATTGGTCCAGGCTATGAAACATCCTGCTTAAGTCAGAGACTGAATTAAAGCTGATTGAAAATTTCCCATCTATCAATACTGTGTTTAGACAGAACATTAGGTGTACCCAAACTACAGCTCCCACAAGGCATCTTGGTGGCATTTCAATATCAAAACCTTACATTTGTACAGCCACAATAATCCAGTTTAGAAAAATCTCATAATGGCATTTGTCACCAAATACTCAAAATTTTGGATGAAAATGATTTTTTAAATTTTCACAGGCTTCTGTTTGTAAAACAAAACCCTGTTTTTTTCTTTCTGGCATTAGAATCCATAGACATATGTGCAGCTTCCATTAAAAGTACACCATAGCAGTTTCCCTTAGAATAACCTGTGGCTATATTTAGTTGATTATATGAAGTGATTTGCTACTTCCAGTTTTAATGTTCTAGCTATCTAATGTCTATTCAATCAGTTACTATGGGTAAGAGTTTGTTACATGTGCCCTGCCATAGGGTCAGACTAGGCCTCACTACAACCAATAGCAGGGTCTCTTAAATGTGTTTAAATATTAAACTCTATGTTGAGGAACTCAATTTTCATTTTGTCAGCAAGGAAAAAATATCTCCATCAGAATTCTAAAAACTGACAACATCATGTCATTACAATGCCTAGGATGAGGTGATTCAAAGTATGATAGCATCTTTGTGCATGTCTGGGTTGACAGTTGCTCTTATTCAATCTGTTGCAGAACGCTTGTTTCTCTGTCCTTTGTGGCTCCGGAGTTAGATATTGTTGGGTGTCCCCATGAACAGCCGAGGACCGCAAATTCCCTGGGCAATGTCATACAGTGACAGTACCAGTATTGTGGGAATCATAGTTCTCTTAGAGTAGCAATAGCATTTGCTACTGCAGGGGGAAACTTTCACCCCATGTTTTTGTCACCAAAACCGATGTCCGTGGGGGAGTGGGGAGGGGTGGAAGGGGGAAATGCTCATTTTGTTGGGAGAAAAATAGGGTCAATTCTCCTCCCAGCAATAATGAACTCCACCACTGCTCTACAGAACTATGATTCCCAGAACTTCTTGTGCTCCATGGTACACATTGCAAGGGCCAGCTACTGGGAAGTGCAGTCAGAGTGAGACAGGCAGGGTGAGGCATCTTCCCACTCACTTCACTGGAAATGCTTCCTGCCTCTTTGCTCCATAGAGCATACAGATGATAGCCAGAGTTGTTATATTAAATGAGTAGAATCCTGTTTGGAAAGAAGTGCCAAATGCATTGATTTGGACCCAGTGTAATTACCAGAACAGCTCCCCTTTCTAGTAAATCTTTCTAGAAAGTTGAAACTTTCTTTCATGTACAGGACCTCTTTAAAATCTTGGAGCCAAATTCTGCTCCATTTTAGGTGCTACAAACACTTGCTACAAAGCTTTGCATTTGCTATAAGAAGATGCTCTACAACTCCTGATACAAAGCCTATGTTTCCACTACAAGAAGTGTTTGCCTAGCTCAGGTTGGCTTTATAAAATGTAACAAACTCAGATTAAAAGAGGAATGATGATAAGGCAACTTGGCTTTTAACTCAGGTTGCTAGCTCAAGTTCAGGCTCGCCTACAGGCTTGAGCACTTCAAGTAAATCCAGTAGTTAGGGACCTTCTGGAAGGGCTGGATGTTTTTAAATCTGCGGGCCCTGATGCCCTCTACCCACGGGAGAGAGAGCTGGTGGGAGTCATTGCTGTGCCCTTGGCCCGGCTGTACGAGCAATCGTGGTCCACGGGCCAGGTGCCCAGAGATTGGAAACTAGCTAATATGGTTCCCATTTATAAGAAAGGGAGAAAGGAGGACCCAGGAAACTACAGGCCCATAAACCTCACATTGGTCTTAGGGAAAATCCTTGAAAAAATTATCAAGGATCACATCTGTGAGGGGCCAGCAGGGGAGATCATGCCCAGGGGAAATCAGCATGGGTTCATCAAAGGCAGGTCCTGTCAGACCAACCTGATGGCCTTTTATGACCAGGTAACTAAATCCCTGGATGATGGTGTTGCCATGGACGTAGTCTTTCTGGACTTGAAGAAGGCCTTTGACACTGTCTCTCACCCCATTCTCATTAATAAATTGAGTGACTGTGGCATTGATGCCTACACAGTTGAATGGGTCAGAAATTGGCTGATGGGGTGCACCCAGAGAGTGGTGGTGGACAGGTCGTACTCGACCTGGCGGGATATGAATAGTGGAGTCCCCCAGGGCTTGGTCCTGGGGGCCTACACTGTTCAACATCTTCATCAGTGACTTGGACGAGGGGGTGGAAAACACATTGTCCAAGTTTGTCGATGACACCAAGATGTGGGGAGAGGTAGGCATGCTCGAAGGGAGAGAGCGGCTGCAATTAGATTTAGACAGGCTACAGAAGTGGGCGGATGGTAATAGGATGGGCTTCAATGTGGATAAGTGCAGGGTGCTGCACCTGGGAAGAAGGAATCCACAGCATAAATACAAGCTGGGGAGCTCCCCCCTTGAGAGCACAGAGGCGGAAAGGGATCTTGGAGTCATTATTGATTCCTAGATGAACATGAGCCACCAATGCCAGACTGCAGCCAGCAAAGCCAACCGCACCTTGTCATGCATCCAAAGATGCATCTCAAGCTGGTCCAGAGAGGTGATACTCCCCCTCTATGCGACGTTGGTCAGGCCTCAATTGGAGTACTGCGTCCAGTTCTGGGCACCGCACTTTAAGAAGAATGTGGCTTCCCTTGAGAGGGTTCAGAGAGGGCCACCTGCTTGGTTGGAGGGCAACAGGGCAGGCCCTATGAGGAGAGGCTGAGGGACCTGAACCTGTTCAGCCTCAGCAAATGGAGGCTGAGGGGGGATTTGCTGGCTGCCGACAAACTCATTAGGGGATATCAGCAGCAAATAGGAAGGGTCCTATTCCCCCCAGCAGCACCTGGGATGACGAGGAACAATGGCCAGAAGCTGCTGGAGAATAGGTTCAGGTTAGAGATTAGGAGGCACTATTTCACTGTTAAGGTGTCTAGGATCTGGAACCAACTTCCTAGGGAAGTGGTCCTCGCTCCTACCTTGGGTAAATTCAAAAAGAGTTTGGATGAACACCTGTCTGGGGTTGTGTGATCCCAGCATGTGCTCCGGCCAGTGGTGGGGGGTCAGACTAGATGATCTATTTAGGTCCCTTCTGACCCCTAACTACTATGAAACTATGAAACACACTGTGGGGCACTTTTACATGTGCTCCGGGGCTGGGGAGGGGGTGGCGCTTTACTTAGAGTGGCTCCAAATGCCACTCTAATTAAAGCACCACCGAGTCTCATGTATCAGCATCCCCACATTCAAAAATGGTGGTGGTGGCTCTTGAATTAACATTTGGTCAATGAGCTTTTGATCAGGCACCCCAACGAGCATTTTTAAGTATGAGAACACTGATACATGAGACGCAGGAGGCTGCTGGAGGGCAGAAATTGCCACATTCCAGGAGACTCAATTAATTGAGTTTGCTCTGACATGCCTCCTCGCTTGCATTTAGGTGCCCACGTTGCCTTGACTCCCAGGGAAGACTGCTCTCGAGTACACACCACTGTCTTGTTCCCATTAATACATGCCACCAGGATGTGAGGATGTGAAACTACTCTGGAGGTACCCTTAAGGTGGCTCTTGAGATCTCCGTCTCTAGCATTTTTGAAAGTGACTGTGGTGCTGTCCCAGGGTAGATTCACTGTCTCATTTCCATGTGATAAGAGCATGCACACCACTACTGCAAACCAGCTAATGCAGGTAAGGTTCTGCCCACTTTTATCCTGTACCCTAAGATAGATTACACTGAAATCATAAGGCTCTTAAACAAATTAAATGTTTCCCATAATTGGGCCCCTGAAATTGTTCTACAACTGTGATATAACACACATGCATGGCTACAGAACACTTTTAAAATGGCCAATAACATGAAAAATTAACCCTCATCAAATGACATATCAGATGAAGGTGCTCAAAAGTAGAGCACCTTAGGGAACTTGTGTTTCCTCAAGGATTAATTATTCACATTTTGTGGGGCTGGACTGTACTCCCCGCAGTAAGCACCAGTCCATCCCCACGCTGAGGGCTGTCAGAGGGAGGGGGAAGAAGAGGGAAAGGAGCAGCAGGCAGCTTCCAGCTGGACTTGACCTGGCTGGAGCTGGAGGCAGAGGGAAGGGGTAGAATGGAGCCCCCTCACCTTGTGGGCCTCCCCCGGCTACCCTGGATGAAGTATTGAGGGGAGCTGGGCTGGGCCTGTGAGGCATGGAGGGCTTATTCCACCCCATCTCCCACTTCCAGCTCTGGCTAAGTCGAGCCAAGCCGGCAGCTGCTGCTGCTCCCTTTCCCTTCCCATCTCGCCCCTGCTGATAACCCCGGAGCTGGGGGGTGGGGGCAGGGGGAGGAAGGCTGGGTAGTGGGGTAGTTCGTCAGCCTCCTCAGAGGCTTCTGCGGGGGGCCCTGACTACTGGCAAGGGCCAGTGCAGGCAGGCTCAAGGCTCCCCCCCACAACCCAAGAGGCAAATATTTGTTGAGTCAGGAGGCGAGGCTCTAACTCATGGCACTGTGTAAAGTGCCATGAATTAGAGTGGGGCCCCTAAACCCATTTAGGCACCCTTGGACTCATCATCCATAAACACTGGGGAAATTTAGGTCCAGATTCAAATGATGAATGTCAGGTGTATCTCCATTTATTAGGTAAATCCCTGAGATTAACATTAAAAAAAAATAGTTTGTTGTGGGTTTTTTAGTCACTCTCCTCAGCTGCTTGGTTAATAATCCCTCTGCCAGTAAGGACAGTTTTTGATTAAAGAAATCTGTGTAATTTAAATGGCTGAAGTGTATTGCATCAAATAGGAATTAATATGGCTAGCAAGCATACTACACTATGACCCGATACTCTACTGAGGTAATGCAGCAGTTTGTAAGCACTTTTGAAGAAACACCGTGTTCTGAGCTGATGAGAATTAATATAACTTTGTTGCCTCCGGTGGTGTTGCATCCTTTATGGCAAGTCTGAACTTGCATTGCATGTAGTTATGAGGCTGCACAGTGTTTTGAACTCGCAAAACGGTTGCGAGTCATTGTGCCTGTAGCTGAAACCCTCCTGGTGATATGAAAAGCACTTCTGTTCCAAGTACAATCGGGGGGGCCTGGGAATAGAGCTCTGTGAGAAAGCAATGTCCCCATGTCCTCCTCCAAACTTCCCTATTGCCTACACTCCTGGCATTCTTTTTAGCACTACAGGTAGGATCTCAGGTCTTCCAGAGGCAGCACAGATATAGAGCTGGGGACACATGGCTGTTGTCCAAGGCAGAGGCCAAATCCTGAGGCAGCCGGTGAAGTGGATAATGAAAATAAAAAATGAATCAGTTTTTTATTATATGGACAATTATAATTTAAAAAACAAAACAAAACAAAAAAACCCTATGGCCATTGCAGTTATTAAATTCTCTACACAGTGGATGGAAATTATGTAAAGAAAGAATGTTTTAAAACACTGAGGGGTTTTGAATACAATTTTTGTTTATTTTTAAAATCCTTCAGTATTTTTAATATAATTAAAGTGCTAAGTTATACAAAGCTGTGCTTGGGTGAGGACTTAACCATCACTTAGCAAGGTATCTGTTGTTGTAAACACATACTTACCAATAAAGATTTTGCTGTTCCCATAAAACTATATTGGAAAAATAACTGGGAAGCTCAATGCATGGGAAGAGTGTTTTGAATGCTCATTATTCACTTCCAAACATTTTATAGTTCTGGTATGGAAGAAAGGAATATGAGGGACCATTTGGACTGTAGGAAGGGAAAAGAGTCAAGACAGTACTGGAAAATGCATGGCAGTTCCCCTCTCTAAGGAACAAGCAGAGAGTAAATGGTATCTCCTTTTGAGCAGCCAGAAAGTGCCATGCATTTGTGTGTGTCTGTGTATAATGGGGTACCTTTAATCCCCATTACAGGAAAGAAGCAGAGTCCTTTAAGGAGAACAAGATAGATTAGAGGCCATGCCTCCTGGAGAATTATTAGGGAAGGGCCCCAACAGCAAGGAGGCAGATAGGCTCTGAGCAGAGCATACAGGCAGTCCTCGACTTAAGACGTTTCAAGTTACAATGAATGGCACTTATGACATTTATAAATTGACACCCTGTTTTGACTTTCTGATGTTAATTTCAACTTTACTACACTTGATCCGACGGCATGCCTCCCCAGTGAACAAGTTCTCTGCATCACCCATCTCCCTGGAGAACACCTGTCCAAACTTCCTCAGACACTTCCTTTAAGAAAGCAGACAAGACACCAGAAAAACCTGCAGTCAAGACTTCTGAGAGGACTCCAGCCAAGAACCCTTCAAAGAAAAGGCCAAATGCAGGTAGTGGCATACTGGGAGACCCAGTAAAACTGAAGACCAGAAGGGATTACACTCTGCCACCTAGACTCTCTTTTACTTCAGATACCCACCCACTGATAAGAGCAAGATGTGGCATGTGAGCTGCACAGAGACACCTATAGAGAAGGGTACAAGGAATCTAGACTAAGCTGCATCTGGAGCTGGGAGAAGGTATAAGCCACTATATGAATCAAAAGTGGCCTTTTTAACCTAAAATTACCATTCATGCTTTTCCAGAGGAATCCAAAGATGTTTAAAATCTCAAAAGACAGGCTAGAAACCATGACTGATGTGTTTTCTTTTTTGGTCTCATGTTTTTAGCAAGTCTGCTTCACAACTTTTGGTTTCTTGATGTTGGCAATACTGGGCACTCAGATAAGGCCAAACAAGATAGTTTCTTGGGGCTATACTTCCTGAGATAATTAGTGGTTAAATGCTTCTGGTTAGTCAATGTGGTAAGTTATGAAAATATAAAGCCAAGGGACAGTGACATGAACTTTGTGCAGGGCTACCCCATAACAGCTGCAGCTGGTCCGGCATATCGATCCCTCGCTAAGAGCTGGCCCCAAAGATTTTAGTGGATGGGGTAGTCACTTCTTCAGCTGAGACTAATGAACCAATTACCAACAACTGGCAGAAAAGTTTTACAGAGGGCCCCATAGGATAGGGAGGGCCTGGTTTACTTTTCCCCTCCCTATTTACAGGAGGGGAAATGCTGGTCTTGGAACTAAGACAGGGACTAGCATTCCTCAGGCTGGATAGTTTCTGAGTCTTTACTGTTAGGCCCATAGCCGTGGTGGTGAGGGGGAAGAGTTGGGCTTTGCTTTCACCTTAGGAGGCTTGAGAACCAATGGTCTAGACAGAAGATACTAGTGGTGATGGAAATGCTGTTGACTTGGCCTGGCCACAAGGGGGTGCTTTGAGCACTGACTGGGCCTTGGCTATGTACAAGACCAGGATCTCAGTTTTCAAGTGCACACATGGCGCGCATCCAGATGAGAATTTGCCACACTGCTAATTAGCAGTGTGGCAGGTTTTTTGACACAGGGAGGTCCTGGTGTCAAACAAAGGGGAGCACTGCACATGGCAGATGCGTGCACCACCTGAACCTGGAGCCAGGCTAGTCAGAGCCACACTTGGGCTAGCAGTCAGGCTCTGCATGCCTGGATTGCCACCACTAGAGCACCAGGTAGGGCTCCTGAGTCCAGCCCAGGTGCTGGCTCCAGCCTCTCCTACCACATCTGGGGCAACTTGCTGCACATCAAGAATGCACACAGGGGTGTCCCCTGGGTACAACTAACAGTGGCACAAATAAGTGGAACACATATTCCTGCTCATGGAGATGCACCTATGGGAGCTGACAGAAAACTGTCTATGGGTACTTGAATTTCCATGGTGGTTCCTCAGTGTAAATTGATGGTTCTCAGTTTTGTGGGGGTTACCACCCTCTAGTCAGCTTACAGCTGCTTTTCTGAGCCTACCTGGAGTCACTGAATTGCGATGGGGCTTTTTACTTCCCCCCTATTGGGGGCTACAACCTGCACTTTGGGATCTGCTGGTGTTGATTAAAACTGCTGGGATTAGCCTTAACTTATCCAGGGGTCCTGGTTTTCTCTGTTTACAAATCACAAATTATCTGATTTTTAAAAACCTGCAAATTCTCTGATGGGTTAAAAATCCCCAAATATCCATTTTTCTGTGATTAAAATGAATGCCAGAGAGAAAGAGAGCGAGAGAGAGAGAGGTCAGTTGAACATAAAGTTTTATTGATATATTTACAATTTTAAAGCAAATTGGAAGCCTACCAGTGCCTCAATCACTATAATAAAATAAATACTGAATACCTATACATTTTGGCATTTGATTTGGGGTTTTTTATCATGGAAAATCAGAGCTCCCCCTGCCCCCTTCACTCACCAGGTCCAGCTGGGGCTATACCCCCTCCCCCACTGCTTTGTGGCACTGAGCAGCCCTGATATGCTGATGTCCTGCCCATGCCATTGCCCCTCACTCCCCACCCATAGCCCTGCTGGTGCCCCTCACTCCCCACCAACAGCCCCACAGCCCTGTTGGTGCCCTTCACTCCCCACCCACAGCCCTCTTGGCCCTGCTGGTGCCCCTTAAACCCCATCCACAACCTCTGCCTCCCCAGCCCTGATGGAGGGGGCCCTGAGCTGCCAAGGCTACAGGGTTAGGGACACAGGG
>NW_005842272.1:258625-262237 GCF_000455745.1 Alligator sinensis | reverse complement strand
ACCCCTCGCTAAGAGCTGGCCCCAAAGATTTTAGTGGATGGGGTAGTCACTTCTTCAGCTGAGACTAATGAACCAATTACCAACAACTGGCAGAAAAGTTTTACAGAGGGCCCCATAGGATAGGGAGGGCCTGGTTTACTTTTACCCTCCCTATTTACAGGAGGGGAAATGCTGGTCTTGGAACTAAGACAGGGACTAGCATTCCTCAGGCTGGATAGTTTCTGAGTCTTTACTGTTAGGCCCATAGCCGTGGTGGTGAGGGGGAAGAGTTGGGCTTTGCTTTCACCTTAGGAGGCTTGAGAACCAATGGTCTAGACAGAAGATACTAGTGGTGATGGAAATGCTGTTGACTTGGCCTGGCCACAAGGGGGTGCTTTGAGCACTGACTGGGCCTTGGCTATGTACAAGACCAGGATCTCAGTTTTCAAGTGCACACATGGCGCGCATCCAGATGAGAATTTGCCACACTGCTAATTAGCAGTGTGGCAGGTTTTTTGACACAGGGAGGTCCTGGTGTCAAACAAAGGGGAGCACTGCACATGGCAGATGCGTGCACCACCTGAACCTGGAGCCAGGCTAGTCAGAGCCACACTTGGGCTAGCAGTCAGGCTCTGCATGCCTGGATTGCCACCACTAGAGCACCAGGTAGGGCTCCTGAGTCCAGCCCAGGTGCTGGCTCCAGCCTCTCCTACCACATCTGGGGCAACTTGCTGCACATCAAGAATGCACACAGGGGTGTCCCCTGGGTACAACTAACAGTGGCACAAATAAGTGGAACACATATTCCTGCTCATGGAGATGCACCTATGGGAGCTGACAGAAAACTGTCTATGGGTACTTGAATTTCCATGGTGGTTCCTCAGTGTAAATTGATGGTTCTCAGTTTTGTGGGGGTTACCACCCTCTAGTCAGCTTACAGCTGCTTTTCTGAGCCTACCTGGAGTCACTGAATTGCGATGGGGCTTTTTACTTCCCCCCTATTGGGGGCTACAACCTGCACTTTGGGATCTGCTGGTGTTGATTAAAACTGCTGGGATTAGCCTTAACTTATCCAGGGGTCCTGGTTTTCTCTGTTTACAAATCACAAATTATCTGATTTTTAAAAACCTGCAAATTCTCTGATGGGTTAAAAATCCCCAAATATCCATTTTTCTGTGATTAAAATGAATGCCAGAGAGAAAGAGAGCGAGAGAGAGAGAGGTCAGTTGAACATAAAGTTTTATTGATATATTTACAATTTTAAAGCAAATTGGAAGCCTACCAGTGCCTCAATCACTATAATAAAATAAATACTGAATACCTATACATTTTGGCATTTGATTTGGGGTTTTTTATCATGGAAAATCAGAGCTCCCCCTGCCCCCTTCACTCACCAGGTCCAGCTGGGGCTATACCCCCTCCCCCACTGCTTTGTGGCACTGAGCAGCCCTGATATGCTGATGTCCTGCCCATGCCATTGCCCCTCACTCCCCACCCATAGCCCTGCTGGTGCCCCTCACTCCCCACCAACAGCCCCACAGCCCTGTTGGTGCCCTTCACTCCCCACCCACAGCCCTCTTGGCCCTGCTGGTGCCCCTTAAACCCCATCCACAACCTCTGCCTCCCCAGCCCTGATGGAGGGGGCCCTGAGCTGCCAAGGCTACAGGGTTAGGGACACAGGTCTGTGGCTGCCTCCCCCTGTCCCCCCAGCAGTGCCCAAGCCCCAGCAGCTGCCTGTGGAGGCAGTGGCTGCTGCTGCAGAGCAGAGTATGGAGACTAGCTCCCCGTCCCTCATGGGTGGCATGGCTGAAGTGAAGCCTGTTGGGAAGGACGGATGCAAGCTGTGGACTTGGGGCTCCCCACCCTGCTGCCCTCCCCCCCGGGCCTCCATGACCCAGAGTGTGGGCCCCGGCACAACAGGGCAGAGGGGAGCTGGGCAGGGAAGCTCATTGCTGCCCCTGGGAGCACCATGCTGCCCTGGCAAGTCGCCCCCTGCCCTCCCAGCAGCAGTGAGGGGCACAACTCTGTGTTGCTGTCCCCACTGCTGGCAGGTGGGGAGGGGGCATCTTACCATGGTGGCACAGGGCTTGCAGAAGCAGCACAAGCTTCCTTGCCACGCTCTGCCCTTCCTCACTGGGTTGCGCTTGCTGAGTCACTGATGGGGAGGTCAGTATGGTGGGAAGCCTGAGCCTGCAGTGGGCAACCCGCATCCAGCCCCGTCCCATGCACAAACCTGGGGGGCATGTGCTCCCCATTCCCTCTGGGAGTGCATGCAGCAAGGGGAATACATCCCCACCACCGCCCCCTTGACGAGCTGCCTACAGCTCCATCCCACTCCCCGCTGGGGCCCTGCGGCCGCACATTCCAGCCCTGGACCCCAAGACCCATACACCACCCCAGCTGGGCAGCAGCACCAGCCCAAGCCCTGACCCTATCCAGCTCCCTCCCTCAGTATGGGGGCCTCAATCCCTCTCCAGACTTACCTGTGGGGAGCTGCTCTCCAGGCTGCCTGGTGGCCATGTGCATGTTGGAATTCTACCAGCCTGCAAAGGGAAACCCACCGTTTCCCATATTTTCTCCTTTAAAGGTGAAAATCCAGGTTTTACCATGTTTTTCCAAGGTAAGTAAAAAACCCAGATCCCTGCTTATGATACTGGAGGAAGACAGGCTGCTTTACAGAGAAGCAAAATCAGCATGCTCTGTCCTCTTCCATTTGCTCCTCAGATATTTTCCTCACCCTTCACCCTACATGCTCCTCTCTTTAGGCATGAAGATGCACAGCTATGAAGTAGGAGATAGCTACAGAAGATGATGAAGGTGCTGTAGGATCAGTAAGCCATTTTCCCCAACTTTACAACCAGTGTAAAAAATATCACTAAGCAGTGGGGATTCTGCAGATTATCTTCAATGGGACCCAGTGTGTGGCGCATTGGAGAATTATGGAGCATCACAAAGAGAAAGAAATTGAGTTGACCAAAGTAATTTAGCAGATGATTGAACCTGGCATCATTCCTTTGCATTGGGTAATTGTGAAGAGTGAAAAAACAAAAGGGCTTTTTCCTAGTTTTCAAAAGAAAAAAAATGGGGGGAAAGGCTTTAAATTAAGCCTTCCCCCACTGAAGGACATAGGATTCTTGCCACTGACCTCAATGAGAGCAGGATTGTAATAGTAAAGTCTGACTTCATTTCATACACGCACTGATATAGATAAGGAATAATCCCAATAAGATTAATAACACTTCACTGGTGTCATGTTGCTGTGAGAGGATACTAAAGCCTTCAATGTGTACACATATTGTCCTTACACATCCAGACTGGGTGCCAGATAGCCCTGAGGTGTACAGTCCTCCACCAGTAACCCTTTATACAAACAAATTGTATGTATTAACTGTTTGCTGCCAAATTCAGAAGCCATCTGAAATTTTGATCCTAAAATCATTGTCTTTAATTACCCAGCAACATATATAGTGCTTTGAAGAAATTCTTGCAGAAGATTAATCTGTCCTGATGAAGTTAATATTCTTTATGGTTATCTTTATGTTGGTTCCACGATTCAGCAAGATGAGGCAGAGGTATTTGTGATAGTATACAGGAAACGTTTGCATGTAGAGAACGTACATTGATAAAACAGTA
>NW_005842272.1:246617-258594 GCF_000455745.1 Alligator sinensis | reverse complement strand
AGGAATGACATTAAGATCCAGAGGATAAGGAATAATTGAAATTGCAAAATTACTTATTTATTGAAATGGAGGTATTTTTCTATCACTACAAGAGCTCACTGAGCTCTTGGAGTATAATTCAGAACAGTCATTTTGCCTATAGTTCACAGTACATTTTATATGTTCTCCCACACCATTAGAATAATAGAGACAGGCTTGCTTAATCTGCTCCTGGTAAAACAGATGCTTGCCAGAATGTAAAAAACATTCACCAAATGGTTTTAATTGGAGGCAAATCTAAATGAAAGAATAATTTCATCTGATGTTTATAGAGCTCATGGTGCAAGTGGATATGGTGGTGTTAAGGGGGACACAATTAAAATCCATGTTGAAGATTCAAGCTGGTGGGTGCAATCTTCTGTATTAGCCATGCTGAAAGACTCTGGATGCAAAAATTGGTAGACGGAACATAGGCTTTCAAGGGAGCTAGCATGTGTTATATGCAGTGAGATTAAGAATCATGGAAACTCAACAAAAGGCAGCGTGGAAGTGGGGAGCCTGGAACAGAAGCCATTTCTATTCTGTACTACTGAGATGGGAAAACATGCTTGTACAAAACTGATACAAAATGACTCCTGTTAGGTTTAAAGTCAAATACCCAGTTATGGATTATTAAGGGGATCCAAGAAATCATTTAACTTAGGGCAACAATCTGTCCTTTTATTGCTAGAAATTGGAAAAATTGTGTTGTTTACAAGTTGACCTTTTATTCCCTCAAAAAAAAAAAAAGGAATCTTAAAAGCTTAATTTACACACAAGGGTTAATCTGTCATTGGGTATTTATTGCATTACATATCCTCTATAACGCCTGATTTCCGTGTGTTTTTTTTGTTGATCCTCACAAAAACACTGAATATATTATCTGCATAAAGGGGGAATGGAGTGAAAGCTGTTTATCCTGAACATTCACTTGAAAATGTGGGGTTGATTTCTTTGATCAAAACAATATGATAATTGCTTGACACCATTATATAGTACAACTAGCAAATTGCCCATCAAGGATGACAAGGGAAGGGGAGCCAGTGGGGATGGAGCCCTGTGCCCCCCTCACCGCCCCTTTGGGTCCAACCCCTCTCCACTCCCCTGTCCCCCCTTTTGGTCTTCCCCCCACCCCCACTTCCCCCCTTCCTCCCTGGCTTTGGGTCCAACTCTGTGGCCCTCCACCCAGTTCGGGTCCACCTCCACTTTGGGCCCTACCCCTCTCTCCCCCTCCCCCCTGGTTTGGGTCCAACCTTGCTCCCCTCTCCCCCCTGGTTTGGGTCCGACCCCACCCAACCCCTTCCACGCCCAGTTTGGGTCTGACCCTGCTCCCCCTCTCCCCCTGGTTTGGGTCCGACCCTGCTCCACCCCACCCCCATTTGAGTCTGACCCTACTCCCCCTCCTCCCCCCCTCCTTTGGGTCTAACCCCACTATGATGGAGGGGCTCCTTTTCCTCAGCTGGCCCTGCCACTTTTAAAGTGCTCTACCCAATTAAAAAAATTCTTTTTGGCCTGTGTGGAGGTGGGGTGGAGGGAGCCATGGCATTGGAGGCTGCAGGAGGAGGCAGCATGGGGGAGGGGCTCCCATTTTAACTCAGCTGGCCCCGCCCCCGGCCACCCAGCCAGTCAGTGCATGCGCAGTTGGGCAAAAGCATTACAGACACACAGACAGACAGGCTAAGCCTTTTATTATATTAGAATGGTGGGAAAGACAGGGGTCAAGGCAAGAAAGAAATACTGATGTCTTTGGGCCTGACTTGGGTACTTGGATGGGACATAATGACCCATGCTATGTAGATCAAATTAATTGATCCAATGGTCCTTTCTGGACCTAATTTATATGAAACTATGAATATTCCACTCTTCAGAGGAAGCAAATATTGAGTTCCTAATAGTTTAGCTATGCATTGAAACTTCCAGCTGCATATCCAAACCAAAATTCAGTGCCAAGATTTCTATTTGATATCATTATTATTCAATGTTATTATATTTGTTTTATTCTACACTTTTTACTGAGGTGGGCACACTAGAACTCCCTGTATCTAAGAGCTGTCAGTTTTGACTAGCTGGACCTTTCCAGTGTGATATTGTATTTGATTCCTCATTTATTCTGCTTGTTTACACTCTGTTTTTCACGTTTGTTATAGCTTTTATTAATGTGCTTTGATAACAGGGCACTGGTTGCAAGACAGGGATTCGCACTGCTTTGTTTTTTTCTTTTGTTCACTTTACAATGAAGATTTAAAAAAATAAGCTTCAACAGCCTAGATGGATGGGCTTGGATTCAAAATTTACGTGCAAGTAACAAATGCTGTAATACAGATCAGCCAGATAGGAGGAAGGGAAATTTATAAGAAAGGGCTGTTCTGGCAATATTAATCTGACTCACGTAGGCTGGATGATGAATCACACAAGGGTTGCAGTTACTACTGAGCTTTTTCAAAAATGGGACAATAATAGTGCAGAGGGGAAGAAAGGTTTAGGAAGGGGAGAGAGGTAGAAGCACAGCTAGTCAGTGATTCAGGAAGTCAGGCTAGGTGAACTGATGGTCCTTTTTGGCCTAAATGTTGATGAAACCATAACTATGCTACTACATACTTCAGACAAATTTACTGAGTAAATTTACTCCATGTGCTCCAAAAATTGTAATGAACCTTGACAATAAGCATGCAGATATTTTTACTGAATTGTAGTGGTCATAGAGCTATTTTAGGACAGTTAATTTACAGGCTATATGAGAGTGAGGAGATTTCTTAACAAAACATTAAATAATGGTACAATGCCATATGAGAGAACCTAATGAAGAGCCCAGTTTTGGAAGGGGTCTTGGGAGATAGTGAAAGCCCTTGACTCTATCAGGAATAGCAGCAGTGGAGAGTATTGCTAGCAGATGCTTAGGAATGAGCAGGATCCAGCCCTGTCTCATTCAGATGGTTCAATTCTATACAGATCAACTGAAGCTAGAATTAATCTAATTGGACAAGATGTCGCATCTCCTGGGAAATAATAATGCTTAATGAGGTTTTCCTGATATGGAGCCCCTGTGCAACTTAGTTTCACATGAGGCTCCCATTAAGGGTGAAATTCATCCCTGCGCAAAGATCTGTCCTACATACCAGACAAGCCCAGTGTTACTCAGGGCACACATTAATGATATAACTCACTCCTCTTGAAAAAACCTACAAAAAGCAACATGCACCACTGAAGTACAGGCAAATTCTGGTCCTAATGAAATCAGGTGCCGAATTCCTATTCGCTACTATGGGTCCAGGACTTTTAACAGTGCTTCATGAAGGGCAGTTATGAAGGAATTAATTTCATCCGGCATTATGGAAGCATATGGTTTGAGTAAAATGAGCCCGCGCTTCCTCTTGCACTGTTTTTAGCATCTGAGGGAAAGAATGAGTAAAAACCCAGTAAAATATTTTTCTCTTCACAATACCTGTGTAATTCCCAGCAAGAACAATAAAGTTGATTTGAGAAGAGAAAATACCTTAGTGTTTTGGATTACAGAGCTTGCTCTTCTCTCCTATATGAAGAGATTTTCTTATTTAGATGTGGTAAAGCTCTATAAATGGAGGAATGAGAACACAGTGTGGTATTTTATTCAGCACTTATACCATGGAGAAAAGTTAAAATAAATCTCTATGCTTTCAGACTCTTAAGTGAGGGATGATGCATTAGACTCCCTGATTTTATTAGATTTGCTGGGAAATCAGAGCTGCTCTGCCATTTCTAGAGCAGAATTACAGGCTTCATTTAAAGAGAGATGCAAAGCACACACATCATCCTGAAAGAGATCAACATAAGCATTTTCTATAGCATGAGTAATGTTTACTGGAAGAAATCAAATTACTCTGATGCAGGCCATCTGTTTTCTTTGCATGCAATCATGTAAGTGTTTTAGGACAAGCCATCCAATTTAATCAATTGTACATCTTTTATGGAAAGGCAAGGCATTTTATAATAAAGCCTGTTTTGGATGACAAATGTAAGGGATTTAAATAATAGCTTCCTCAGCAAGGCCAAAATATGGAGTATAGGGCATTAGCAAGAGTCACCAACATTTTGAGAGCCATATTGTAATGACTTTTTTTTTTGAACATGTGAACATCCATCCAATTAGTTTTCACACTGATAGGAGAGGTAAAATTGGTATCCTATAGACTATTTTTTGTGTCCCAGATTACTTCCTACATTTAATAAAGAGGGTGTACAGTAGCTCTATTTTGTAGCACAGCTATTGTGATAAGAGTAGGTTGGGGATGGATGTTGTCCAATGACCAGAAGTTTTATTTTTGGAAAAGATTGTAGTAAGAAAGGCTTAGCTTGTCTGAAAACACTCAGTGAAATAACATTACAGGAACTTAGATATGCGGTAAGTCCAATGAAGCATGTGATTTATTTCATACTTTACGGGAAGAGTACTCATGGATATGTGTGGCAAACAGTTGATTTCAGCACATGCTTAATTGAGTGTGCCATCTTATTTTTGTATTATTGCTCACAGTGCCTCTGAATCATATTTTGCTCTTGGGTGCACATTTGTGGTTTTCCTAGAATTCAAAGAAGCTGCATGAGTGCAATATCAAATATTGTACTTTGTAGAAGCAAATTGCATTAAAATAAATGACAGTAGCAATCATGTATGGGATACAAATGGAAATTTCATGAGAAGACTGACTACTCTTTTAAGTAAGGTCAACATATATGATATTTTATCAAATACTTCAGTAGTTTGCCTAAGATTATTGTCTCACCCAGCCATGTAAAATACCATGGGCTAACATTTATCCACAAGGATAAATGGAAAGCCAAGCAGAGCACAGGTTTGTGTCCTGTTTCTGGCTTCTTGGAAAAGACCTAGTACTCTACACTGGTTTGTCCTGCAGAAGGAACCTCAGGTGAAGTAATAAGGCCACCCTAGCAGTTCTTTGTATGCTCAACTTCTGTCACTAGGGGATGGAGCAAAGATCCCTATGTCTCACTAATCCCCAGCTTTCAAAACAGCCCTTGTGGCTGATATTTGGCATAATTAAGAGCATCTTGAGTGCTATATTAATCTGCTCCAGGGGACTTCCCCAATGCTCAGGTATTAGCAGATCAGGGAGTATTTATGGCTTCAAACTCCAGCGAACACCCCTTGACTGCAGCATGTCATCAGGTCAAGAAATAAGTAGGAACAGATCAGGATAACCATCACTAGTATTCATGTCTTTGTTAGCTCCAGTAAAGAAATGGCTCATCAACAACCAGAACAAGGCACATGACTGACAAAATCACACCAGGATTTAGAGATCAAAATGGGCCAGGCATGGTCTTCAATTTTCCTCATAAAAAGAAAAGTTAAAATTAAATGTAATTGTTGAATGTTTTTAGCAGATATTTCTGCGTTTTATGGAAAAATGCATAATGCATATTTTACTTCAGTCCTTTCAAAAAAAAGTTTGCATTTTGGCTGGGGAGAAATCCAGTTTGTTTTTTTTTCACTGTCTCACTCCATTTTTTCATTGAAAAAATTAAAAAGTGAGACTGAGAGGGACCATTCACCCCACTTTGTTTCCCTAATGGAACAGGACAGTATCTTTGCCAAAAAGAGAGAGAATTAAAAGATGAGAGTGTGAGGATTACAAAAGTGCCTCTCTTCAATTTTTGCTTTCTTTTTCCTCATTTTTCTAGGGGAGAAGGTGGTCATTTCTCTACAATATTAAAAGAACCACAAATAACTGCAAATAATTACTTTTGTTCTTGTTTTTCAGTAGGTGTTCTCCAAAAAAATCGAACACATTCCCAAAACAGATTTTTTATGTCTCTCTTCAGACTACTGCCACAAAAAAATCATTTTGGGCCAAATGAAACAGTTCATGCAACCAAAACAAAACATTTTATTTCCATGGGGTTTTTTAAAATGAATTAATTGAATTCAAATACATTTAGAATTTCAAGTAAATCAAAACATCTTGTTTAGCAAGGATACCAGTGAATCATTTCAACTTCTCTGAAAATGTTCATTTGGGGGCCCAAAAATATTTGAAAAAAATTGGCAGGAATTTGCAAGTAGTTTCCATACATAGGAGACTGTTCCAATACATGAAAATGTTTTGTTCAGTGAATAAATTGCTCATCTGAAAAAAGTATGTGTCCATCTCTGATTTTAATGGAAAAGTATAACCAGATCTGAGAATAGAAAATCTTAAAGACTATACCTTTAGAAAAGTTTGTATTTCACATTACTCAGGACCTACAGTTTATTTCCTTATGGAACATAAGGTAGCAAGTCCCAAATTATATGATTATCCTGATTACATTTTGCCAAAGTACCTGCATTAACTTAATCAATAATAAAATATTTTGTCCCATGAGCAATTAAAAATGAGCTCAGTGGATAAGAGGAATCTCAGATTCTCTTTCCCCACATTGCCTAGTCACCCACTTCTCACTCTCTGCAGCTGCCCATCTGTCTTTAGCTCTCAGTTCAGGGCAGTGGACAATAGCTAGCCCACATGTGAGGAGATAGGAGTGGTGCCTCCTGAGATACTGGATGGCCACAAATTGCTAGTATTGGCCTCTTGGAGCAGGCTGAAGTTACTAAAACATCAGCTGCCTAACACCAACTGGAGATAGTCCTCATCTGAAGAGGATTATTTCTGAGATGCTCAGAGGGTACTTAGCTAGTTTTTTCCTGCCTTAATGTATGGACACTCCACTCTCAAGAGTGTTTAACATGTTCAAAAGATAATTGAATGAGTTTCTCCAGGTAAGGTAATTACACCCTCATAAAATAAGTCCCAGGACCTAATAAGAAACTATACCCTGTGATTAGTTGATTGCATAACTGACCATGAGTTTTTGCACCTAACAGAATCATAGAATTTCAGGGTTGGAAAGGACCTCGAAGCATCTGGGTCATGAATGCAGGATGGCTATTTCTAAACCATCCTGCTCCAGTGCTTATGAAGCTTTCCCTTGAATGAAGGCAATTCAATAACTTCCCTGTGCAGTCTATTCCACTGGCTTGCTGTTCTAACAGTAGGGATTTCTTTTCCTGAAATCTAATCTAAAACTGCTTTGCTGACTTTGTGTTTCTCCCTCTGTAGCAAGGGAGACTAATTGTTCTCTCTCTTCTTTGTGGAAGCCTTTCAGATATTTGACACCTCTTTGTGCTCAGCTATGCCAGAACCCGGATGGGTCTCTGGGTGCTACTCCAGGTGGTGGTGGAGAAAGCTCCTACTTCCTAGCACGTGGCGTAGGAAATAGATTATTTGAACCAGCACTTAGGCCTGGTTCCCTCCATGCTTTGACAGCTCATCAGGCTATTTGCTTGTTCTACATACTCCCACTCTGAGTAGGCTGAGACCCTGCAGAGCCTCCTTTCTGCTGCCCAGGAAGTCTGATTCTGGTCCTTAAACCATTTGCCATGTTTTATTATCCTGTCCATCTTTCTCTGAACAGCTTCTATTGGCTCTATTGAAGACATAATGCTATGGCTACTGGTTCACTGGTCTGACTGGACAGGAGAGAGACCATTCCTTTGTCCTCATTTATTACATTCAGCTTTTGGTTCCTGATTTTTTACTTTCTCATGACCCACACTTTCTCATGGGGGTTCACTTACCCTTCTCTTCTGGGTAAGGTATTTTTACCCACTAAACAAACAGGCATAGGAACCTTTTCTGGGCCCACAGGCCGCCTTGGTTTTGGTGTGCACAGCACCATATACTAGCTCAAGCTCCTCAACTTCACAGCAAGAAATCCTGAGGAAGGTGCTGTCAGGAATTTGTTGAGGCTCCACAGCATGGAATGAGAAGGTGCTCTGTAGGAGAAGATGGCTGAAATTTCCCCTGCTTCCAGGATCACTGACTGTGATTCCCAGAGTATGTTGAGAAATAAATAGATAGGGACCTGTACTGCCTGGAATACTTGTGCATCAAAACAGAGTGCTCTGTGCCATGGCTTTTTATCATTCAGTTAATGGCCTTATATTTGCTAGAAAATACAGAGGCATCTAACTACCAGTTCTGAGAGACCATCAGCTATAGACTTCATCCAATTCCAAAAAAGAAATCCTTGATCAAGCCCATAGAAAGCATGTCTATCTTTCCCATGGCTTAAATGTTTTTAGCTATGCTGTTCTCTGAAATCTCCGTTTCTCACCTTTCCATAACTAGTTTTCTACTGAAGGGACAGGCATTTAGTGAATGAAAAAAAAAGGCAGTTTGCTGGGAAACAAATGCGAATGAACTTGGACTTAAGTAGTCAGGGCTTCATCCTCTAATTCCTGACAAGTAGGTTATAACTTGTCAGAAGGTCTGTCAAGTATAAGTGAGTCAGCTTGGAAAACTGTGGAAGGTTATAGGTACCTGAAGGGATCCGTTCCGTTTTGCCCCATTAAGAGGCCTCAGATGCAGAAGAGAGAGCTAATGTGGCAATAACAGAAGTTGTGTCAGAGAAGGAAATGCAGTTTAGGTGTTGGCATCGATACAGAAACCATTGTCATGTGAATGTAATATGTGTAACAGCAGGAGCAACCAGAGGCAGTCTGTAGAGCTGTGCTGACTGTTAATTTGGACTACAATCCCAGAAACCCCCAGGGGCTGTGGGGCACAGAAAAAGGAAGAGGAAGCTTGAGGTGGGAGTAAGGGAAAGAGAGCAGCATGCACATGGGACCTGGTCAGTCCTACGCAGAGGAGTGCACAGTCGAGCTAGAGATCTCACTGGCCCAGTCAGCCAGGACCCTAGACTGAAGGAGCTGGGTTCAACCATGGGGACAGCTGCAGGCTGCTGTCTGAGCACTCTAGGGACTAAAGGCTTGTTTGGGGAGACCTCCCTAGGTGCATGGGGGAATTAAGGTGCTGCATGTATGTTACCACGGTGTTGATGTTTCTTTACCTTTTCCTATTCCCTTCCTTTGGTCTGTTGGCTTGTGCCCCGAACTCCTATGATTTTCTGTATAAAAGTGGGAACTCCCTCTTGCTTCTTGTGTCGGTATCTGGGGCTGCAGGTTTAGCTAACCATAATAAAAGCTATGCGTGATCTCCTATGAGAGCAGACAGGCCACTCCAAGCATAAATCTCCCCCATTCTGTAATTCTCTGCTTCTTCCACTAGAAGTTGTCGAGGATGCCACATGACTTTGGGATCTGTCTTAGGGAAGGATTTGGGTTAGGATACACACTGAAATTCTTCCACCTGCAGCCAGGAGCCCACCCCACCTGGGAATCCTGGTGCTATTCCTCCTTCATTCCCTATAACAGAACAAGAAAAGAGGAACTCCATGAAATAACTGTCTTCACCTAATAACTATCTTTTGCGAGAGAATGGCTCTCAGAAACTAGTAACTATTGTCTGTTTGAAGACTGAAACAGGTGTAACAGCCAGCATCTGCCCCCTGGGCACAAACAAGAGCTGGGCCAGCTGTGATAGGTGAGCCAGCAGTGGTAGCAGCTGCCATTCATATGTCCCAGTAGCCCACCCCTCACTATTCTACTGCTCCACAAGTTAGGATTATTTGTTCTAGGTTAGGTGTAAATAGTATAATTGAAACAAGTTATGCAAAGAATATACACAGGCTCTACTGATTTCTCCTTCAGTAAAAAAAGCTGACTTGCAAGGTTGCAAACATCTGTCATCATTCAGCAGTGGAGCAACAATACTGTGATATGCTGGGCTGTAAACCCTTCATTCTCCTGTACTAAATATTGTAGTAAATGATATAGCACCTTTGTAAAATATAGTAAAAAGAATAAATGATATAGTAGCTTTGCAACTATCAGGGGACATTCAAACACTATAATAAATAACAGTATAGTTTCTAAAAAATGCAGTAGTCCTTTGGTAATCAGTTTATCTGTTTTTAATCTGGTAATATATTTCCTCACTCCCCATTTATTTCCCCAATTCATAATTTTTGTATATTTCTTTTAAAGATAGTCCTCTGTGCAATGGATATGTGCTGTAGGCTTTGACTCATAAGCACTGCTTTTAAGTAAGGGTCAGTACCGGTGACTGAAAGCAATAAAGGTGTCAATCCCTATAAATATAAATGAAAGTTGGATTTAAGAATCCCAAATATTCCTAGGAGTATCAATATTTATACTACTTTGGCTCCTTGCATAGAAAACAAAAAATGTCCTCAAATTCAACTCGCATTGAAGCAGTTTGAACATTACTACAGGGAATTTAAAAAGCTAGTAAATGATTAAATGCATAATTAAAGGTTCTGCATTTAATTCTGTCACTTGAGTGATTTATGGTTTCCATTATTTTGTCTAAGTAATATACATTTTTGGTATTTCTTTCTTTCATTGTTAATGTCTATAATCTTACAGAAAGGAAATTTTTCACAAGGAGAGCTCTTCTATCCCCAGCTGCAGCTGAGAGGAGAATTAAATCAAAACAACAGTAGGTATCGTACACTCCCTGTTGAGGTCAAAAGGAGAGTCATGAAGCGCTTGCAATATTGGGCCACAAATGTTTCATTTACAGGAGTTATGAGGAAAAAGTAATATCTCATCTTCAGTGCAGTTCTATTTTCTATGGTCAAAACTGGAGCCTTTTGAATTCAGTTGAATGACTAGAGCCAATAAAGGATTTAGGTGCCTTCTGGTTAGTCTGGTGGACTTTCAAACTCATTGTTGGGCCCTCTATAGTTAGGCACCTCATAAGAGCATGCAAACTGACAGAATAGACAGATGAATAAATTATAGCAGGTTAAAAAAGGCAATAGAGGAGCTTGCCTTGCAGGAGTCTTAGGGTTCCTTCTGCCTTTGGTGAGAGTTGTAAACATCTGGCTACAGGGGAGCTGGAGCAAGAGAATCACTCTATCCTTTTTCTTGAAGGCACGTTACTATGCAGCTAAAGATGAAGGTTCATAGATCCAAAAGGAGTGTTCGGAAGAGGACTTCTGATTCTCTGGACTGTAATTAGGGCACTTTTCCATGACATGAGAAACGTGGGTTTGAACGCCTTCAGGCAGAGGGTCTAGAACTCAGGTGCCTTGCTTCCTGGGCTGGTGTTCTAACCACTTTGCTATTACATAAATTTGGACAGCACTAGTGCTACTGCTGCCTACTCCATCCATGCCTCAAAAAGAAAACAGTTGCATCTGGGGGAGGCTCAAGATGTTGGCATGTGTTTGATATGTTCTGAGCACACCAAACGAAGGGGATGCTCCACCTAATTTTGGGTGGCCAGTGGGACCTAGGCAACATTGGCGATGCATAGGGGGTGCACGTGCACCCCCTGTGCTTGGCAGCCCACCCCTACAAAAAGGCACCGCCAACACTGCCAGTGGCGCCTGCAGGCAGTCACTGCTCACCCCGCCCCCTGCCGCCGGCACTGCCAGTGGCATCTGCAGGCAGTCTGCAATCACCACTGGCCGCTGCGGACACTGCCAGCAGCACCTGTAAGGGGTAGCCAACAACTCGCTGGCGCTCACTACCCCACCCCCCACTGCTGACAGTGGTGCGGCTGCCTGCAGCAGCTCCACGCTTACTGCCATCACGCATCTGCCGCTTACTGCGCTGCCACCACCTGCCGGAGCTCACCATATCCCCCCTCCCAGCCCCCGGAGGCATGTGGTGTTCATGCTAGGCAGAAGTTAGGTGTGTCTCTGCTTAGGTGGGCGCAGGCAACTGGGGAATGTTTCATTCAAGCAGGTGTTCTGCACACCACTGCTCAGCTCCTCTCCAAGTTAGCAACAAATATTTGAAGCAATACCATCCCTGTAGAGAGAACTGGTGTCATCCTGTCAACCCTTTGGCTAGGGACAGACATTACACATAAACTGGTTTAAGTAATCAGAAACTGGTTTAAATCTGTAACAGAACAGACATTCAGTGCACATAAACCAGTTTGAAAATGGCTGAAACTGGCTTGAGAGAAACCTGGTTGAATGCAATATCAGACTTAACTGATTTGGCTCAAACCGGTCTGTCCCAGACCTCTTCCACTGTGGATTA
>NW_005842272.1:218976-246573 GCF_000455745.1 Alligator sinensis | reverse complement strand
AAGCCCAGAGCTAAGACCTGCAGGACCAGACTGAGAGGTGGGAAGTGTAGGCAAAGACCTGACGATCATCAATCATATGTGCTAGAAATGGAGTCGAGGGAAGTTGCAGACCAAAGAATGCAGAGAGCTACATTTACATTATAAAGAAAAACCTGTAAAACCTAAACAAAGCCTTTTTGAATGCTTACCTATAAGGAGACACTGCCATCAGGATTATTAAGACTTATGCAAAGCTTTCTCTTGTCTTTCTGCTTTACATTTTAAGTTAAACTAAGTTGTGTATGCTGTCTTTTACTTGGCTGTATCTTAGCTTATGCATAGATTTTTGGTAGTTCCCTGTTGTATGCTTTGCAAATTGCTGTGTTCAATACATGCTTGCTTCAGAGAAAGGACTTCAGAGAAAGAGTCAGGGTGGAGCAGCCCCAGGGTATGTATACATGTTCATTAATGCATTGTAATTACAGTGCATTAAGTTTAGTACCTGTAATAACAGATACTAACTTAATGAACTGTAATCAGTGCTACTGTGCAGTAGTGCCAGTGCATGTCTTCTAGACTAATTATACTGCACATTAGCACGGCTGCACTACTGCACTTCTAGCATCTTGTGTAGACATGCTGCCAGGCTGGCAGCATGCTCAGGCGGTCAGCCGCAGGCTCTGGGTCACAACATCAGGCAGCAGAGGAGCTGGATGGGACACGGATGCTACAGTCTGAGACTAGCCAGCAGGCAGCCCCCACACTGTAGCACACTCCTGCCCCAGCCAGCCCCAGTCACTGTCTATGCATGCAATGAGGCAGCATAAACTACTCTTTCACAGGATAGTACTTGTCCCGGACAGTACCATGCTACAGTGGAATTAATTAATTTACTGTGCCCTAATATGGGTGCACATGTAGATGGTGGGACACTTTACTGCAGAGCTAGTTAGTCAACTCTGCAGTAAAGTGCACATGTAGATGCACCTTGTGAGGTACAGGATACTGGGCTTGATGGACCTCTGTTCTGACCCAGTATAACCTTTCTACTGTCCTTATCAGCAGTATTTTTGGCAGTGTGTTAGATAAAAGATATAAAAACTGAGGAACTATTTATACAAGCCTTCTCTCACTGACTAGCTGCACTGAGTTCAGTGAGATTTCTTGTGTGACCAAGTATTTATAATGCAGAACAGTTTCTGTTCAAGAGAGTAGCTTTCATAACAGCACACACAAGAAAGTGTGCAGGGAGAGGGAGAGGGACTGGGACTGGGACTGGGCAATGATCACAAGGGAGCAGAGCAGAGCCGGACCCAGACCCAGGATCAGGGCTGGGGCCTGCTGCACCCATGCAGCCACCCCTTTCCCCATGCCTGGGCTCCAATGAACCCACCGCCCCCATCCCAGTCCTGGCCCCAGCTGCCTACCCACACCAGAGCCAGCCCTGCACTACCTGGGGTGGGGGGTGGGGGGGGCCCAGAGCAGGGGGCTGGAGCAGCTGCACCACCAGACTGGAGGGGATGGAGGCCCCAGAACCCCTACACCCATGCCACCAGGCCCTGCACAGCTGGGATAGGGTGCAGGGAGGGGATGGAGGCTCCTGCTGTTGCATGTGTCCAGGGAGGTATGGGGGGGCACATGGGCAGGGTGGGCAGCCACTGTGGGCTGGGGCCAGGGCTACGCTGGGCTCTTCCTGGTGGGCGGGGCGGGGGGGAACATGCTACGCTGCAGACAGGTGGCAGTGGCACTGGGAGGTAGGGTTGGGTGGGCTATGGTGAATCTTTGGGTGGCTGCAGCTGCCTCCCCCACTTATAGCTTCCCTCCCAGCACCACTGCTGCCCGCCCCAGCCTACACAGCCCCCCCACCAGGAAGAGCTCAGCACAGCCCCGGCCCCACCCACAGCACCAGTCTGCCCTGCCCTGTACAGATCAGGTGCACGTGCCCCACCATGTCTCCTGGGGTGCATGTTGCAGCAGGAGCCACAGCCCCTGGACAAGCCGCTTGTGGGTCAGTCCTCTGCTCCCAGCTGGGCAGTGCCTACCTCTCCCCTCGCCCCACCCCTGCTGCAGCTGCCAGAAGCCCTCAGCTGGGCTTCCTTGTGGCCATACAGCTGCCCCGAATTTGGGGGGGCTAAGCCCCATTAGCCCCCCCCCCTTCCAACACCTATAGAAGTAACTAACTTGCATTTAAGAACTGGCATATTTTGATATGTGCATTGTTTTTTCTTCAGAACCCTTCCTAGTTGTCAGACAAAATATCTTATTTTCAGAGGAGAATGAACAGCTTTTCTGGAGCCAAAGAAGTCTAGAGTACTAATTTTTTCCAGCAGTAATTCTGAAATCAGTCTTTATGATGTATAAGTGAATAAGTTCCTGCCATATTCTTGGTGGATATGAACTGCTGCAAATCTATCGCCATTAAAAGTGCCATACCATTTTACAACTGCAGAGAATTTGGCCTGTCATCTGCAAGCAGATCTAGCCTGGATAAGGCTTTACTTGCGGCATAGTCACATACAATTGCTGTATTTTATGTTATGTCAGTACTAACACAGCTCTGCACTAGTTTGACCAATGAGGCACCATACTATAATAAATTAAAACAATATTGCAATTTAACATTCAGAAAAAAAGTCTAGTTGTGGACTTGGGAAATCAGTTTTCAACTTTCTGGTAGTTCTTGTACAATAGAAATCTCTGAGAGCAGAATAAAATTGGGCAATTCACAATAGGAAAAGTAATAGCAAAAATGTTTGCCCTACTGAACTCACGATCATGGGGAAAGAGATCTTCTCTTGTTTTCATACCACATCTCCTTGCCTTTTGGGTTCATTGCTCCTCTGTGACATTACAGCCATTTTCTGGGGAAAGTGTGGGTTATAACCTCTCCCTATAAATCATCAGTAGAAATAACTATGAGAGAATTTTTTCTTGTTTTCTAAGATACACATGTTCAATAAGGGGTAGATTGGGGAAACAAGCATAGGTACAGAAAGGACAAATTGATTTAAAGAGAACTTTGACCAAGGACATTTTATAGACCTTATTTGTTTCAAACATTAACATTTTCATCATAGGAACTTCAAACTGCACCGGTCATCCCTATACTACATTCACAGAAGTCACTCCAACATAATGTACAAGTATGCTAGGTAGAATTTAACCCCCTAGCTCATCATAGCCTAGCCATAGCAACATGGAACTCAGTTCATTTACCCTGCTGAGAAGGAAAGTGCTTCTGGGCCTGGCATGTCGACGTACCCACAAATATCGTGGCAGTGAATGGCATGTGCCTTTTCTTGTTTAGGCACATGAAAGTACCTATAGCACTTTCTGTCACTGCACCCTTTATAGGACTTGAAATACCTTCTGTTTGAAGGAGGTATTGGTGTATTCATTGTACAAATGACTTTTCAAAGGCACAGAGTTCTTGGTCACCTAAAAAGATGCAAGGATCACAGTAAAATGTCTATTACTGTCCATTAGCTATTCAAGCACACAGTCACTTCCATATCAATCAACTTTCATGCAAAGAAGGGTGGTTATCCGTGACCACTTTAACTTCTTCCTGATCTACTGCCCACCCCCCAAAATTCTCTGCCAGATACAGTGCTAATTCCCACCTGCCTGTGAACTTAGAGGTACCGATCACAGTAGTACCATTCCCAAGGATTTTAGGAGTAAGACCACCCTAGAACCCAAGAAAAAGCTCCTAGTGTTTTCAGTTCTTTAGTACTTCAGAGGGGAGTTTCTGTAATTGAATGAGCCACATTAAAAATGGAATCACATGGTAAAATAAATATGAATATACATAGCACAGTCTGTGGAGTAGCCCTTGTCATCTTATTACTGAATTCAATTTTGTACTACCACTAGCTTCTCAGTTTTCCATTTTTGTGTAGGGGAAAGTATATAAATTAAGCCCAGAAGGGTGAAGTGTGAAGCTTTCCTAAAAAAGCTGAGAGGTGGCCAGTATTTTTGGGATAAAGGAAAGCTCTGGAGGTTGTTGGGGGATTTTGCACTTAAGATATTAAAGAAGAAATTAATTTTCTGTTTTATATGAACTGAAGTGACTAAAACTGAGAAGGACTGAATTTCTCATTCCCTATAAACCAGCAACAACTAGTTGCTCTCATCCATTTATATGAAAGTATGAGTGTGACCACATTGGTATGATAGTTTTCAAGAATGGTCAACAGCAAAATCAGTAACAATATGGATAACCAGTTACTATCATTTGGCTTCAGAACTAACACCATACTGATCAAAGGAAAATATTCCTTCAGCTGTTGTTTCAAACTGCCAATATTATATATTGGGCTGGAGTTTTTAAAGTTACCTTTTTAATGAAAAGCAATGATTGTTAAGCAAGATGTATTTGTCTTAAAAATTAAGTTGTCCGGTACAATTATACAGCAGTTTTCAAAGAGCAATTAAGTAATTCTTTAGCAGTAGCATACTTGATTTACACTTGTGTCTCCATGTAACCGCATATGCATGACAGATGGATTTTAGGAGTGAAAAGGCTGGCAGCCATTGTACCAGGGACCACTTGCTTCACTGGAGAGACTGGTTTGGGACATTTTCTGAAGATGGAGGAATGGAGATAATTCTTGTGGATTTAATGGAGCAGGGTGGGAGGATAGGAGAGAGAAGATGCATCTACACTTGTGTTTTACTGCAGAGCTGATGAATTAGCTTTGCAGTAAAGCATTACCATCTACACATGTGCCCCTATTAGGGAGCAGTAAATTAACTCTGCTGTAGGATAGTACTCTCCAAGACAAATACTATCCTACAGTGGGGTCATTTAGTGTGCTGCCACGCACATGTAGATAGTGACCGGCAAGGCTGTTCCTAGGAGGGGGAGTGAATTGGGGTGACCACCCCGGGCTCCACACTCTGGTGCCCCCTGCAGAGCCAGGTGGTGCAGCCGTGGTGATTCTGTGCTGCCATTGGTCCCCCTGCCGCCGAATCCTCCGCCAAATCTGGTGTGTCCGGCTACTTAGCACCCCCGCACCTCGCCACCAAATCCACTGCCAGATTCGTTGCGTCCAGGGGCGGGGGTGGGGCCCCGCACAGGCTGATTGGTCCTGGGCCCTGCACCCTGCTCAGGTCCTCTCTGGTGACTGGGGCTGGCTGGGGCACAAGGATGCTACAGTGTGGGGGCTGCCTGGTGGCTAGCCTCGCACTATAGCACCCCCATGCCCCAGCCAGCCCTTTTGCCTTCTGACACCATGACCCAGAGCCAAGAGCAGGCCCTCTGCCAGCCCAGGGCTGCTTTGCCCTGGCTCAAACAGCTGTGGTCTCTGATGCGTATGAAGATGCTGTGCTTGGGAGCAACTGACATACCAGTATATTGCTACGTGCTAATTGCATATGTAGATGCACATGAAGAGATGAAAGTTTAGACAGTTAGGTAGAGAGTAATGTATATGTGATTTGTGATGGCGAGATTTGGAAGGAATAGAGAAGTCTGGAGAGAATTTTGAAGGAGGGCGGTAGGAGAAGATCTTGGGACTTTGGTAGAAAAATGAATGAGGAGAGCTTGAAGGGAGAACTACTTGGAAAATGAGAAGTGACACAAAGAAACAGGAATGTGTGGAAGAAGAGGGCCTGACTAATTTGCAGAAGGAAGAAGAATCAGTGTGAAGAGAAGGTTTGGGAAAAGAAAAGATACTGAAGATGGAGAATGCAGAAGGGCTTGGAGGCCAATGAAGAGAACACTGAAGGAAGAAAGGGGAAACTATGGATGAAGACATAATTTAATTATTAAAATAGGGAAGGATAGAGAACAGAGTAGTGATACCACCCTTGAATATAGCACAGAGTGAAAGGGAGGACACTGCTTCTAGTTCCTGCTCTGGAGGAGAAGAGGGGGCAGGGAATGGGGATCTAGAAGGGACAGAGAGTAGACTATAGGATCATCAGAGGGAGGAGAAAGAGCTTGTTTAAATATTGCTTCTGGGAAGGTGTAGAGAACCAGAGGAAGGGCTGTGAAGAAAACCAAACTAATATAAGCAGCATCCAAGTATGTTCTGAGCATCTTCCTGGTGCTGAGAGAGAGAAAACTTTGTGATGCTGTTGGGAAACTAGAGGATAAATGGAAACACTTTTTGTCTCCACAGTTTTGTGAAGGCAGTTAACCCACTGCTTGGAGGCATGAGTAGATATGTAAGGAAACCTGCAATGCTTATCTGAACAACACTTGATTCCAGCCAGTTTGTCCTTACTCCAAAGTCACCAACACTTTTAAGAACAAAACATTAAATCATGACCCAAAATTATCTTAATAGGGCTCCCCATTAGGATTCTGAGATTCTCCGGAGAGCCAGTTGAGCATTAAATCTGTGTAAACAGCTCCTAGTTTGGTTGGTTTTCTTTTTCTGCAACTACTTTCTATCCAGGACTTGGCTGCTGCAAGGTATTTTAAATCCACCTAACTGACTTATACATGTACCCAATGTATTGATCTGCTGAGGAGCTCTGGCGTCAAGCAGTCTGCTGCCTGTAGCCTACTGTTGAGAGGAAATGCTTTTAATTTTGTCTCTGGAGAAAACAAAATGAAGAAATATTAGCAGGGTTTTAATCACTGTCAAATATACAAGACTGGGGGAGGGCATTAATAACTCTATATTGTAACTAGTGACGAAGAACTCGTCTAACATCCACAATTCTGCTTCTTTTCAACATCTGAACAATCTCAACATGTTCATTTAGGAATTCTCTGTTCACCTCATGCAGTTCCAAGAGATGCTTGATGGCATTTTACAAGTGGGGTTTCACCAGTCCTTTCCCTGTAATGTTTACTTTCTTCCCTTCTCTTCTGCAGTCCCTCACAATCAAGGCTGATTGTTTTTAGGGGTGTGCAAAATGGGCCGTATTCGATTCAGATTCAGATAGAGCCCAAATTGGGGACAGTGATTTGATTTGGTGATTCAGATCACCGCCCCGATTTGATGCAGCTGAATCTGAATCTGAAGATTCAATGCTGATTCAGAGAATCAGCAATTAGGCCGTAGACACAGCTTTAAATGTTTTTTCTACAAACCTTGAGGTACCAAGTGTGGCTCATGAACGCTGAGATGCTGGGGCGAATGGAGCATCCCAGAGGAGCACTGGGGGGAGGCCTGCATGCTCAGCAGCGAACCCAGAAGTGTACCAGGTCCACTTTCAGGTCAAGTCCACTTCCAGGTCTGCCACAAAGCATGCGGGGAACCCTGACCTCCTGGCTCAGTGATTGGCCATGGGGGGACCCCGGTTGACCCCCGCCAGACCCAGGAGTCACCAGTCGCCAAGCCAGGGGGGTGGGGGGGGAGATCCCTCCCCCCACCCCCGCACGCTCCCTGGCACACCCAGAAGTAGACCAGAAGTGGTTCTGGTCCACTTCCAGGTCCACTGCTGAACACACTGGGGACCCCACCCTGTGCTCCCATGGGATGCTCCATCCACCCCAGCATCTCAGCATTCGCAAGCCACCTGGTACCTTGAGGTATGTAGAAAAAACATTTTAAGCTGTGTCTATATCCGATCAGCAAATCTTTTTGAATCTCTCTGAATCGATTCAGAGGGTTCTGATTTGATTCGGAGAGATTAAAGGGTCTCCTGATTCAATTCAGATTTGGAGATTCAGCCACCGAATCAGGCCAAATCTCTGCTGAAACGAATCAGCAACTGAAGCATCACACAGCCCTAATTGTCTTCCATGATTGTCTTATCTGTGTGTCTAAAGATCGCTAATGAGGCCTATCTGGGATCAATAGAGTCAGCTGCAGCTCAGATGTGTTTCCGTGTTGGGTGGATAGGGCTGGATTTTTTATTTCGTCCACAGCACGCTGCTCCCACTTTTCCATCTCCTGTTGTTGTAATGAGGTTTTAAAGTACTGGGATCCCTGCAGGAGACTCTTCCTCCACTGGGGCAGTCCTGAGCAATAGTCTGTCATGAGTTGACATCAATGTTGCATTTTTTTAAGTTGGCCTTGAGGACATCCCTGAAGCACTTTCTCTACCCTCCTCTTGAGCATATGCCTGGGCTGGGCTGAGAGAATAAAACTTGCTTCAGAACTCTGGAGTTGGACATCTGGATGACATGGCCAGCCAAACAAAGTTGATGCCGGATGATCATTGCCTCAATTCTCATGGTGTTTGCTTGCAGGAGGACGCTAACATTAGTGCATCTCTCTTCCCACTGGATTCTGAGGATCTTCCGCAGGCAGCATTGATGGTACTTCTCCAACAACTTTAGATGTCTCCTGTACATTGTCCATGACTCAGCTCTGCCTGTACAGTAAGGTGGGGATCAGGACTGCTTGACAAACCTTGAGCTTGGTTTGGGATCTGATGTCACAGTCTTCAAAAGCCTGTTTCTTCACATGTCCAAAGACTGCGGTTGCACATTTGAGGCAATGTTGGATTTCTTTGTTGATGTCAGCCTTCTGCAAGAGATGGATTCTGAGGTACAGGAAACAATGTTCTCCAGAGTCTCATCATGGATCTGGATTAATGGAGCTGGGGACTGTTCATTAGGAGCTTGTTGGTGGAGGACCTTAGTCTTCCAAATATTAAGCATCAGTCCCATTTTCTTGTATGCCTTGGTAAAGATGTTGATTATTGCCTGAAGGTGAGCTTTGAAGTGAGCGCACACTACAGCATCATCAGACTACTGTAGTTCAATGATTGTGGTCAAAGTGGTCCTGGTTTTGGGTCAGAGTCAGCTGAAGTTAAACAGTTTACCATCCATTTGGTAGTTTAGCTTCACCCTGGCTGGAAGCTTGTTGGTGGTCAGATGTAAGATAGCGGCAAAGAATATTAAGTGTTGGAGTGATGCTACCTGTATGGTATACCCATTTTTTATGTAACCGCCACTTTTTGCAGGTTCTAGGCTGGTAACCAGCTTTGAAGGGACAGTGTAAGGTCTTTTCTGGTAAGCTACTTTGGGTCATTTGAGTAGCCCAAGAGAACCAAGAATAAAGGCTGTCCATGCAAATACTGTTCTTGCCACAGTGACTTCAAGGCAAACTGTACCCCCAATTTCTCCCATTAGCAGTCTGTACATTGGCTTCAACTGACATTAAAACTAGGTGACTTTAATGCAGGTAGTTTATTTAGGGAAAATTGTTACTTGAGTCATCTCAAATCTGTTTTCAAATTTACCAAATAGTTTTAGGTGTTCAGAAAATTGGAGCTTAATTCACAAAATCTTGGGTGATGGTTTACCAGCTACCCAGTATCTTGCTGGCTGAGGCACTTGCTCAAGATATGGGATAGCAAGGCTCATTTCCCTCCTCCCCACATCTTCTTCCTCCAGGCAGGACCTAATCACCAGGCTATAAACTATTCTGAGATGGAGGGCTCTCAGGTCCTTGTTATACATTAATTTTAGGTGGCCCCTGGAACTCTTAACCCCTGTTCTCTATGGACAAACTTTCCACACCCTCAACTCTATTGCCTTAAGGCTGGTTCTGGCACCAAGCCAGCTCCCCCTTCTGCCCCCAGGGGTTTGACCCCCCACACCCAGGGGTGCAGTCCCATGCAAACAGCCTGCAGAGCACATGCCAACTAGCCAGGTTGCAGGGCATAAAGGGTCCAGGAGTAGGATGTTGCTGGGTGTGGGGAGGGAAACAAAGTAGGGGGCTGGATCTGGCCCCTCTGAGTTGGGGCAGAAGCAGTAGCTCCCCTAAAAGCACCTTCCCTCACCACTTCCACCTCCCAGTCACCCCAGGAAGCATGATCTGTACCCCCACAACTGAATCCTAATTCCAAATTTATTAAAACATGAGACCTTCTTTCATTTATTTCCTAATTATTTCTTTTTAAATTCTTCTTCTTGTTTTTATGTTATCCTTCATCAGCTGACTTCCTTCATTCCACCACACTTCTTCCTCCACCCTCATTTACCTTCCACCTCCCATTTCATTACTGACCCCATCCCATTAACTCCCTGCCTCCCAGCTTCATGTTCCTGACCCCCTCCTCCCCCAACCCATCTCTCACCCCCTTCCCCTCATCTAGAGCAGGGATAGAAGCCTACCCTGGCTCACCAGCCCTGTAGTAGCAAGTTAACATCTGTAGCTCTTAGTCAGGCCCGCTGTTCATCAACTCTCTAATGGCAAATCACAGCTGTGCAGGTTGGAGCAGAGAAGGTTTTTAGCCTTAAGATGTGACTGTTCCAAACTTGAGCTAACACTAACACTAATCAGCATCTGAGCAGCTCAAAGTGCAAAGTGTAACAAAGCCCTCAAGTCTCTCCTGGTGATGTTTTTCACTCTGCATGGAATCTATAAATACTCACAGTGCCAGAGTGAGTGACCCATGTTCAAATCTATGCTCTGCCTGTTTCAGAGCATGGACTGGAAACAGCATCCTCCCTCTCTAAATGTTTTGACTAAAGCGTTCTATTTGGAGCCGATCTCATTCCTGTTGCTGATTTTATACATCTGAAGGATTCTGTTGTAACAGAGACTGGAGCCAGGGTGAGTGACCTAACTATTGGGCTAGAGATTTGTATTGTCTCTTGGCGTCTCAGTGAAGGTTTAAGTATTCCATGTGAAAAGGAACAGCATCAACAGGGAAGAGTGAAAAAAACCTGCCCTGGAATGCTCTATGGCAGGGATTTTCAACCTTTTAAAATAAGTGTACCCCTGGTGGCCCCCTTTTTAATAAGTGTAACTCGAGGACGGGGGGAAGGGTGGCAAGCAGCCATAAAAAGAAAGCCCCCCGGGGGGGGGGGGGGGGTGAGCTGCCAAATTGGGGTGTGGCGAGGGGCAGAGCAGTGGCAGCGCAGCATCTGTGTGGCCCTGTCCTCGCTCTGCCCCAGCTCTGCTCCTGTGAGGCAGTGGTACGGGGTGGCAGTGCTCCATCCTTGCGTACCCCCTGGGACCTTTCAAAGTACCCCCAGGGGTATGCATACCCCTAGTTGACAACCCCTGCTTTATGGCTCGATGGTTCAGTTTCTCTCCAGAGAGGGAGGGGCTGGGATACTTTCAGGCAGAGATTGGAATTGCACCAAAGTTTCTAACATCCAGGTGTGGGCTAAATACACCATGGAGGCCAAATCCAGCCCACTAATTGATCCTATCCAGCCTGCCAGGTGCTGCCAGGAGCCTGAGAAGGGAGGGCTGTGCCCCTCCACGCTCTGCTCCACTCTGCTGCAGCCAGGGCTAGGCCATGCAGCACAGTGCACAGCTTCATCCACCCCCATTCCCTCCCATCACCCTTCCTGCACCTAGCTTCCTGTTGGTGCTGCAACTGTGCATTCCTGGCACTACAGCTGCCAGCAGCCAGGCCCTCGTGGGATGGGGCATGATGCAGTGTGCTGAGTAGCTAGTCTACCCACCCACCCACCTGGTGTAATGAGTTTCTGCTGCCACAGCACATGGGTGGGATGGCTACTCAGCACACTGCATTGCATCCCATCCCATCCCATCCCATACAGACCTGGCTGCCACCAGCTGTGGTGCCAGGGCTGTGCAGCACTAGCAAGAAGCCAGGCAGGGGGAGGGGATGGATGCAGGGGGATGAAGGAGTCTGCGTGTTGCACAACCTGGCCCAGCAGAATGGTGTAGCACAGGGCACAGCCCTCCCTCCTTAGACTCCCAGTGGTGGCCAGTGGGCAGGATAGAATCAGTTGTTGTTCCCTTGGGCCCTCAACAGCTCACCAAAACTCCTAAGTGGCCCTCCAGCCCAAATAATCCCCAACCCCATCCTAAACACTAGACTATCTGGTAGAATAGTGGAATGGGAACCACTATTTTCCTACTGATTTTGTGACTGCTACCTACGGGTAAGTCTAGTGCTTTATTGCTGTTGTTTTGTTTTTGTTAAAAATGCCTAGGGGACAAATGAAACTCTGTGGGTTTGGCTGAACAGAACAATGTCTTGTACCTCAAATGAAAAATGTGGGGTTTTGTTTCAGAGAAGAAAAAAACAAGCCCCCCTCCAAAATTAATTTAGGTTCAGATAATTCCAAACTTCTAGCATTTTTCATTTCAGCTTCTGAAGAAAAGAGTCAATAACCTCCCTAATGATTATGGTGAGCAGAGATGCCCCCTCACTCCTTTCCCAGTAAGTAGGCTAGAAAAGGTCACCAGAAAACTTCTGATCACATATATATATAAGGGGGCCGAGGACTTTTCCTCTAGAGAGAGACATAAGCAAACAGAGCTTTATCCAATATGTCAAAAGCCTCCTCTATAATATTTACTTTTGGTGGTACCATTAGGCAATCCTGCTGTTAATGAGGCAGCTCAAGAGCCCTACTGTTACTGGCGAATAACCTATAGCAAGGGTGTGTCAAACTCATCCAGGCCCCAGGCTGGATCTGGGCTGTGAGGCTTTTTCAGAGCTGGATCTGCAGAGCTAGAGACAACTGTGGCAGTCCAGGGGCAGTAGCAGGGATCTGGCAGGTACAGGGCACAGCCCTCACTTGACCCCTGCCACGAACAGCTGGGAGTGAACCCAGGGGCCCTGAATTCTGTGGCAGGCCCTTCCCGCTGGTTTCATACCCCAACTTCTGCCAGGATCTGAATCTGGCCTGCGGGCCAGACCTACAAAAAACCCTAGGCTAAAGATAAGATTCTGAAGTAAGAGAGGAGAAGCACTTATTGAAGTAGAGGAAATGATAGATTCTGTTTTCCTCAAGAACCACTTTTGTCCTGTTCCTAGCAAAAAGGCAGGAGCAGCAAGTCATCTGTGTAACCTCTGACAGCTGTGCATTTAGAGTGCCTACTTTCCCCAGAGTGCAGAGGATGATTCTGTGTTGCCTGCTGGTTTTCTGTTCTTTGACTGCTTATGGACTCTAGAGTCCTGTTGAACTGAAGTGCTCAAAACACAGGGACCTGCAAAATCATGAGGTATGGATACAAATAACAAATGCTGCAGTTTTTATTTGTCTTCTGGCTTTTGTCTCTTTCATGTTCATGCTTTCCATGTATTTTTTTTTCCTGTAGCCAGCAATGCTAGAACTTTAAAAAAAAAGCCCTGGAAAGCGATCATACCATATAGGAACTGGGACTTTTGCTGAAAAAGAAGGGGTAAAAAAGCATGGTGCTTTCAGTGCTACCCTTACATTCTTACTAGAGTCTGTTACCTATTAGGCCTGTGCGAGTCGGCAGTGATCCGATCCAGCTTTGGATCTGGCTGCTTCGGATGGTTGCGATCTGCTCCGGAGCTCTGACCAGGTTTCCGCCTTGATCTGGCCAAAGCGGCTCCGAAGCTTCAGAGCCGCCTCGGAGATCCGGCCATAGGGTATAATGGGGAATTCATGAAATATCTATAACTTTGTTGTTTTTTCGTCCAATTTGGATGAAACTTGCAGGGATGGTAGCCTCTGCTGAGAGCATGAAACCTGCCAAGTTTCAAGAAGATCGGTGCAGGGGTTTGGGGGGAACTGTACATCAAATTCTTGAAAGCCAAACTCCTGTCACGGCTGTGTGTTACACCGCAGGGGGGTCAAAACTGCAGAGATAGTAGCTCTTACTGAGGCCACAAAGCCTGCCAGGTTTCAAGGAGATCGGTGCAGGGGTTTGGGGGGAACTGCCCCTCAAGCTGCAGACAAGCAAAACTGGTGACACTGCGTGTGCTAAGGCGCAGCGGGGTGACAGCTGCAGGGATGGTGGCCCCTGCTGTGACACCTGCCAGCTGTGGAGATCGGTGCAGGGGGGTTCTGGGGCCCTGCACCCCTAGCTGCTGATGGACAAAACTCGTGCCAAGACTGTGTCTATCTTGGGGCAGTTTGTCTGTATTGAGTCTTTCCTCTCCTTAGCCTGGTTTTGTAGGTGCTAATTGCTGCTCATTAAGTCCTTATGTAGTAGCTAGGTCTTGTGTATTGAGCTGGTCCCCGAGTCTCTGGTCCTTGAGTGAATCATGATGGATTGATTTGTAACTGGTAACACAGCAGCTCAGCAGCCAGGCCTGCAGTAGTGTCTCCCCTCCCCGCCCCAAGACAGACACAGTCAGTCCCACAAGCACCCATGGCACCAGTTTTGCTTGTCTGCAGCTTGAGGGGCAGTTCCCCCCAAACCCCTGCACCGATCTCCTTGAAACCTGGCAGGCTTTGTGGCCTCAGTAAGAGCTACCAGCCCTGCAGTTTTTAACCCCCTGTGTTGTAACACATAGATGTGACAGGAGTTTTGCTTTCAAGAATTTGGGGTGCTGTTTCCCCCAAGCCCCTGCACCAATCTTCTTGAACCTTGGCAGACTTCATCTTCTCTGCAGTCTACCGCCCCTGAAAATTTCATCCAAATTGGACAAAAAAATAACAAAGTTATAGATACGTTATTGTTTCCTCATTATACCCTATGGCCGGATCTCCGAGACGGCGCCGAACTGCTTCAGGAAGCTGAACGAGGCCAGCACTTCGGCTCGGATGTGCTGCTTTGGCATCCAAAGCTTCTCCAGCTCCGAAGCTCTGTCCGAAGCCTCACACAGCCCTATTACCTATAGCAGGAAGCCTTACTGTCTAGTTGTTGATCAATATTTCTGCTACTAATAAGAAGTCTCCTCCTTTCCACTTCACACAATGTTTTGTTGACTTAAGCCATCACTTGTGTTAAGGATCAGACTTGGATGTTGGTTTGGATTCAGGGCTTGTTTATGCAGACATTTTCTATGTTTTCTATAAATATTTATGTTCTCGCTTGAATTAATATAAATAAATACCTTCAGGATGGACATGTTTCATTCTTAGTGTTTGTTTGACATTTCATTTGTAGACCTGTTAGCTCCTTAAATGACAAGTTTGCTCTCGTAATTAGGGGGAACAAGTTAAAGTTTCTCACCCAGGATAATGAGTTAAAGTTTCTCAGGGGATCCTGCCCTCTCAGTATGGAGACCACTTCCACAGGTGGCAGCCATGGGGGGATCTGGGATCTTGGTGAGGGGGGTATGTGCCACACAGCTGAAGGAGATGTGGCCATGTGTAGTCAAGAGAGGTCAGCACTTGCTACACAAGTAAAGGGGGTATGGCTGCAGCTCCTTTGATTCAGAACACCAGTTAGCTCACCATTGTGTCAGCACAGCTCTCTAAGGGCTCCCTGTGCATGTGGCACACAGCCAAAAGGGGTGCAACTGTGCTACTGCATCCCCTCTGAATTTGCACCTGGTGGTAGCAGCTTTTGCTCTCAACTTTCTAATACATGCTTAACTTCCAGGGACTCCTGAGGAGGATTTCATGGACCGTTTTTGCTGCCTAGTTGTCAGAGGCTGGTACCTTTTACTTATGGCCTCATGAGTGATATTCCTCTAGACGTGCTTCTTTCTTGACAGGAGATGTCAGCTTCCTCCCCTTGCCATAGAATCACATCAAGTATTAGAAAAGCTTATATGGTTTATGACTAGCAACAGGGTATGCTTTTTACCAAAGCACCGTGTTTACACATAATTTGTTTTGAAATGCAGTAGTGGATAGCTGATAAACAAGGGGATTGCTGAACTGAATCCATGCTGCATAACTAGCTGTCAGAGCTTTATCCTGCTCTCCTTGTGACTGGTTCCTAGTGAGTGAAGAAGAGTGATTGGGAGGCATCCTCCTCAATGGGCCAGTTGCAGTTTAGTACCAGGGAGCCCAAGTAGTTTTGGTGATAGCTGGCACCAGAGAGTCAGCAGATAGGCACATAAACAAGTCATCACAGGGTAAGGCAGGGCATTGACTTGTACTGTGTTAAAGACATACTCCTGTGTTCAGTAAATACAGGGCATCTTACCCCATTGTCATTGAGAGAGAAGTTTGCTTTGTGATAACTTATGTGCCTGTAACCTTTAAGTCTAGAGAGACCAATGGAGTTTAGGAGTACAACACATAGATTTTCAGGGTGAGAAAGAAGAGAGATGGTTTGGGAGATTGGTAGAAAGAGTTTAAGTAATTTTGAAAGAAGGTGGAAGAGAGAACTGGAGCAGGTTCACTCTGTTAATGCACACATCCGCATTATTCACTCCATTACTACAGTGAGCACTGCTACTTTCACTGTTTAGCATTAACTTCTAGTTAGGCACACAGGATTGGAGAGGATCCCTCAAGTTCCTTGTGTCTGGTCCCCAACGATTATAGGCAGCAGTTTCATATCATTCCTTTAATAAATTCATCAAACAATCTTACCACTTGTTATGTTTTTTGCTCTTGCTATTTTAATTGGAAGGCTGTTCCAGAAACTTGCTTTGCTGACATCTGGAAACCTTTCTTCTAACTTCCAGCCTAAACTTATGAATGGTCAACTTATGCCTACATCTTTTCATATCAGTAGTGTGCTTTAGCTTAAATACCACTTCTTTCTCCTAGATATTTACTCCCTTCACACACATGCATACACATACCTTATTGTAGAGAGGAATCCTATTCTCTCTCAGCTTTTGGTTTGCTGGGAGCAAGCCAAATTCTTAGAGTGTCCTTTCATAAGATATCCTCCCCATTGCTCTGATGATCCTATTAGCTTCCTCAGAATTTGAATTCAGAAAGATGAATTAATAATTCCGGTCACACACTGGTTCAGATGAGGTCTCACCCATGCCATACATTATTATTATACATTGACATTAATGGCACTAATACTTCCCTTTGGCAATACAATTACACTAATACTTCCTTATCTGTACTAAAAATACTTTTCTCAATACATCCCAAGAAAGCATTTGCCTTTTTCACAGCTGCCTCATTGATAGCTCATAGACCTCTTTCAATCAGGTGATATACCTGGTCTCTTTCCTTCTTTGTTTTTGATAAACTCCCAGCTTACAGAAGAATTTTTTTTCTTAGTCCTTAGTCTATGCTTTTTAGCACTAAATACTACCCATTTCTATTATGGCCTTCAAGGTAATCCAATTTTGAACAAATTAATCTCTAAAAATGGGGACAAAAGCACTATTACATGTGTTGTGTACACCTTACATCCCATGGTCCCCTCTGTTCTCAGTATATTCTTAGAGTAAAAGAAGGTGGTGGCTCATTCTACACCTTGGCTAAGTTCATTGAGTATTAAAATTCTCTACAAGACTTGAATGCAGAATTCCATTCCTTGCAAGTCTGAAGTCTTTCAGGTAAACTACTTAACAATCTTAAATGTCAGGCAAGGCTGTGGAATTCTGTTTCTTGTTGCCATGAAATCAGAAAGGAGGTGGAGTATTTTGGACAGCTGAAAATTGTGGCTAAGTACAGACATTCAAAAAGCCCCTGGCGAAAGCACTCTAATTTATTGTGCTTTACTTAAAAGTGCTATAAGTTAGAGTGGGAGCCAACCAAACAGACTTTGCTGTCCAGTGGGAGGATTGCAGGTGGGGGGAGCTCATATCCTGCCTGTAATGGTCATTGGGGACACTCCTGCATGACTCATAGGAAGTTGCCAGAGTACCCCTTTCCCCAGCCCCATCCCACAGCCAGCTGGTGACTGTCAGCAGTGGTTGGGAGGAGGCAGAGGGGGATAGCCCCCGCCCCACCCGCCACAAGGAACCCTTACAATTTACCGACTGGAAGGCAGCAGGACAGGCTGGATCCATATGCGGGGGGCTTCCTTCAGCCTCTTGACATCTGTAGCCAGCAGCTGCAGTCCACAGCTGGAGCTGCTGCAGGGGAAGGACTCTGGCCTCTGTGTCCATGTACAGTGCCAGCCCGAGTCAGTGACAGTTTATAATCCCAACTCTGTGGGCTGCAGTGTGCCATGGAGCCAGAGTGACTGTAGGGACAGAAACCTCCCTTCTACCCATGTCCCTCACCACCAAGCTGCACATGGGGCTGGGATCAGAGGCTGTCACTGACTTGGGTCAGTGACAGCTGGGGGCGGGGGTAGGGGGAGGCTGGCCTGGCACTTGTACAGAACAAAAGACCCTGTGCATTGCCACCAGGGATGGCAGTGATCGTGAGCAATCGCACTCTAAGTTACCCCTCAAATAACGTTTTCCAATGCTTAGTCATTCAATAAATATTCAAGATATATCACTGAGAATCTTGAAGTGATCAAGAGTCTTCAGGATTCATTTGATCAGACATTCAAAGGGGCAACAAAAGTGTTCAAGATAAAGGAAGGCAGATTTTCAACTTGACTCTGAGGCCAAAGATCAGCTACAACTCATTGACTTAATGATCTGATTCAATTTTTTAGGAAGCTTACTGAATTTCTCCTACTGTTTGCTGATTGACAGATATCCTGTACTAGCTTCTTGAGACATTCTTCATATCTGTGAACAAGCTTATCATTTATGACAAGCTTCCAGTAGTCTACAGAAATGATTCCAAATGACCACAACTATATCAAAAAGACCTGTTCCTCTAATTAGTACACTGAACCCTTTCCTTGGCCCCTTGTTGAAATAGTCAAGCCTTCATTACAACGCAAACAGCAGGCACTTTGTTCAAGAAATCAGTGTTTCAATCTTCAAGTAGCAGCTGTCTTTAATGATTTAAAAAAAATATTAAACTGTTTTTATTGTTATGATTATCTGATATCATTAAATATTATGCCTTGAAGATGAAATCCATTTCAATATGCTGTGTCATTTTGGTGGAATGGAAATATACTTTCAGAAATTTTCCTTTTCTAATTTTTGTTTTTTTCTGTGGAATCTTCATTAACCTGATGTTATTTGGGAAAGCAGGGTGGGGGGAGAGGGGAGATCTGGCTTTGTCAAAACAGTGTTTTCTGACAGGGAAAACTGTTCTGTCAAAACAGTCTTCTGACCAGTTTTAGTTTATCTGATTGGAAACTGGAATTCCTGTTTTCTTAACCCTGATGGTGTACAAGATATTGGTTGTTACACAAGATATGGTCTTCATGCACAGTATTGGTCAAGGACTCAATACTGATCATCCTGAGCCTGAGGATAGTTCAGTCCAGGTTAGTTTTCCCATATTACAGGGAAAAGAATAAAACACATTTGTGACCTTTTGGATTTTATTAATATCTGTCTAAAGCTATGTGAAATACTGGGACTGCTTTGTCATGTGGGAGCTCCAAGTGGCTGTAATGAAGGTGAGGAGACTCGAGCTATGATAATGTTTTATAGCAAAGCTCTGAGATGCGGTGTAGGTTCATCACCTCTGCAGTGTGATGTCCATATCTGAAATGAACACAGAGATCCATTGCAAGGTATATATATAGGAAATAGAAATGACACGTTCATGATTTCACTGACTGAAATCTAAGATAGACAGTGATCACTTTTTTGAGAATATGCACAGAAATCCCTGCTTACCACCTTAGCTTCATATATACTGATCTCTCAAAATAGTCAATGCAGCGCAGTTTATCTATTGTTCCTTTTATAGGATAAGCTCCCCCTCAGATAGATCTGCATTCAGACTGAGCTTTATAAATCTATGTATGGCTTTGTATGGCATGACTGCCAGTAATAGTGGGGGATTAAACTCATTGACTCAAAGAGCCTTTCCAACCTAGGTTTCTAAAAATCTATATTTTTAAGAGTCTACTTCTCAGTGTTATAAAGCAATGTAAGAATTCTCATGGAAGTCTGGAAGCAGCTGTGGAGCAGATTTAAAAAAAATTAAATCAGATCCAGGGTCATTCTGTTTACTGTGTGCCTGTCTTATGATTATTATTAGTTTTGCCACAAAATTGTAAAAGGAAAAAACGTTTCCACATTTTATTATGGATGACCTTCTGAAAGTTCTCATAGAAGATCAATGATGTGCTCTATAGTGCATGGTTTGGGAGAAAAATATTATTGAAATGCTATAAGCTACCTGTACTTGGTGCTCTAATGGTGTTTTAAAACTATACAAGTTACTGGGATTTATTTAAACATGTATATTGATGGGGAAAAAGAAAAAAAACCTGGATATTTACAGATATCTAGTGAATATTTCATTCAAAACCCATAACCGTTTTAATATGTCAGGGTGGCATTCTGATGTTCTCTATAGAAGACTAAAAATTCTTGGGCCAAAAGAGGCTAGGTGAATGTCCAAAGTGTAAATGCATTTTGAGTATATTGTGTGATGCCATTACAAGTACCCCCAAGAATATTTTGTATAGTGAGATTTGAGATGGCTCTAGAAAGTTGGGTTGCTGTCTATGGTAATATTATAATATATGCAAAAATTATATGAATTCATTCAACATCAATGTAGAAACCGGAGAGGAGCATGCAAAATCCTGTCTGATCTGGAGAGAACAACTGGCACTGAGTGCAGTTCAACATGAGGCAGCTTTGATCCAGAGGATGGAAGCAAAGTGAGAAAGCAGAAAGAAGCATGCTATAAATTTGGATTCCAACTTAGACAACACATGGATCTGTGAAACTTGTAACAAGCTGTGTTGCTCTTGAATTGAGCTTGTCAGCCACAAATGGATTCATCAGGCATCTGACTAGACCTCTTACATGTACACCATGATCCAGAGGATCAATAGTTCTTTAATATTATTATAAGTACAGCACCCTGTCTACATGATCACAGGACAGAACACTTGTATGTCTGCGTCTGAACTTCCATGGGTCTAGGCAGGTTTATGCATCTTGCTGCCTACAGGGAGGATGGAAGGGAGGGCCATCCCTCTCCTTATCACCACCCACACCCAGTACACACAGGAGGCTGCAAAGAGGCTGACAACTTGCGCAAGGCTTTTGATATGGTCTCCCACTGCATTCTTACAAGCAGCTAAGGAAGTATGGGTTGGATGAATGGACTATAAGAGGGATAGAAAGCTAGCTAGAGAGTTGGGTCTCACTGGGTAGTGATCAGTAGCTCGATGTCTAGTTAGCAGCTGGTATCAAGTGGAGTGCCCCAGGGTCAGTCCTGGAGCTGCTTTACTTTAGTGTCTTCATTAATGATCTCTAAGATGAGATGGATTACACCATAAGCAAGTTCATGGATAAAACAAAGCTGGGGGGGTATAGTAGATATGCTGGAGGGTAGGGCTAGGATTCAGAGGATTCTAGACAAATTAGAGGATTGGACCAAAAAACATTTCATGAGGTTCAACAAGGACAAGTGCAAAGTCCTGCACTTAGGACATAAGGATCCCATGTACCCCTACAGGCTTAGGACCAACTGACTAAGCTACAGCTCTGTAGGAAAGGACGTGCGGGTAACAATGGGCAATAAGTTGGATACGAGTAAGCAGTGTGTCCTTGTTGCCAAGAAGGCTAACAGCATACTGGACTGTATTAGTAGGAGTGTTGCCAGCAGATCAAGGGAAGTGATTATTCCCCTCTATTCAGTACTGGTGAGGCCACACCTGGAGTACTGTGTCCAGTTTTGGGTCTCCCACTTCAAAAAATGATGTGGACAAATTGGAGAGAGTCCAGCAGACAGCAACAAAAATGGTGAGGGGGCTGAGGCACTCGGCTTATGAGGAAAGATTGAAGGAATTGGGCTTATTTAGTCTGCAGAAGAGAAGACTGAGAGCAGATTTAATATCAGCATTCAACTACCTGATGGGTGGTTCCAAAGAGGATGGAGCTAGAAGGTTCTCAGTGGTGTCAGATAACTGAACCAGGAGGAATGGTCTCCAGGTGCAGCAAGAGAAGTTTTGGTTAGATATTAGGAAAAACTTTCTCCAATAAGAAGATAGTAAAGCACTGGAATGGGTTACCTAGAGAAATAGTGGAATCTCCAGTCTTGGAGGTTTTTAAGGCTTGGCTCGACAAAGCCCTGGCTGGAATGAACTAGTTGGGGATGGTCTGGCTTTGAGCAGGGGGTGGTCTGGCTTTGAGCAGATGACTTTCTGAGGTCCCTTCTAACCCTAATTTTCTATGATTCTGTGAACTTTCAGGAGCTTTACAAATGAATATGGGAAGATAGGCATAGTTATCCTGTGTAGTTACTCAGGTTAGCTGGGGTCAGATACTATTATGTAGAAAACTACAGCAAACTGCCACTCGCATGGCAATAGAATGCCTACAACTTTTGCACCCTTGCCCCCACTCCTTCCCCCCAGCACCTTTTTTTACATGCACTGTTTCTTGAGGGCCACAGGCAGGGGCCAAACAGTAGGATCTCAATGGCCCCAGACTTCAGCCTTGCTTTCAGGCTCCCTTTAAAAAGGCTTGCATATAAGGCCAATGCTTGCGATGGAGGAAGCCAAGGAAGCTCAGGAGAAGGGCAGGTCATGCTACACTGCCCATGTTTGCCACTAGGTTTTTTTCCCCCAGGGATCTTTGGCCCATAAATGAACTTTATGGCTCAACATCTGTGGTAACTAAACAGAGAAGGGCTCTTTGAGATCCTCTCCTCCACCCCCCTCCCTACCACAATCCTCCAATTAAGCTTGAGAATTGTGCCAACAGATCAATTCTCTGGGGGGCATGACTTATTGGTGAAGTCTATCCAAAAGAAAAGGAAAGACTTGACTTCCTTGAGGAGAGGCAGGCAGCAATGGGGAGCTTTGACTGGGAGGCCACCATTAGATATGTGGCACATTACCTATGTCTAGCAACCTCCAGTCATTGTACCAGAGGCAAGCAATGTTTGCGGGTCTGACACTACAAAGAAGATAGCTTGAAGGTGGAATAATATAGCAGAGCCTGGCAGTGGCCTCCTGCCTTGGTTCTTTGGGGCCTGTCTGAGCCATATCTCCATGCCCCCTCTTTTCATTGCCCCCAGGTACATGGAGGCTGCTAAGACACTCACAGCCCCACATACAACAGAGGCAAGGTACCTGTAGTTATGCTCTGAGCATGACTATATATTTTTTTTAATCAGGTAGGACTCTAGATGGCTAGAAATGCATAATAAAATTGTTTTAGTCATATAGAGCCTCTTTGCAGCTAGATTTTGGCTGATTACTGATGATTGTGGAGATGCTCGGCAGCTATATTTATCTGTATCTCGGGCATCCACGTGGAAGTCCCTTTAGGTGGGGGAAGCCACCCAAAACTAGAATTTAAAACACCTATTTAGTCATATAAGTCACACATACATGTGTGCTACCCTTAGAGCCCATTAGTCTAGAACGAATTTAGACTTCTACTGAAACATAGGCCTAGTTCACAGAGTCCTCAGTATCTGAAGGCCTTCTAGAACACCCAAACCCTAATCAGGAGAGCTACTCCAAGTGTGAAGTACACCATTTAAGACATCATTTTGGTGTATCCAAGTCTGGCCAAATCTAGTTTTTCTTCATAGTTTAGAAGCTGCAAAACGATTCAGATTATTGCAACTTTTTTACTACTTAGTATAGCAAATCCAGTTCCCATAAATCTAGTTGTATCTAACCATCAGGGAAACAAAGCTCTTGATTGATCAGAGTTCAGGTATTTGAAAGATAATTGTGTCTTAATAGGAAATGAAAGACAAAAGTCAAGGTAAGAATGGGGTGGTGAAGGAGGAGCATGTGTCACAGTGAAGGGATTCCTTTGTAACTTTCAGGCTAGGAACAGACATTGTATTTGTCCCAGGACAAGTTATGACTGTGTTTGTTCTGGAAGAGAAAAACTTGTTCTGGAAGAGAAAAACCTGTGGGACTGGCAGGTGTACACAGCACCCCTCCAGTTGGGGTTTAGTATATGGCTGAATGCAATACCACTTTTCTGCCATTGATTCAAAGATGCCATCCTGGGACAACTTTTCAGACACACTTCCTGATATCCCGGGGCAAACTGTTAATACATAAACCTTTTTTGGGTTTGTTCCAGGACAACAAACATGAATATCTGAATGACTGCACTGTGTCCTGGAATAAAATGGTTTCATGGTTTTTCCCAGGACATATGTAATATCTGTTCATAGCCTTAGTCATTGCTTTTCTCCAAATTAGTCGTTTTTGTGTCCCCTGTCAGTCTCTGCTTGGTAGCCCCCCCCCCCCCCCCCCCCCCCCCGGTGGATTGGACCTTCAGGTTTTATAATTGCTGAGGAGGAGAAGATGCTGCATTTTTTTTAAAGCTGGGACTAAGAAAATGTAATACTGGGTTTTGGAAAGCAGAGCAGCAAAACATTATAAAATCCAGTGCCTCTACCAAAATGCAAGGAAGCTGAGTGGCATGTTCCTTATGGTGTTTTCCCCTTTTTTTAAACTTAAAAAAAAGAGGCTGGGTGATACCTATTCTGGTCCTGAAGTATCCAGTCTCTTACAAAAACAAAAAAGAATATGTGCAGCTGGCAGGGATTAAATTATGAAGGTAAAAAAATAAAACATAGTAAGAAGTAGAATAGAGGGATACTTATCAGGTCTTCTCAGATGTCATCCATTCAGCTCCAGCTGTAGGACAATAAATTCCTTTTGGTTGCAACCAAAAAGAGATTTTGAAATGTTCATGTTTTAATTAGTGTGAAAGCAAACCTTTAGAACACTTTTTTTCTTGAGACAGCCTTGTGTCAAACTGTTTCCAGGAACCAGTCCCTTCTCTGCCCTGGTTGCCTGACTGAACAGGGAGCCATGGACCCCCCAAAACTTTTTACATCGTCTATTTTCATGAAGGTGTACTGGCTGTGACAAGTTTCAATTATGTTTTAATTTTATTTTTTCAGAAAACATGGTTTGTCAAATATGCCATGTTCCCACCTGTCCTACCTCTTAGAAGATTATTTTATATAACTATTTATGACAGACAAATGTAGGGATTTATTACTGGAGTAAACACTGCTGCATTGTTGGCCTGCCAAGGAGACCAGATAATAAGGATTTAAAAGGTATCACATTTTTGCTCCTTGATATCCAGAATTACTTTTAAGAAATGGTTATGAAATTGAATTATAAAATACAATCTCACATCAGTCAAGCATAGTTTAAGTGTCTCGTTAAAAGGATCATTAGATAATCAATAGCAAGAAAAAAATTACGAAGTACTTTAGGTATAATGTCTAGACAGGGTAGGCAGTGAGTTTATATAGTAGTATAATGCATGGTACAACAGTTTCATATAGGAGGCTGGGTTTGAGAGGGATCAACATTTTATTATTTTTGGAGAATTCATAAAAGTAATGTGGCCATTGATATTGCCCTAGCATGTTACATAAATCTGGTGGTATTAAGGAAGAGTGATCGCCTCTAGGTGGTTGTGAACTTTGGTATTGCAGAGCCTGATCCTATAGCTATTTGCTATCCTGCACAGTACTTATTATTGCGTGTAGTTGCAGGTAAAACAATAAAAAGTATGTTTGGAAATAAACCTGTGCAGGGTTTGTGGAAGCTGTGAAATGGAAATGGAAGATGTGAATGTTTTTAGTGAAAAGGCTACAGTTTCTACATGTATACCTTAATAAGAAGGAGGCATTTCTTTTGCTACAACAGTAAGGACCGAAGGCCTCCACTAAGGACTCATTTAATACAGAGATTGGATGGTGTGCAGGAAGTTAAACAGATAGAAGGATCCCACTGAATTCTATATTCTATATTTACCATGGTATAAACTTGTTCACTTCATACTCTTGTACAAGATGGGGTCCTTTTAAAGAAGACTGATAATAAAGCTGACATATTGAACTGTTTTCTTACACTCTGTATGATCTGATCTGTACTAGAGGCAGGGTGGAGGGCAAGGGATATTATGTAATGCAATTTAAAGACTGTATCACTGTATGGGGGAAGAGGACCAAGTTAATATTGTGTGGGGAAACCAAATTCTGACCCCTTCTGGTCTGTCCTTACCAACCTGGGTTCCTAAACCCAGGTTGTTGTGTCTTCATCCCCTTTCTGACCCAGACATATAGGGCATTTATACACATGCTCCAGGAGTGGGGGGACAGCAGGGGGATGCTTTAATTAGAGCAGCTCTGAAAGTTGTTCTAATTAAAGTGCCTGAAGTGTCTTCTGTATCAGCGTTCCTGCACTGAAAATTGGCGGCAGGGGCACCTTAACTAAAGTTCATTGATTGAGCTTTAATTAAAGTGCCCCTGCCACCATTTTTCAGTGCTGGGATGCTGGTACAGGAAACGCTGGAGTTTGCTGGTGCATGGTAACTACCACACTCGATCAGACTTGATTGAGTCTGCTCCGACAAACTGTAATTATAACGCATCAGAGCAACTTTGCTGTTCATGTGTAGGGGCCCATAGGTCCTGTCTTGCTCTTCTCTCTGAGCAGTATTTCCAAGTGCTGTTGTGTCTTCTCTGCCCATGCTGCTGATGCTCTAATTGCACCCTGATCTTTCCCTTGTTAAGGTAATCTCTTCCTGTCAGGCCTGGATGCCTGTGACTTCATGCCTATCTGTTCCATTCGAAACATTGCTGCTAAAATCACCACCTTGCCTTGTTGGCTTTCATCTCTACCCTTCTTTCAGGGCCTAATTCAAAGCCAAGTAGAAAAAGCTCTTATTCACTTCAGACAAGGTTCCTTGGGTGAATCTGATATCTTCTATTAGACCAACCCAAATGGTTGAAGAATAGTTATTAAGCAAGCTTTCGGGTTCAAAAACCCTTCACCAGGCTAAGGAAGTTTCAGCAGTTGGTGTGTGCTCTTCCTGGATGGAATGAAAAGTAAAGAAGCCAGCGGCTGGGCTGGTATTGCATACAAGGCAAATAGTCAGTGAAAATGTAGATTGAGGAGTCAATGGGTGAGAGACAGGCGGGGCGGGGGAGGGGGGGAGAGAGAGAGAAGGGGGATGAAAGTGAAGAGATACCTGGGGAGTCAGATGTCAGGCAGGTTATAATGTGTCATAAATCCAATGTCTATATTTAGTCCATGATGAAGGGGTTCTTCCGACGCCTCTGCCTCAAGGAATATTTCCACGACCAAACTGAACCCACTCCCAACAACAGCTCATCCTCTGACAACATTCAGGAAAAGATCAACGTCAAAAAGCCCCAAAAATTGTCAGATTGGACACCTCGCAGTGGACAAAACCCTAACCTTGACCGCTACATTGACTGCTTCAGGGAAAGAATCAACAATGAAATAATCAGCAACACACACCACCACAACAACCTCTCTCTACCAGAAAAAAAGGCCATAGAATCTCTAAGATCTAACCACCAAATAGTAATAAAACCAGCAGATAAAGGAGGAGCTGTAGTCATCCTAAACCATGAAGACTACATAAAGGAAGCCAAGAGACAGCTCTCTGACACCACCTACTACAAAGAACTACAAGAAGATCCCACTCCCCTTTTCACCAAAAAACTCAACAATACCATCAAATCATTTCCATCAAGACTACAAGAAAAACTACAGACCTTGATCCCGCCACTACCTAACCCGGGGACTTTTTACATGCTTCCTAAAATTCACAAACAAGGGAACCCTGGCAGACCTATCATATCCAACCATGGGACCCTAACTGAGGAAATATCAGGTTTCGTTGAATCAATCCTAAAACTGCTTGTCACCCACAGAGCAAGTTTTGTACAAGACACCACAGACTTTTTACGGAAACTTAAAAACATAGACCACCGTCCCAGCAACGCACTCCTAGCCACCATGGACGTTACCAGCCTATATACCAACATCCCACACCAGGATGGCATCCAAGCCTGCCTTACATAGCTACAGGAACAAGATTACAACTCAGAATACAGACCCAAAGATATTACTGACCGTATACACTTCATCCTCACACACAACAATTTCACTTTTAATAATCAACACTTCCTCCAGATGATGGGAACAGCTATGGGCACTAAAATGGCCCCACAGTATGCCAACCTTTTTATGAGCCACCTGGAAGAAGACTTCCTCAAGAACTGCACCATCAAACCCTTGCTATACTTAAGATACATCGATGACATCTTCATCATTTGGA
>NW_005842272.1:205124-217982 GCF_000455745.1 Alligator sinensis | reverse complement strand
CCCAGCCCAGCCACTGGCTTCTTTACTTTTCATTCCATCCAGGAAGAGCACACCCCAACTGCTGCAGCTTCCTGAGCCTGACGAAGGGTTTTTGAACCCGAAAGCTTGCTTAATAACTATTCTTCAACCATTTGGGTTGGTCTAATAAAAGATATCAAATTCACCCAAGGAACCTTGTTTGCCTATGTCCTTAGACCAACACGGCTACAACCTACACCCCTGCACCTATTCACTTCAGTGGGCTTTGAATCAAGTCTGAAGTTGCTCCATCATGTTGAACAACCACAATATGGTTAAGTTTTGGTAGATGCTGGGTTGAACTGTGTATTGTGCTTGACAGCCTCATAGGTTGCACACAAACTGACTATTTCTGTTACCCCACCTCTCCTCTTTCCACCATGATCCAACTGTTTTCTCATTATCTTATTTTTTGTCTGGTCTTTTAGATTATAATGTCTTTGGAGTTGAGGTTGTCCTAAATTTTAATTACTGTGGTGTACAGTGGCAGCCCTGATGTAATTGACTGATAGGTGTAACTGGAGTATAAATGTTCTAATAGGTTTTCAGTGCTTTGCTCGGACAGGAAGTACTCAATATAGTCTTTGTGTTGCATGAGAGGTATATCATATGTATTCATTCTCACTAGGATTGATTCAGGATGTGAATTGCATTTATTCTTAATTTTTTCCAGCAAAAATACATGAGCTAGTATGTGAATTCACACACAAGCTAAATGTAGGCACCCTTGGAAGAAAGTTTAATGTGACAACTTCCCTTCTTGGTCAAGGATATGCTTTTCTATTCCAGCCTCCTGGTTCTGTTTGTTAACATTACCATGCAAAACTGCACCTTAAAGCTCCTCTATGGCTTGTTCTGCATCTTTCCAGAGGGGCTTTGTCCAATTATGTGACACAGGACACTGGCCACTGCTTCAATGTTCAAATCAATTCAATATATCAGTGGCCTTTAAGAGAGCAGTAATTCATTTCAAAGTTCTGAAGGCTAGTTTAGCATAATATATCCACCAACTTCTTCTGAGCCATGCAAATGGGTTGATTTTTAGTACTGGTTATTCTGCAAAAGATGGGCAGTCATAATGTGTTGTCACTAGGGCTGTGAGAAGCTTGGGTCCCTGATTCAATTCAACGGAGATTTGGCCCGATTCGGTGGCTGAATCTCCAAATCCAAATTGAATCAGAGGACCCTGTAATCTCTCCAAATTGAACCCTTTAATCTCTCCAAATCAATTCAGCTCCTGCCACTTCAGGACTAGGAGGACTGTAATGTGAGTTCGGTGCTGCCTGCCATAAAAGTTCTCACCATGGGAATACCTAGATATTTTCTTTATCTTTATGATGTTGGAAAAGAAAATCTTTGAGTCACATGACCTTGATTTAGGAGTTGTACTATAAGTCAGCAGATCACATTCTCAAGGACTAGCCTATTGAATACATAATATCAGTTTGTTATAACTGCAGACACATTATTTCTTCTCATAATACAGTTATACTACAAGCATACAACACTGCTAATGCAGCACCAAAAGCCATACACAGTCCTTAAAAACTGATGATTAAGCTTCCACTGAAAAAATGACAGTAAAGTCTGTTGAGGGAAGGATTATGTTTTTGTTCTGTTCTTGCAGTTCCAAGCACATTGGGGATTTGATGGTTATATAAATATTCATCCTAAGTGATGTTTTCAAAGCAGTTTTGTGGACATAGACACTTCTGAAATTATCATTCTATATCTTGAAAGGTTAGTCATAAGCCGAAAATGTTGACTATACTATACTAACATAATTTAGGTGTAATTTAGCTCAAAATAATGTGGACCTTGTACATGATCAGGCCCTCATTGCTTTTCATCCAGTAAAATCAGATGAAAGATTTGGGATCTTACTCACTGACACTCATATTCACTAGTTTTACACCACAGACATTAGCAAAGTTATTCTTTGCATTTCATAAGTGTCTGACTCTTCTTTCCTTTTGACAAAGAACTAACAGTGTTATCCTGGGGTGAGGAAGAAGGGAACCTCAGAAGTTAAAAAGAAATTTGCCAGAAAATGGAATTTCATGAATGCTTATAAGGAAAATTATTTATTATAAAACTGAAATATCACAAAGATTTTGAAGATGTAAATCACACCCAACCTGTATGGCAGGGGTGGGCAAAATACAGCCCACAGGCTAGATCCAGCCTACGAAGTGAGTCTTTCCAGTCCATGCTATGTCCCTCAGCCTCACCTGACCCAGGGCAGGGGGCAGCCTGATCCATAGTGCGTAAGGCTGATCTCACCACCCCTGGGTGGTGGGGCAGGGGTGGCATGGCAACCGGACTCCACTTCTCAGCAGCCCCTGCAGCAGCAGCTCCTTCAAGCTGCTGCTGCTGCTAGTGTCTCTGCCACCGCTGGATCCAGTCCCACTGCCCAGGCACTGTGGCCCATCCACCCTGCACCCACTGCTGGGAGCACTAGACACAATAGGTGCATGGGCAAGTATGGTCTCCATGTAGATTGGCCCAGGACTCCTGCAGGCAAGGTTCACTCAGATGGGGAGATGGGATGGGGCCATGGGCAGGTAGAGAGTGGCACGCAGGAGCAGAACATGTGGGCAGAGGCTGGGGCCAGGGTTGTAGGCCGATGACATGCAGTGAGTAGATTGCAGCTGCCTCAGGCCCCAGATTTGCAGCTGCCCCAGGCCTACGTTCCAATCCCACTCCTGGATGCTGCTCCCCACCTGTCTGCAGCCCCATCCCATTCACCCAGCTGAGCATGGGGGTCCCAGTTTATCTCCATGGAAACCCCACCCGCTTGCTCCATCTGGCACCCCCTGCAGTGGGTGTGAGGCAGATGGACTTGAGCCAAATAGGAACAAATGCTCCCCCACCACACCAAACCAGGTTGGCAGCCCCCCTCCCCAGCCCGCAACAGCTCCCCAAAATTCCTAAAGTGGCCCTCCAGCCAAAGTAATTGCTCACCCTTACTCTATGGCCTACTTTACTGAACAGCTTGGGAGACTAAAAGAAAACCCGATTGTACAGGACTGGGAATTCTTCAAAGAACTTTAGAATAAGATGCAAACAGAAGGAAGTAGAAGAGCCATTACAGTCTTAGAACAGAATAATTCTTCCATGGTGTAAGGCCATTTTTTAACAGATACTATATAATAGTGCTTCAGGGTCCTAATAGACAGTTCACATTTCTCTTCTTGCTCTCATTCTGGCAGTACCAACAAAACAATTGTCATTTTTTCTCTGTTCCCCTTCTGGCATTAGTGTAATATATTTCCTGGGCATCTTTTGGGATATATGAAACAAGTGTTAGTACATAACTATTAAACCCTTCAAAGTTAACTGTATCTACAAATAATAGTTTCTGTCTAGCCAAAAGCTGTCTTGGAACAAAACATTTTGTTTTTTTAAATTAAAAAAATATATTGAATAATGCATGGAAATTTATGCAGACTGTATTGTTGAATTTAATGACTAGATCCCTATAGAAAATAATGCACCAAATACTGCTCTCTGTGGAAAACAATGTACATGCAAAATAAAATTAATTTCAGTGGAGTTGTACCAGATTCACACCAGGGTAATTTAGGATCTGATTGTTCTCTATATGTTCAACTATTTCTTCATATGGCTCATTTACTGCACCATTTTGCGGCTGTCCAACATCAATTTTATTGCCTATCCAATATACGATCCAGATGCTGTTTCAATCATGTTTCTCACTTGGTGGTATCAATTGATGTAGCAATTTTTGTATTCAGCATGGATCTTGTTCTATCATACTTCATTCAAAAACTATCCACCTGCATGATCTCTACTGCAATTGCTCATATGAAGCCTTTTTTTTTTGCTACCACCCTAGGCAAACTGGATCACAAGAGTTCTTTTAAACATGCAATTACATTTTACAGTTGCTTAGACTGATCTGTGCCTATTATAGCTAATCCAAATCAAATTTGCCTGGGCAATTTTCATAAGTTCTATATGCTATTAAATTGTAGTATTAAAATGCAAAACTTTTTCCAAAACAATTTTAATGAAATCTGTATCTATAGCTCTATTTCTTAACCAGGTCTACCAGTGATGGACTAACAACCTAAAATGCATTAAGAATGAGGCATTTTGAAATTCCAATCCCAGCATGTAGATAAATACTGGATATGGTCACAATCAAATCACTTTTAATTAACTAATCTTTAAGGTGACCTAATCATCTCTAAGAACTCACCTACTTTTACAGCATTTGACTATTATTAGATGTTACATACCTAAAGCTTTTATCTACTTAAAATTTCCTAGTTACATTAAAAACTAAGTAGATATCTAATATTAATTCAGTGATTCTGTATGTTTCTTCACCTTCTGCAATCCAAAAGATCTACTGATTTATTTCCCCCCCCCAGAAATACCTTCATTCCACCAATACTTACTGTTCTGCCATCAGATAGATTATAATTGCATTTCTAAGCTGTACCTATTCACTGACCGCCTGTCTAAATAATTTCTACAGGAGTACATACCTCGCCAAACTCTCTCTCTCTCTGACATATTTGAATTCAAATTCTCAAATTAGGAACTGAAAGGCTCTCATAAGAGTGCTGACAGTGATGTATTATGCATGTCTGTTGTGTTTCCTCTGCTCTGTTACTATTTAAGGATCAGACTAACTCTAAGATGAGCTCCATGTTGTGTGCAGAGAGGATTCTTTGCTGCAGAAGCCAAAAACAATTTTGGTTCAGCCCAAGGAAGCAGAAAGGCCCTAGAAATGGTATCAGTGGTGAGTTTTGAACTCAAAAGTTTTTTCCAATGTATTTTCCTGCCTACAACACGCACCTTTCCCCCCACAAATCATCCCCACCTCCCCAAATTGGGGTGGGGGTATTAAGCGGAGAAGCTGATTTTTCTACCCTGGGTAAAACCAACCTACTTTGATTACTGCCCCACAGGGCAGCAGCTGTGCATTGTTATTCAGGCAGGTGAGGAAGTCAATTGACTTAGGCTGATTATTCTTTATTTCACAAGTATTAATGGTCACCTCTCCTTTTTTTGGTCTTGATGTTTCACTAATCAAGTTAACATTTCCTAGGGCAGTTTTGCCATCTTCTGCCTCAGCCAGGTCTCTCTCCTCCTCTTTAACAGTCTTTGAGACTTCTTAGCTCTTTTAAAAATCATAGATACCCCCATGGAAACCAGTCTTCTTCAGCAGTCAGGGTCTGAGCTTTAGTTAAATGGTGAGTCAGCTGAAGATTAGCTTCTGCCCCTGTTCTGTGCAGCCATAACTCTGGAAGACTCCTTTATTTAAATTAGCGATTTGGACGACGGGGTGAAAAGCAACCTGTTTAAATTTGCTGATGATACCAAAATTCGGGGTGAGGTAGGAACGCTAGTAGGGAGGGAAAGACTGCAGCAAGACCTGGATAGGTTGCAGGGGTGGGCTAACAAAAACAGGATGCGTTTCAATACGGACAAGTACAGGGTGCTGCACTTGGGCAGTAGTAACCACAGCACACTTATAAGATGGGAAACTCCCTTCTTGAGAGCATGGAGGCTGAAAGGGATCTTGGAGTCATTATTGACTCCAAGATGAACATGGGTCGACAATGCGAGGTCACGGTCGGCAGGGCCAACCGGACCTTATCGTGCATCCACAGGTACATCTCAAGCAGGGCCAAGGAGGTGATCCTCCCCCTCTACGCGACACTGGTCAGGCCACAGCTGGAGTACTGTGTCCAGTTCTGGGCACCCCACTTCAAGAGGGATGTGGACAACATTGAGAGGGTCCAGATGAGGGCCACCTACATGATCCGGGGACAGCAGGGCAGACCCTACAATGAGAGGCTACGGGACCTGAACCTGTTCAGCCTTCACAAGAGAAGGCTGAGGGGGGACCTTGTGACCATCTATAAACTCACTAGTGGGGACCAGAAGGGTTTGGGGGAGACCTTGTTTCCCCTAGCGCCCCCCGGGATAACAAGGAATAACGGCCACAAGTTGTTGGAGAGTAGGTTTAGATTAGACATCCATAAGAACTACTTCACAGTTAGGGCGGTAGGATCTGGGGCCGACTTCCAAGGGAAGTGGTACTGTCTCCTACCCTGGGGGTCTTTAAGAAGAGGCTTGATGCCTACCTGGCTGGGGTCATTTGAGCCCAGTTTCCTCCTGCCCAGGCAGGGGGTCGGACTTGAAGATCTACAAGGTCCCTCCAGACCCTACATCTATGATTCTATGATTTTTTCTTCATTTGCTTTTTACAAACAAGATCTGTATCAAATTCAGAGGTGTGTTGTGTACGAAAAAGTATGGTAACGGTGTTGGTTGGAAATGCAATTATCTTCTGTAACACCTTTATACCAGTGGGATTCTAATGTAGATGGATATTTGCCAGTGATTTGTGTGGGTTTGTTTGTTTTTTTTATCCTGGTCATGGTATATTACATATAGGATAGGGACAGAAATTATACATAAACCAGTATAGGTGATCAAAAACCAATTCAGATTTGTAGCACAACAGAAGTTCAGTGCACATGAACTGCTTTCAAAATGGCCAAAATCAGTTTAAGATAAACTTGGATGGATGTAGTATCAGACTTAACTGATTTAGTTTAAATCAGTGTATTGAAATTCTGTCCCAGATCCCCTCCAGATTCAGGGTAACTCAGTCTCCCCCAGCATTCCAGGATGCTTTACACCTCCCCACAAACTCCCCTTTGTAGGGTGGGTGGGCTAGCTTTGGTTCAAACTGTCTGCTCCAGCTGACCAGGAAGTCATGCTCTAGTGCCCTCCAGCTTCTGGCCTGAGCCACTGCAGGCATGTGAATGCAGTTCCAGAATCAAAAGTGAACATCTGTTTACTTGTTTATCAGTTCAATCTATGCAGCTTAGACTAACCTGTGAATATTGAATTGATTCAGCCTCGGGCTTTTTTACTGTCAGTACTTAGCCATGAGGAACTAACATAAGGTAAAGCAACAAAAGCACTTCTTACTGGTATCTGCTGGGTCTTGGCAGATGCAACTTTCTCATGAAATCATGGGGCCTCTACTCAACAGTGTTGTCAGGAGAAGCAAACCATGGATCATCTCCTGAGATGCCCTGTAGCACCACAATTCACCCCACAATATCTGGCAACACCAACACCAGAAACAGTGGCCTGTGCAGGATCTTGGGAAAAGATCATATAGAAAGGTTTGGATTGGAGACATGACAACGAAGAAACTGGTATCCACAAGCGGTGGTGTGTTCATCTGTATTGTTATACCTGTATAGCAAAACCAGCAAACTCCATCTAAGGACGATGAGCCTTAAATCACTCTCTGAAGAAACATTCTCCATCACTTTAGCTCACCTAGTATGAAGGGAAGGATACATTCTAGATGCGCACTCCCTCCTTTTCCCCATTTCTCTGTCTGTGCTCCTTGAGCTAGCTAAAACCGCAAAGCAGTTAGTCTGGTGTAGGAGTTGCCAGGCTGTAGCACATCTACCACAAGTGGCATGTGCAACCTCTGCGTGTTGACATGCAGTAGACTAGGGAAGGGGCGAGCAGCAGAGTGGCAGATAGGGCAAGGAGCAGATAACTGAGTAGCAAATGGAGCAGGGAGCAGAAAGCAGAGCAGTAGATTGGGTAGGCAAAGGGGTTTGGAATGGCACTTAGGGAAGATGCAGGACTTGATTTGTGACACACCTGACAAAAAGGTTGGCCCAAACTGGACTTTGGTGCATTTTTTGTGCTCAGTACACAGGGGCTGTGATAACAGTTTGCCTGCATATTGGTGTGCAGGTAGGGATACAGTTCTTTATGTCCTCACCTCCCCTTGGAGATGTATGTGGTGCCAGGCACACATACATAAGTATGTCTCTATGATATACACAGCATTTGTTTCTGACTCTGGAAGGCAGTAAATAGTGCTGCACGAAGCTTCAGTCCCTGATTTGATTTGGCCCAATTCAATGGCTGAATCTACGAATCAAATCATAGGACCCTTTAATCTCCCTGAACCAAATTGGAAGCCTCTAAATTGATTTGGAGATTCAGACATAGACACAGCTTTAAATGTTTTTTCTACATACCTGTAGGTAGCAGGGGTTCATGATTGCTGTGATGCTGGGGCACGTGGAATGTCCCACAGAAGCACGGGGACTCCCCAGTGTGCTTGGCAACAGACCCGGAAGTGGACCAGAAGCACTTCCAGTCCACTTCCAGGTGTGCAGGGGAGTGCACGGGGGGGGGGGGGGACTACAGCCCCCACCAGCTCAGCGACTGGTGCCTCCTGGGTCTGAGAGGGGCACCCAGGGTTCCCCTGTGGCTGACTGCCGAGCCAGGAGGCTGCGGGGGGAGGGCCCTGTGGCTCCCAGCAGACCCAGAAGGGGACCAGAAGTCATTCTGGGCCACTTCCTGGTTCACCGTTGACCACGTGGGGGGCCTCCCCGCCCCCCACTCCTGTGGGACGCTTCATATACCCCAGCATTGCAGTGATCATGAGCCACACCTGCTATTTCAAGGTATGTAGAAAAAACTTTTAAAGCTATGTCTCTGTCCAAATCACTGATTCTCCGAGTCTTAAAATTGCGACACTGTTACTTTTAGGAAAACAATCCTACAAAAAAAATTAGATTTAAGAGTGTACTCATACAAACATTTCTGCCACCTGGTGATCTGGACACTCATGGTAACTAAGGCAACCTGATATTGGATTCTGAGGGATAAGATAAACAGTGTGGATAACATGCAAGTGCTATGAAAATTTACTTTAAGTAAATGGTTTCTGTAAAATGCCTGGGTTCAGATTCTGATCTCTCCCTGGTTTTTCTTTGACTTCTGTAGTTATCCTTGGTTATGAATGAAACTGGGGTATGACAGTACTTATTTATTTAAGGCAGTGATTCTCAAGCAGTGTGTCACAGGACACTGGCATACTTTGAAGTTCTTTCAAGGGTGGCATGGAGTACCATGTGATCTTAGCACTGTTAGGTGTACAAACATAATTCACAATATAAATCCAGAGATTTCAGATAGAAATTCATAGTGTTAAAACCTAGTGAGTCATCATGATCTTTCTGAGTTCTTCCTAACAGAAGAATTGCTTTATTATTTTTCTGTAGTCAAAAAATGAGTGAAAAGTAAGAACTGGCATTTCCGATTGCAGCTTGAGCATTTATACATGTGCTGTGGGAGTGGGTGGAGGGGGAGACATTTTAATTAGAGTGGCTCTGAGAGTCACTGTAATCAAAGTGCCCAGAGCATCTCATGCATCAGCATCCCTACACTTGAAACTGGAGGTGAGGGCACTTTAACTAAAGCTTATTGAATGAGCTTTAGGTAAAGCACCCCCAGCACCATTTTTAAGCATGGGGAAACTGATACACAAGACACTGGAGCCTGCTGGAGCATTTGGGAGCAGCCTCACTGCTCACATAGGCACCCCTTAAGCCTAAGGAGGGGTGGCTTGAGCCTAAAAAGGTTGAGAACCACATGGGTTCATCTTCAGGGACACCCTCAAACAATGTGTTTTTGCACGTTTGTACCCTGGCCAACATACTGTAGACTTAGCTTCCAGACTAGAGCCTCTTAGGTGCTTTTGCACAAATTATTAATTTTTAGGACAATTTTTCAAACCATTTCCCCCTACCCCCACACCTTCACAAGCATATGAAGAATGCCAGCCATATAAGAATATATGGATGCACAAGATATTCTTTACTGGGTACCTCATCATCTCTGCAAGAATGACAACAGTGTAGTGAAAGCTCCTTGTATCCTTTCTTACCATGTGAGGACAGAGGATAGTCTAAGGCTTCTGGACAAGTATGGTTGCAAATGCACATAGCTATGCACAGCCACCCTTTAAAAAGGAAGAGTTATGCTGAGAGGGGAGCATGCTGCAAGAGTATGGCATTTTATTCTCTTAATGCTCCTTCTATAACTTTAGGGATACTTTTTATGTAGGAATTAATTTTTCAGTGATGCTGTAAAGTTTTACCACAATATTTTGTTGCATAATGAGATTTTAGAGGGGTGAAGGGGGTGGAAGAGCCCCCTATGCAATAATTAAACAGCTTTTAAATAGAAACCCATGCCTAGTGTTGTGCTTTTGAGAAACAAGAAGCAAGATATCCATTTTAATGTGAATTATTGCTTTCCCTCGTTTTTAAAAGTTACTCATTTAATAAGAATGGTATGTCTTGTGCAATACTAATGGAGGTTTTTTAATTCCAGAATTGCTTGTTAAAGTATTACAACTAATGAGGCCTATACTTTGAAATGACTATATGCAAAACTATGCATGCACATGGTAAATCTACACTGTGTACACGCTGAAGAAGAATGCTGTTTGAAAAGTTGGATTGGAAAGATATGCTACCTTCCGGGACAAAAGTCCCATTTCAAGCAGTATGTTAGAACAAGGCCTATGTATGCAGTTTTCCTGAACAGAATCCTCCTTGTTGCAGTTTAAGCAAATGCTTATTTAAAAGTGCTACACTAATTTCGTAAGGGAGCATAAATTTTAGTTATGGGAAGTCTTTGTCTTTTGACTTAGGCTGCCTATTCAAAAGCTCCTTTCATAGATGGTTACAGTATGTAAAACTATTACCATCAAACAGGTGGATTGTCTGTTGGCAAATTGTCTTGGTGTACAGATGTTAACATAACATATGGATTTAAATTTTTCAGTAGTTGTAGGGAACACATGGTTGAGTCAAACTTTTACTGTTTCCTTAAACTTGAAGATAATCTAAATTAACTTTTTAAGTAGTTGAACAATAGATGCCTATGTTGTGTTAGTTTTTAATTTCCAGTGGTGTGAAGCAGGAGATACACCATTAAAATAAGGGAAGTTAAACCAGTGTGTAGGATGTTGGGGTTCCAGGGATGGCCATGATGCCCACTTTTGGCTCTATGCCAGTGCCTTGCTCTGCCCCTAGGGTGCCTTCCCTTTGCACCTGCCATACCTTGATGGGAATATTATTATTATTATTATTATTATTATTATTATTATAATAAAGAGGCTGCCCATGGGCCTTCACATGGCCCCAGTGCAACCAGACCTGCACTGACCTCTACTAGTCCAAGGCCCCTCACTGGGCCATACAGGGCTATGGCTGTGCCACTGAAGGGTACCTAAAGCCTTAGTGGCTAATTGCGTGGCTCCAATCCTCACCAGGCCCCAAGCCTTACAGGTGTTACTAGAACATTTTTCCCTTGTTGGGGCTTCGGCCTCCTCACCTTCTGCCCCCTTACTCTAGCTAGGCCTTCTAGCCTGGGCCCATTATATCGGACCTGGCTTTGAGGCACTAGCTATGGTTTGGCCCTTTGGGGCATCGGACCCCTGGCCCCTAACTGGTTGGGCTCCCATGTGGCTTCACCCCTCTAGGCACTGGGCCTCTGTCCCCTGTCTAGGCATGCTACTCTTGAGTATCAGGCACCTGACCCCTGCCTGGCTCTGTGGCCTTGTACTATGCCTGCTCTGGGCTCAATAGTCACTTGGGCCTTGAGCCGACCCCTGGCAAGGCTCAAGGCAATCAACTGCCCCTCAGACACTAATGAGTCCTCCATATACTGCCCTTTACAGTCCCAAACCACCAGTGTAACTAACTTAAACATTAAGCGCCTAGACTATAACATAAATATAAAGAGGAAGCGGGCCTTTGCCCCTTGAAGAGGGCAAACCTTCCCCCACCCCTGGTGCTGGCATACCTCCTCCTTGTGAGCTCCCCAAGCCTCAGTGTTTCTGCAGGCAGCAAAGCAGACAGTCTGGTGTCCCTGGGTAGCTCTCCTGGGCAGGAATTCCTAACCCTGCAGCTGGCAGGGCTAGACCAGCCTGCTAGTTCAAGCATCAAGCTTGCATGTTCCCAAGGCTCTACCCCTATTTAGTCAGCTGACTGCCTGGGCTGCCTGCAGAATCCTACTAATTGCTTAATTTTCCCTATTGCCCTGGCAACATGCAGCTGCTGTGCTCTGCCTAACCTGCAGAGCTTTCTGGCTGGGCTCCTTTTATCTTAAAGAAACAGGGAGCCCCAGGCTCTCTGTTATACAGTGGGAGATAACAATTTGGACAAAGCATTTTCCCCAGTTGTTTGGGCTAAAAGAACTGAAAGTAGGGGTGTCAAGGAGTGAAATAAATAGTCTAACATTTAGAGAATGGTCTTAGAGAATGGTCTAGGTATGAACTTGGTTTGGACCTGATAGTTTGGTTCAGGTTGGTTTTCCCAATTTTACAGATTTGTAGTGCATATTTCAATACTTTATATTTTGATTTGTAAACTAGGACTTAAAAAATGAAAATAATTTTAGAAAGTTCCAGAATAACTGGTTACAAGAATTAGGACAAAGATTACATAGCATCTAGCTAGTTGTTGTATGCTAATTAGATCCGGATAGGGAATAAAAATATATGCTTCTAAGAGGTTCTACTCTAGTTACTATTCTACTAGAGTAGAACCTCTTAGAAGCATTTTTATATTTTTTGGCTGTATTTAGTAAACACATTTGCTAGGCAATAGCATATAAAATTCCAGTTCTAAGCCCTCCTGCCCTGAGAAGGTTTGAACTTGAGCTCTCTGATTTCCTAGCAGTGCATCTATCATGCCACTTGTCACCCATTATGCAGTGCACACTACTACACTACTTATGAAGGCAGCCTCTGGTATAGCCATTCAAGGAAGATATGTGGTAGATGTATGGAGCCAGAGGAAAGAACCAAGTGGGAGGGTGTGTGTCTGCTGACCTGGAAGGCAGGGCCCTCTGGGCTCTTACTGGATCCCTTGCTCTTAGTGAATTAGAATATTTTCCCTTGCACTGCCCTCCCTCCTTTTTTCCTAGGACTCTATTAGTGGCTCATCTGCAAAA
>NW_005842272.1:165044-205093 GCF_000455745.1 Alligator sinensis | reverse complement strand
GGGAAAGAGGTGAATCACTTCTGAAGTTAATTTAAACCAAACAGAAGTATAGTGGCCTTAATTCTGAACAAAACTGTCTATGCAGGTGTTTAATTACTGATTTTTTTTTCCTGCCTCCCGCCACCCCACCTTGTGTATCTAAGCCTTCAAAGTCACATTGTTGACTCTAAGGAAGATCCCAGAACTTGAGACCCAAGGAGAAATAAAGTGCAGTCCTGTGGAGAACTAAGAATTTAATTATAAATGTGAAAATATATGGCCTAACTGGGTGCATATACACATGAAAATGCTCCAGTGTGGGATTACTCTAGAGTAATTTATTCTACAGTAAATTCAGTCAGGGCAGGCATCTACATGTGCAGGGATGTGGAAGCAGATTTGCTGCTCATGGCAGCAGTCTGCTCCCACCCCTTCCAGCCCTGTACCAGTCCCTGCAGCCAGGGGGAGCTCTCGGCTCCCACAGTTGCTAGCCCAGGGACTATTGGGGAGCACAGGGCCAGGAAACAACTGTCTTCTGGTGGGGGCTGGGACATAGCTTCCTGCCCCTGGGAGCTGCCTGATGCTGGGGTGGGCTCTGCCACTGGAGCCCAGGAGGGAACAATGTCCCCCTACCCTAGCAGCAGAGAACTCCTAGCCCCCACTCTGTGATTGCGGGGCTGGGGATTGGAAATTCTTATCTTCCAGCCCTAGCTCCTCAGTTGCAGGGCCCGGGCTGGGAGATAAGAATCTCCCAGCCCTAGCTCCACAGTCATGGGGACCAGGCTGAGAGATTCTTATCTCCCAGCCCTGGCCCCAGGTCCATGGAGCTAGGACTGGAAGATGAGAATCTCCCACCCTCACTCTCTGATCATGATCACGAAGCAGGGGCTGGGAGCTCCCTGCTGCCAGGGAAGGGGGACATTGTCCCCGCCTGGGCTCCGGTGGTGGAGCCAGCCCTGGCAGCAGGCAGCTCCTGGGGGCAGGGAGCAATCTCCCATGCCCTGTACCCTGGCTGACTGGGAGCACATTTGCTCCTGGTTGGCTGTCTACATGTGCCGTACTACACAGTAAGTAATTGAGAGTAAATTTGCTACTTGTATTCACAGGCACCAAATTTACTCATGATTAGATCAAATTACTGCGCAGTACACTTCTGCACATATAGACAATGATGCTTACTGTGCAGTAATTAGCTCTAATCTCGAGTAAAGCATCTCATGTAGATGTGCCCACTGAGTGCTTGAGCAAATGAGTGCTTATCACACTGATGCTACTGGGAGCAGTGCTTCTTATGCCAGAGCTGAATTTGCTCTATATCGCACATGTGTCTTTAACTAGTGTATTAAACTGGTTACAGACAACTAAAGCCAGGCAATTCAATTGAAATTACAATGAGACAAGGTTTAATAGATATGATGAGGCGTGATTACAAAGCTTGTGGAGGGTAGAAGTGGTGCTTAAAACTGACACCACTGAAAAGTGGTGTTGGATATGGGATCAGGATGTGTAAACCACTGTAAACCTAAGTATGTTCTGACACAGAACCGAGTACACCAGCCAAAGAGAGAGAGACAGGGAGGTTGAGTGGGGAGGGTAGCATGAGCGTCAGGACAAGCCAGTTCCACAACAATGAGGATCCCATGGAACAAACTTCATCCTCTGCCAATGAACACTGAAAGCATTCAGCAAGAGGAGACTTATGTTGGAGGTCTTGAGTGCACACATGTCTCCCATATGAATGCAGAGTGGGCGGAATTGTAACCTGCTCTTTTCATAGGCAAGAGGTGTCAGTTTGCTACTAGTTCTGAACACCAAATAAAGGGCTGTGTCTCTCAGAGTTCACATCAAGCTCTTTGTATTCTGAACACAGTGAATAACCCTGAGTGGTGTCATTGCTGCAACTTCCTCCTGGGAGCAGCTATACTGCTACATTTTGTACTAGCTGTATGAGGCAGAAGAGCCCCGTGGGGAAACTTTCTACACCAAGAAATTCTAATAGCTGGGCCCTGTGGCCACCAGAGCATACATTTTGCTGTTGTGAGTTTATGAAGGGATTAAATAAGGGCACAGCCAGTTCCAACTGCAGTTGAAGGGAACATTATCATAGCACATTTAACTGGCTTTTCATGGAATTGCCAAGGTGACGAGCATTACCAAGTAGCAAGCCACTTCCATTCATTCTCCCTCATGCCATCTCCTTTGTTTCCCATTTACTATTTCCCAATATGGATATTAACCATCTCAATAACTGGATAGGACAGGGAACAAGCCAACTAGGTTTGGAATCAAATACTATTTGACCTCAAGGCTTTCTTGTATAGATACCATATTTCAGATGCCTCAATAGTGACAAATTGTTATTAGACAGTTATCTTCTCTAGCATTTAAATGCATGGAAAAAAGCTGTAGGCACATTGCCAGCTGTCCTTGGGGTATGTCTGCACTATTTCTGCAGCTTCTCTGAGTGCTCTGTTGAGGAGGAGCAAAATCTTGGTTTTGCAAGTACCAGACCTGGAGATGAGACTTTGAAGCCAATCTGGATATTTTCATAGCATCTGATGAAGCAGGCTGTAGCCTATGAAAGCTCATGCCTCTCTGAATTAGTCTATAAGGTGCCACCCTACGATACCTTCTCTTTAAAACAGGGTTAAGAATATAACAGTTGACTCCTCCTGTGTCTATTTTTCCCTATTCTGTTGTTTATGTAAGACAACTTAAAGAGGGCTTTAAATGCACTCCTTAACTTGACCATAAGGAATCTCTTTAGTTGTACAGTTTGCTGAGATCACTGCATCCAAGTTTCCACAGAGAAAACTCTAGAGAGGAAATCAAGCACAGCACTCCAGTAAATCTCCATTGATTTGCTCTTTGATTCATGTTGTTGCAGGTACACATACCTTTAAAGGTGCAGGAGTGATTTATAATGCATCCAACCAAAATTCATGCACCATACAACTGCTTATATTTTTTGCCATGTGAACAGCATGCATGTACTGTAATGCACTGAGCAATTAATATAGCCTACATTTTTTTTTCACAGTTCAGTCCTGTTTTAGTTAGTGATGGCATTCCTGCACTTCTGGATCATCCCGGTGCTTGCTATATTTTGTTTAAGAGACTTCAGTTGCCAATTGGCAGATCCTGTGACCAAACAAGCAATTTCCACCAGGAATGCTCTTTGTCTAGATCATATTTTTCCCAAAATATGTCTTTTAAAAGCAAAAGGCAGAAATATCCTGTGTCCATTTTGTTTTAATTAGCCATTAGACATAGTTCATTTTTATTGACTGACATTTGAGTTATACCTGCTGGGGATTAAGTGAGAAGAAAGGGCTTTTCCTTGTGGCATTGCAAACCTTAAGTATGTTCTGACACAAGAGTACAGAAGCCAGAGAGAGAGGAAGGCTGTGTGTGAGGTAGCTGATATTTTCTGGAACTTAAAGAATTTTTCATTGAAACTGCTCTTATTTCAGTTGATCTATACCAAAGGGGGTTTTGTTGTGTTGGGGGGGGTGTTTTTGAGAGAGAGAGAGAATTTCTGTTCTGTGTGTAGGTGGGTGACTGTTGCATCAAAAACATCAGTTATTCATGTGGCCCTATACCTGACTTGCGCTGCAGAGATGGATGTTGTAGAGGCTGTTTCTACCCCCTTTTCAGGATGTGTTTGAGAACTCTCACTGTTCTCCCCTGCTATCACTCTAGTTTGGGAGACAGCGGAGATAAGTCTCTTGTGTATCCCTCTTAATGTTGCTGTTGAATGGGCTTTAGGACTGCAGTGGGGAAAGGAAGGGAAAGCATAGTTCTGTCTGGTGTTCAGCACAAGACCAGGAAGGTGCCATACTCCAACCTCCTGGAGTATTTCCTGAATGATTTAACCCACTTTGCCCTTCACAAGTAAATCATAGATTTCTACCACAGAGAGCTTTGTTGTCCAGTTTTTTTCCTATCCACTATTGCTGTGGGGTTTTTCTTATACTTTTGGAGTAGAACCTCCCAAGAAAAGGGGTGTAAGTAACTAATTATACATGAGCACCTAAGTTAACCCTGGTCTCTACAGCATAACTGCTGAGTTTTCAGTAGAATGTTTCACTGTCTTCAGATGCCTGCATAGGAACTGTCAGACTGCCAAACAGCATTTAATAATTATGTTATTTCTCGAGTACTTCTTTTCAAAACTCCCAGTTCTCAGGAAAAGCTGAGAGAATGAGAAGTACAGTCTTTGAAAAACCAAGCTATTTCTTAGAGGCACTCAGAACAAGATGCAGGTTTTTTTTTTCCCCAACATGTTAAATATTCATTGCATGGTAAGTCAACATTTCTTTGCACCATTCCTTTAACTTTTCAAAGAACCTATTTAGCCTATAGCTGGTCATTAATCTTTAGAATTTTCAACATTTATTTTACAAAATTATGGACAGTGGGGATAGATTGAAATTGGAATTTATAGTACAGATAGAGATAAAGGCAGCTCTGTGTTACATCCACCTAAATCTGCAGTAGTTTTCTTGATCTCAGTGAAGTTTGTGTAAGAAATAGTTGATACTGTTGAGCTGAAACAGGAGCTGAATCAAAGGTGCAACCAGAGAATAATACAGGGTCTTCATAAAGTCTTTGTGCACTTATAAACTTTAATAACTTAGGGTGTGCACGTAGACTTTATGAAGACCCTGTACATTCTGCCTAAGAATTCATACAGATCTATAGACTGATTTCCCCCCCCCCCTTCTTCTATGTTTATATATTGGAATTTCTTTTCTGAATCTTGTCTGGATGCTGGAGACATGTGTTGATCTTGTCTGAGTTAACCCACTTCTGAAAATGTAAAACTCTCCCTCTCCTGAAGGAGGAGAATTTCTGTCTTCAGGATGAATGGAGTGGGATTTGTACAAAAACAGCATCATATGAATCTGTCTCTGAATAGTCCTGGGTAGTTTTATGTGCAGTTACAGAGGTGTTGGAGGGGAGACTGTAATCAGTTAAGTTCATGTGAAGCAATCAAGGTACAACAATAGTTAATTATGCCGTGACAATACAATGTGAGCAAGACCCATTCATTTTTACTTCCCTTTTCCACGTATATTTTGTTTCAGGGCTTCAGCTTTATTGGGAATTGATTCTCTCATTTTTCAGCATTGTTATTTTTTTAATAATTTTGTAAATTTAATAAAATAGGTATTTGTGGAACATGACAGATTTATATGCTCTCAAAAAAGAGGCGAGTCCTCTGGCAAACTGGTACTGAGCATGTTTGCTTTCATAGCAAGGATGGAATTCTGGAGATGGTTCTTAGCCTTTCTTCCATACTGCACGGGACAAAAGACTGCAACCTTGCCATCAGTACCCCATGCTACATCAAAAAGTTGCTGTGATCTAAAAGGTCTTTGCAAATTATGGATCCATTGCCTCTACCCTATTAAACTTTTTCAGCTCTTGGTTTCACAATGTACTTGGTTCTCATGGGCCACATAGGTAACTGCTTCAATGCTGATGGGTGGCCACAGAGTCTCTGCAGACTTCCCCTCTGGCCCAATACGCTCTGCTTAATGCACTCCATGGTTCAGGGGTATAGGTTGTAACCATATTGGTCTAAAGACATAGGCAGACAAGGTTCTTTGGGTAAGTCCGATATTTTTTATTAGACCAACTCATAGTTGGAAAAATTCTTCTTTGCAAGCTTTCAGGTACAGGTACCCTTCGTCCTTGTACCTGAAAGCTTGCAAAGAAGAATTTTTCCAACTATTTGAATTGGTCTAATAAAAGATTTTGGATTTATCCGAAGAACCTTGTCTGCCAATGGTTCTATGGTTTTTGGATCCTTCCACAGGCTGGCCAAGAATAGGGTTTCAACCTTGGTAATGTACTAACTGTGTGTGATGCCTTTTCACTGCAGCAAATATCCATCTGTTGTTTGAATTCCATTTCAGTGCTCAAGTGGAGCCAAATCCTGTTTCTTTTGAAGTCAATGGGAACCTTGCCATTGACTTCAATGGAAACAGGGTTTTGCAGTCAGTGCTCATTTCCCTCTCCCTCTTGCAACAATTCTTTCTTTGGTTTGAACAAATAATACCATCTACTTAGACACAGGGAGGGAAAAAAGGAACTAATATTTTTAATGAAAAGATGTATTTCAGAAGGATTCACTTCTGCATATGTTGCATTTGTTAAAGAAATGGCACCTTTGTCAATTTTATTTAATTGATTCATTTTATCTTTTTTTCACCCTTTGTGTACAAATGGTGTGTTCCAGCATGGTTGAACAAAGGACAATTTAATTGCATGAGCATGGCCATTGCATCAATTATTTAAAAATACATATATTTGTGTAGCACTGCATTTTCTGAACAGTGATAAAATGCATACCTTAGTCAGGAAAGACGGATGCTCCTATTGACAGTGAATATGTGAAATACTGAAGAAATACATTAGCAAAATACCACTGTAAACTTGCAGATTTTACATTTGGATCACTTAAATGCTTGCCATGTTATACGTCTTTAAACATCTGCTGAGATACTACCTGTGCCAACTAGTTTCAGCATCTGATTATACCATATGCTACTATGGTGAGGATTATGCTGTCAGTGTTATACTCTGTATGAAAGCAATATGAAATGTCAAAGTCCTGTGCTTAATTAGAAGGTTATCTTCAGGAGCATTCCTGGAGTGACAGAATTCATAAACAGTTGATGTGATTGAATCCTCACATTGCAGACTTTTATTGGTGTGTCTGAGAAGGACACGTGCAAAATGTAGCTTAAAATATCCTGGTCTGTAAAGGAACTGGAAATCTGGGGAAAATATGTCATAAGCTAAATTTAGCACTCAGTTCAGTTCAAGAGAGCTGTCTGTATAAAGGTGCTTTTGTGCCAGCTGGATCCTCCTCTTTCTTAATGCTGGACTGTTCCCTGCACATAGATTAGAGCCTGGTAAAAGATGGGTACAAACAGCTATCAGCTCTGGTAGCCACTAATCACTGGGACAAGGCAACACATTTTGCCTTTGCTGTGAAGCTAGAGAGGGGCACTCTGTGTAGAGACTGCAGTAGTTGCCAACATATTCCCCTGGTCTGGCATAAATCATGTGTAGCTGGGTAAACCATAGTTGCCCTGGAAGTTCATGTAGCTATGGTGTTGCGTGAATATGAAGGGACTCAGTCTCTCAAGATTCATGCTACTCTGTTTTGTTCTGTCAACATAACATAAAGTAACATATAAAACCTTCTTGCTCTTGCTTTTTTCATAATCCAAAAATACAAAGTATATTAAGTGCTTTGATTCACAACCTTGAGTCTAGGATTTTAAGGAGACAGTGGGTGCATCTATATACGCCCCCCAACTGTGCAAGTTGTTACTTGCTAAAGCAAGTACTAAATGGATACGTAGTAATTGTCATTACTGTGCAGCCGCCACATCATACAGGTTTCTGACCCTACTGCGCAGTAGTAATGAGCTACTTTGAAGTAGCATCAGCGTCATGGGTCATGCCTGCTAACACTATGTCACTGTAGCAATGAGCTACATCACCATAGCTCGTTGTTATGATGCCATAGCTTTTCACTATGGCAACATAGCATCTTATGTAGACATGACCAGTGTATATCATTTGTTCTTTTTAGATTCAAGGCACCCTACCATGTATTTGAGGCACCCCTCAATAGACTCATGTCACACCTCATAAAATGCCAGCTCTTAGTTGCAAAGAACTTGATACTTCTGTTGCAAAGAACTCAGACCATAACAGGTCAGATGATTTTTAATACTGGATTTCTATGTGAAAACTCTGGGTTCATCTTGTAAATCATATCTGTAAACCTACCAGTGCTAAGATTGTATGGCATTCTACAACACCATTCAATTGATCTCAAGGTACCCCAGGTTGCCATGCAACCCTGGTTGAGAATCACTGGTATATGTCTATACTTGTATTTAAAATTCACTGGCTATTGTAGAAGGGACAATTCCAGATTGCATACTGCCGTAGTTAATGTTTAGGTTGTTTCAGATTTTCTCATGAGAAATGAGTAAATTACTTCCTCAGTGGCATCACTTACAGATTACATCCCACATTCCTTCAAATATAAGATGCCCTGGGGAAACACTCAAGGAATAAGCATTTAAGAATAAAACAAAATGTCAAATAAAGACACTTTACAATCTCTGTCATGCATATCAGAGTTTTTTTATCCTTTTATTCAGATGAATTCAAGATTATTTTTCTAAAAGAAATATTTTGTTTAAAAAAAAATCCCGCTATTTATTTAAAGGGATATGGCTAAAAAAATAGCAAAATAGCCTAATCCTGTAGGTGCTCAGGAATGTTGATTAAGCCCAAATGGAAGAGTTTTATACTTTGGGGTACAATGCATCGGTTTTGGAAATCACAGTATACATACAATAAAAGACTCATCTCTCATTGTATATGTTTAGCCTAAATGGATATCGTATCTGAAATTAGAAGAAGCTTTATTTGGAGTTAATGGAATTGCATCCTCCTATGTGAGGAGGAGGATGAGGGACTGTCACTGAACCGTAGCTGCCTTCCCAGCAGAGCTAAGGACATATTGGTGACCTGGGATAGCCATGTCCTTAATAGGGCAGCCTTAGTATATTACCTCCTCAAAATTAGGGTGCTCCAGTCCTCACTCTCTCATCTGCCATGACTTTGATGGAAAACTTCAGGACGTGACGTTCAGTCTAGGAACAGTCCTGAATCTCAAGGGGGAAAAGCAACTAGTATCACCAGTCCCTTTATACAGATGAAACCCTCTGGATTAGCTATGGGGCCTTATGGGCCAGAACAGGAGCTCCTCCAGCCCTTATTACTCCAGTCTCAAACCTCCATTCATATATACTCTTAATAATCTCAGACCCTCAGAAGGGATCTGCAGTCATTTAACATTGATCCAAAGTGTTATTTGTGCCCAGCCTTGTAGCTGAAGGCTTTGACCTAGGGATACCTAGCAGTCCATTTTGAATGAGTACAACAAAAGGTGAGCAGCATATCTGCTCCTCACTCACCCAACGCTCCGCATTCTCTGCCTTCTGCTCCCCACTGTTCCTCAGCTCTGAGGGCATCTTAAGGGCTCCAGCTGGTTCTGTCCTCCATCGGGGTCCACCTCAGCTGCACAGCTACAGCTCGCAATCCCTGCTAGGGGAATCACTGGGCCTGGCATAGCTGACCAGCTTCTCGGCATTAGGGCTGTTGCAGCTTTCCAGCCCTGCCCCAAAACAGGGAAGCTGACCGCGCCATCAAGGGTCTCCACCACCAGCCCTTGGCCAGAATGGCCCCTCTGACACAGCTGGAATAGGGGAATAGCCGCCGTCCAGTTTACTTGCCTCCCAGAGGGAACCACAGTCCAGGTGAATCCTGGACGTGCTGCAGGTAAGGGAGTGGGTGCGAGCGGGGATTTCCTTTCCTTCTCCCTGGCTCCTCTGGTTTTCCTTTCCATCTTACAGGCTCTACTTGTAAATTAAGTATAGAGTCTGAACAGAACACTTGTCATATTTGCCTCCTAGCAGCTACTAAATAGTTCATGCTAAATACTATTTTTGGTTCCTAATGAATGATTTAGAACAAAACATGATTTCATTTTCTGAGAAACAAGTGAGATCTGTAGTTGACAAAGGCTAAATTATATGGAAGACTGTGGATAGAAATATTTTCCATTTGTAAGAATCTGCTAAAGACAGGTGATGAACATTTCAACCTGGTAAAGTCAAGGGGTGAGATTTAATTTGAAGAGCATATGATAGGTACAATAGGAACCTATGAATGAGAATAGTAGGTAAGATCTGAGGTCCTTCGGTTAAAAACTCTATCTGTGATGCTTGCCAGACCCAGAAGTTTTTAATGTAAAAGTAGTATTATCTTGGATCACAAACTATTACTAAATATTGTAGGCAATTGAAAGCATCAATAATGTGGCACCTAAAGTGAACAACAATCTAAAGCTTGTTTACCGGTCCTAATAACATCACCCTAGGCTTTCCCAGGTACTTTTTACAAACATTGTCCTGGGTGTGGAAAAGACCAGACTATGCAGGTGATATTACGATCTTGCCCCATCCAAATCTCTAGGAACTATCCTTCTCAGAAGATATACATCTAATTATATGACCTGGATTCTGGCAAATTCTTCAGATTTGGATTAAATGCAGGAAATAGTTTCTGTCTGAGGTGAGGGGAGAGGTAGAATCAGGGTTAGATACAAACGTTTGATTTCTCAGGCTGGTCACCTTTGCATGAGCAATACATAATCTTGAAAACGGGCGTATTTTTACTTCAAGAAAATCTTGTGAATATTTATTTTAGAAATATGATAGTTTTAGTTACTGTAGTGATTCATGAATACATCACTTATATTTTCTGTCCTTGAGGCTATTTTTTATCTGGAAGTATTTGTTGATTAAGACTTAAACATTCTATATGATATAATCATTTGCAAATGGCTTGTATTGGTGTGTAAACTGGGTGCTTTTCTTATGGCTGAAGGTATATGTATTTTACTTTGAAAGTGGCTGTGTTTGTGCTCTGCTTTTCATCAGTACCATTGTTTGAACCATGGGGAGTTCTTTGCTAATAGATTGAATGGGATTGTTCATAAGCTTGGTTTTCTGTAGGAGGAATATGTTCTTCTGGAGAGTTTCCATCTGTGCTGGTTTTGAAGTGAATGGCATTCCAAGTTGACTGTTTACTATTTTAATAGTGATTTTTCATGGTATTGAATGGCAAAGTCTCTCATTCTTTCTTATGAGGGCAGTTCTTGTTCAAAGAAGGAGTTTTTCAATGAGATATGATTCATCTGAGCAAATTCAGTTGCACTCAAGTACTTGAATAAGAGTTTGTTTGGGGTTTTTGCAGTCAGGTGAAGTTATACCTTACACTTAGACCATACTAAACCTGTGGAATGATAAGCAGTGTTAAAGTTAGAATGTGCTATGAGCAGTCGCACATTTAATGGTTAATACTTGCCTGCGCAGCTCTGACTTGCCGCTAGACGACAGGCAAGCAGGGGTGTGTCTAGGAGCCAGGATACCTGGGCTCTACCCCTGCCTGTGGGAAGGGTTGGGGGCTGGAAGCAATGCATCCTGGGATGCTGGAGGACTGGAGATTGTTCATTTTCTTCTTGTGGAGCAGGCTGAACTTACCCTAACATGAGCTAGTTAGCACAGCCCAGAATTAACCCTCGCCTGAAGTGAAGTAATTTTGAGATGCTCAGATAGCTCTTAGCATGAGTAAATGAGCTTGAACATGCAGACATTTGCATATTAGGTGCCCTTAGCATGGTATGAATATAACCTGTAACTTCACCCTTACCATGTAGTTGACTGCTAGATCTGTGGAGAATCTAGCTGCATCTGAAGACCTTCTGTAATGAGTTTGTTAATAAGTTACTTGGGCTGTACTTGCTTCTTTTCCAGACCAAAGGAAGGGCCCTTTGTGCCTGAAAGCTTGTCTAGATTTCCTCCAACTATATAGTTTGTTCAATGAAAAATACTTGCAAAAACAACTTGCTTCTCATTGAACTTGAACTATCACGGATACAACAATGATCCAACCCTACTGTAAAAACTTGGTCATTCATTGGAGCCAGCAAAGGGAGAACACTTATTTGCAGAAATCCAGTTACTTATGTCCAAGTTCAAAATATTCCTAAGGAACTTCATCATTTGAAGCTTATTGAGTGTCCCCTTATATAGCAATTGCCAACATTATTGTTATAGTTGCTGTCCATTGTGATTAACAGAAATACCCATTTTCTTCCTTTCTTTATGCTTTTCTCACTTCCCTACTTTCTTTACCTTTTATTCCTTGAGAAGTAAGTTCTGCCTGTTCCACACATGCCTGGGCCTGCAAATTTCTGCTATAGATATTTTGGAAGAGTCCTGGGGTACCTACTCCACAAACTTGTGAACCTGGTTGTAAGCAGAGTTGGCAAGGCTTATTTCTTGGCTGCATGCCTGATCTTACTAAGGAAACAATGTAGGCATATCCCAACTTGCCTTTTACTTTGCCACAAGGAGGTCTGATTTTAAATCAAGGCAATTTAAACCTGCAGATAGATGGTTTCAATTAATTTTATTTTAATTGACACTTTTATTTTAACTTCAGTTATTCTAAAGAAAGATACATTTGCGCTGCTTGATGTAGCAGTTAAAAATGTAGCTATACCATTAAATAGAGCCTTTCAGTGGCAATGCATGGGGGTGCATGTGCACCCCCTGAGAGCACCGGTGTACCCCTTGACAGGCTGCACTTCTCGCTCAGGTGACAGGCTGGGGGGGCAGGCAAGAGCACTAGTGACCCCCCTGTGAGTGCCGACCAGGGAGTGGGAGTGCCGCAGTGACTTTCAGGAGCACTGCAGTGACTTCCGGGAGTGACTTCCAGCTGGCGTGATCAGCCATGGAGGGGCTTCCTGCCACCCCCTCAGTCACTGACTGGTCACTAGGGGGGGGGGGGCATGTGTCCCCCGTGACTAAGCTGGCACCAGTCACCCATGGAGCCTTTACACTAAAGTTGGTATTTGTTTTAACTGATGCTAAATATACAAAACAGTAGACCGTGGGTGTGTATAATCATGCAGTTAATTTGAAGCAATAAAATCTGGTGCATATTGCAGTGGAGTTTATTGCTCCATGGCTCTGCATTTGAATGTTCACCTGGGACCGCAGCTCATTGAACAGGGTTGGAGCAGCTCTGGCTAGGAGGGGACCAGGAAGGTCAGCCTGCCAGCCCAGAATTGCTCTGACCCAGCTCAACATGTTGTGGTGAGGCTGGTTGGGGCACAAGGGTGCTTCATTGCGGGGCTAGCCATCAGGCAGCCTGCACATTGAAGGATTCTTGTGCCCCAGCCAGCCCCACCAGTGTTTACATGTGTGTTGCTGTGGAGAAAATAACTCCACCATAGGATAGTACTCATATTTACAAGCACTAACCTGCAGCAGAATTTATTTGTTTACTCCAGCCTAATAGCCCTGCACATGTAGGGCACATAGACATGTACTAACTTTCTGACAGTTAAACCAACATAACTTTTTAAAGTTGACTTAACTGTCAGAGGATACGCACATATGTGCAGCAGAGTTGACTTAAATGCGGTATCAGATAGTACACCTCAGAAGTATAATATCTTGAGTTGCTTTAGTTAAGTTGACTTAGCTCCCAAGATGGCTGCCACCTTGTCAAGGAACTGTTCATGTGTACTCCCTGACATGGCTTAACTTGAGTTGATTTAGTTAAGTCACCTTATTTTAAGTCAACTTAGTATGTATGCATGCTCTGGTAGATGCTGGGACATTTACTGTGGCGCTAATTAATCTACTACACAGTAAATGTTGCATATAGGCATGCCCACTATTTATTTTTATTAAAATTTCCTCAAATATTTTGATATGTAAGCTGCTCCTTTCAAGTAAACACTTTATCAGATAAAAGGATTAACTGTGGTAAGTGAATACGCTTCCTGTTTTCAGTTTATTCTGGCAAATTTTTCAAACAGTGAAAATGATCAGACATTAAATTCCTGTTTTCTTTTTGTCTCATTTTTGAGAGTCTCTCTTTCTAAGTTACTTAAGCTGTCCTTCAAACTTTTAAAACTAGTAGATCTCATCCTGTCCATCCTCATTTTTATTCAGACTTGAAGAGAGACAGATATTCCTACTTATTCAACTCCCAATTGATTTTTTTATTTTTTGTCTTTTTCAGTGATTGAATTCAACGTATATCTATATCTATATCTATATCTTTATGCAGCTTCAGGAGAGGCTACTGCTAACAAAAGCTGGTTTAGACCCTGTAATGACTTTGCCAATCTCTTGCATCCACCAGCTGTCCTGAGGCCAACCAGGCTTAGCCCTTGTTATGTACAGTACCTAACCTTAATGTGTTATATTGCAAAGTTTGATCTTAAAAATTAGATTAATTTCTTCTAATTCTTTCCTTTATGTAAAAAATCATGGATCCTGTAACTCGTTTTTTTTCATAAGGGCTCATGGATTCAAAATATTTTTATGCAAGTGCTTTTAATAACTTTTGGTCTTAACATACATTTTGTTTTAAATTCAGCATTTGTTAGTGGCTGCTGAAGAAACAGGGCTAGAAAATAGATTTTACCACTCAACTTGCAATTGCAAAATTGGACAATGTGAGGTCCCTGCCCACACAGCTCATCTAAATGCTTCCATATCTAGTCTAGTGACAAATTATTTACTCTGACATTCTTCTTGCCTTTCCCTGCTTGCCTGGGGTGAAAGTACATATGGGAAACACTGATGTGAGAATTACATTATATATTCTGAATGTTGCAATCCTAAATAGCCTAAAAATACAATATTCCTAATCGGTGCATGTGGTATGAGGTGGTATTTTACGGTTAGGATTGTTGCATTTCCTAGCATGGCTCTTGGTGAAATGAAAGGGATATCACCAGATTGCTTTTCAGCTGTGACACAGAGCCTTGGCTGTGGCATGACTTAGTGGAAAACAATAGTATGCCATGCACTTTAGGCAGTATTCCATGAAATGCTGTGATTGCCACTTGTATTTTGCATAAATGTTTTCTATGCAATAGTACACTTACAATTAAAGCATTTCAGTGGTTTTTGCAGCTATATATTAAACCATTTTTAAAAGATTTTTTTTCACTTATAGCATTGCTACAGGGATACATGAGATCACTTAAGCAGAGGGTATGACTGGGTGATACCTTCTTTAAAGAAACTTTTTTTTTTAAATACACTATTCTATTCACTACATTTTTTTTAAAATTCTCAGAAAATCTTTTTTATTTTCAAGGAAAAAGTAGCATAAATTTCAAGTGGATTTGGTGCAGTTTTCAATAATATAGTTGAACCCTTGCTCAGTTCAAGGCTGAGTCTGGCCTGATCTATGGAGCTGTACCCATCACCTCCATAACATGCCAAATGGTGGAATTGTAGTCAGCTTCTGAACTTTGGTGTGCTTAAATTCTCAATTTTAAATTTCAGTTAGGTTCATATTGTATTTAATTTCCTATTCTGTTGGGATGGGAGAAGTCAGAGGTGCTGAGCATATGGGGGCCCAAGAGTACCTTCTTTTTGCTCCCTATGTATTTAAAAAAGGACTTCTTGTTGTCCTTGATCCAGGTAGCTTGTCCCAGTTCCATCTCCGCCTTGGCCTTCCTGACCGCACCCCTGCAGCCCCGAGCAACCGAGGTATAGTCCTCCCTGGTGATGGCCCCTCCCTTCCATTGGGTGTACGCCTCCCTTTTAGCTAGGAGATGTTCCCGTATGCTTTTGGTGAGCCATGGGGGCTTTTGCGCCCTCTTGCCCCCTTTGATCCTTGTTGGGATTACCTCCCTTTGGACTTGGAGGATTGTCTCCTTAAGGAACGACCACTCTTCTTGGACACCCGACTCCCCTCCCCTCCCCTCCCCTCCCCTCCGGGACCTCAGTACTTCCCCAACTATTCTTCTTACCTCATTGAAATCCACCCTCCAGAAGTCCAGGGCTGCTGCCTTGCTGCAGGCTTTTGCCACCTTGCGCTGGATGGTGAATTCCAGCAGGTAATGATTGCTGTCGCCCAGGTGGTCGAGCACCCGTAGCCCCCTTACGAGGTTGTCGCCTGTGGCCAGCACCAGATCCAACAAGGCGTCTCCCCTGGTGGGGCTGTGCACCTCCTGAGTTAGATGGAGGTCCTGTATCTCGGCTAGGAACCTACGTGAGCGGTTAGACCTGGCTGACTGCTCTTCTCAGCAGATGTCTGGAAAGTTCAGGTCACCCATGATGACACGTCTTGTGACCTAACTACCTCCGTGAGCTGACTTAAGAATTCTCAGTCTAGCTTTTCCCTTTGGTTGGGTGGCCTGTAGTAGACCCCCACCATTAAGTCCCTTTCCCCTCAACTCCCTTGTATTCTAACCCAGAGCACTTTAGTGTGCCCCTCATCTGACCTTGTGCTACTAGATGAAGATGTGTATTCCTCCTTGATGCAGAGCGCCACACTCCCACCTTTCCTCCCTGTCCTGTCCCTCCTGTACAGCCTATAGCCCTCGATATTCACCGCACAGTCATGCGTTGGGTCCCATCATGTTTCTGTGAGCCCCACTGTCTGGCTTGGTGTCAGGTAGCAGGAGGGTAAGTTCCTCCTGCTTGTTCCCCATACTATGAGCGGTTGTGTAGAGGCATTTGAGGCCTCCTGAAGATGTGTGCACTGGCCCCCTAATCTTAGTACAGATCCTCAGATGGTGCAAAATGATACACCATTGGTGCAGCTAATAGAGCAACAGCAACTAATACTATTTCAAAATATTTTGAGGTACAACAGCAACAGAAGCTAATAGAGCAACAGCAACATGCATCAGAAGAACATCTGGCCAGTAATAATTGTAATATATATAGATGGGCCAAGGGGAACAGCTAAAAAGCTGATAAAAGCTGCCGGTGCCTTAATTATGCCTTTATTCCTTATCAGCTAAACAAGAAAGAAATGTACTTTTCAGTGAAAACGAAGTACAACAATAATAAGCATAAATAATAGAGTTAGCCATTAAATTGTACTGGAAACAGGACTGTACCTACATTTCTTTTAAATAGTAATCTAATATATTATATTTACAGTAAAATAAACCTCAACAGGGATTAATTGGTTCCCAAGGTTGTTGTATATTGCCCAGAGCTGAAGTCTGAAGGCAGTACATCAAAATTAAGAGACTATTTTCTCTCCCAAGGCAACTGATTTTACTCCTGCTTCCAGTGGTGTCTTATTGTTTTTCTTTTAATGAGGAGAAGTTGTATTACGCTGACAAAATATGCTTGAAGATAGCTTGAAGTGGGGCAAGTGTTTGCTCACTCAGAAGATCCAGTTCTGAGGTGACTTGGATGTAACCTTTCTCAGATCACATGGTCCAATTCTTTGGAATTTGCAATTTTTCTTTAGATTTTTTGACTATATTAACATAACTGTTCTACATGTGATAGGAAACCTGTGTGATTTGGTCCATTTTCTAAAAGCAAAATTGTCCAGGCAAATTATTTTGACATTTTGGAGCATAATATCTCCTTTTAAAAATACATATTTTAATCTTCTGGAACACAGGGGTTTGACCCTACTATTTAAAAATATTTTGAGGTACAACACTGCCTCTCTGATTTCTTTTTCTTCTGAGATTTGCCTTTATTTACCACTGTTTATATATAAGTACACCCCTAAAAGGCATGGGCTTAGGATAGAATGTTGACTTTGACCTTGACCTTGGCCATGGCACTCCAAAATTTAAATGAAACTTTGCATTTTACATTTTTTAATTTTGCATTTTTCCTTCCTGGGAGTGTACAAACTATGATTAACTGAACGTATTACAGCACCTCTCTAATCTCTGGTGCTGGTTTAATTGTATGCTCTGAGCATTTAATTTTTAAGATGAGTCAATAGGCATCCTATCTTTACAATGCCAGTTGTTTTGCATTCTGGAATATCGTCATCCAGTACCAAGAGACCAGTATCCTTCAGTTTTCATTAACAAATCAAATTCTGAGCCTGTATGGATGCACAATGGCAGAAAAAAAACTGAGCAAAATGAGCCTTTTTGCCTTTTACCAGGGACCAACCACTGCATTATGCCTTTATTTCTGTAGTCACTAGAGCTGCATAAAGTTAAGAAAACTGTGGCAAGGCTCTGTCTTCCTTACTCTCTGACCATTAGAGAGTAAGGATTGGTATGTATGAAGGAACATGTGCTGCTCTCTATGGACTTCCCCTCTTCACTCTCATGGAACTTTGGGTAAATCAGCCAGTTTCCATGGCTTCCTGCACGTTCTTCTCTAGATTATCCCACAGGTGTCATGTCTTAAAATTCTCAACTCTAGTTCTTCAGCTATGGCTGCCAATAATGTGTTTCTCATCCTCCCTTCCCTTATAATTTTATAAACTCAGATTTCCAACGCCACCTCACCAAGGTCCCTCAGATCAAATCCTGTGCCCCCAGATCAAATCTTGTGCCCCCATCCTATCCAATACTATCAAGGCTTGTTAGTGTGGTTGCATAGATGTAAATGTATCACCAGATTTAGCCCTGCTATATATTCCAATATATGACACATTTTAGGAGACAATACTCCAGTTGCGGTCTCACGAAGGCTGAGTAGGGCAAAGGATGTCATCCTCCCACTCTGCTTGGTGAAACCACAACTGAAGTACTGCATCTGGAAGCCTCACTTCAAGAAGGATGTGGAGAAGCTCAAGAGAGTCCAAAGGAGGGCCACATGCATGATTAGAGGTCTGGAGACCAAGTCATATGAGGAGAGGCTGAAGGACATGGGTCTGTTCAGCCTGGAGAAGAGAAGACTCAGGGGGCACTTGGTGGCAGCCTATAAGTATATTGGGGCATACACTAGAGCTTGGGGGAGCATCTTCACCAAGACCCCCCAGGGGAGGACAAGAAATAATGGGTACAAAGTGATTAAAGATCACTTCAGGCTAGACATAAGGAAAAGTTCTTTACAAGCCGAGTGCCAAGGGTTTGGAACAGGCTCCCCCCAGAGGTGGTACAGTCACCCACCCTGGCGATCATCAAAAAGCGTCTTGATGCCCATCTTGCTGGGGTCATCTGATCCTTGGCCCCTACCCAAGTGCAGGGGGCTGGACCCAATGATCTGTAAGGTCCCTTCCGGCCCCTAAAAACTATGAAATTATTCCCCTGGAAAAGGAAGTCAAAAATTAAACTATGGAACAAAAAATAATTGTTATTTTTGTGATGCAAATCAACAAATTTAATCAGATTGTATTTTCCCCCATATATTTTTTCCTTTTGGGGAGGTACAGGAGGCATCCTACACTCCAGAAAGTAAAGTATTATATATACACTGTTGCTTTCATTGTCATATTGTTTTCTCTGTTTCATTACTAGCTGTTGGCTTTTTAATTGGATCTCATGCCTTTCCATACAAGAACATCACAGCCACAGAATGTATTAAGCCATGTAGGACTCAGTGTGCAGTGTGGAGTAGTCAGTGATAGAAGAGAGAGGAAGCTTTATGATAGGAGACACTTTCAGTTACCAAGTATGCTTGATCTATTCCCCCATCTCTATAACATTTTATTAATGTATCCATATCTACATTAAATTTTTAAATAGTCTTACTTTTACAAAACTTGTTCACTGTGAAATGTTGGGTTTGTAACATCTAGGTTCTAATTTTTTTTTTTGAACTATTGCTTCATTTAATTTTATCAACACCTATCGTGTCAGTCCTAAAAACCCCTGGAAATTTTTCTTATGAAGTCCATTTTTTCTTACGAAAACTATCATCCTTAAACTTCATTTCTGTTTATATGGCACTAATATTAAAGGACAAATTGTGTGGGTCTTATATCAGTAAGCAGCACTTGCAGTGGAAAAGTGAAAGTAGGATCATGTCTATCTGCAGGAGGAACAGCCAGTTTCCCTGGGTGCAGCTACACATGCCTTTGATCTGAGATAAGTTTACTTGCCAGTAAACTACTTGCATGTAAATGATCCCGAGCAGAGGTATACACATGCAGGGACTAAGGAGCAGATTTGCTGCTCTTATCACCAAACTTTCTTCAGCCCTGGAAGCAGTGGCCCCTGCCACCACTGGGAGGAGCTCCAGGCTCAGGCTGAAGCTTCCAGTGGCTGGCAGCCCTCTTGAAAAGACATCCCTGCTCTCTGCTCCCTGGCTAGCCACTTCACTGACCAGAAGCAGCATGCACAGCACAGGGTCAGGGCACAACAGCTCTCTCCTCACTGCCTCTGCCTCCCCACACCATGACTGCTCTAGCCCCTGCCCCTGGCAGTGATGACCAGCACCCTGGGCTCCTGCTGGCCACCACCCTGGCCCCACTGGCCTGCTGCACCAACTGTTGGCTGGCCCATGGCCATCTGGACCTGCCCGGCTCCACCACAGGTAGTGGCTGCCTGCCTGACTGCAGCATGCCATCCCAGGGCTGCTGCCACCACATACCTGCTGCTTGGACACCCTCCAGCTGGCTGAACCCTCACAGGGATGCTCCAAGAATCCACCACTGGGGCTGCCCTCACCCTCCTGGGCCTCCAACCCTGCTGCATCTGGGCCTATCGGGCCAGCCAGGACTGATGGCTGCACATCATCCAGGAGGCCTGGGATGATGGGCAGTGGCTGGAGGCATCCTGAATGACCCAGGTCACCTTCCAGAACCTCCTGAAGCAGCTCCAGCCACACCTGATGTAGCAGGACACTGCCATGTGGCTGCCCCTCCCCACAGACATTCAGGTGGCCCTCACCCCACTCAAGCTGGGCACAGCCACCAGCTTCTGCTATGTGAGCCATCTCTTTGGTGTGAGCAAGGCCACCACTGGGGAGGCCACCCTGGAGGTGCACAGGGCTCTCAGGCATGTGCTGGGGCACATGGTGCTCCAGGTTCACAACCCCCTGGTGGTGGTGGCAGAGTTCCATGCCCTGGGATTTCTCCAGTGCTTCCGGGCCCTGGATGGGACCCACATCCCCATCACCGGTCCACCCCACGGGAACCAGCCCTACTACAGCCAGAGGGGCTTTCACTCTGTGGTGCCCCAGGCCATTGTGGACCACCAAGGTGCTTTCATGCACACAAGAGCTGGCTAGGTAGGCAATGCTCAGGATGCCTGCATCTTCTGAAACACCACTCTGCTGGGCCTGGTGGAGAGTGGGCACTTTTCACCAGGGGTGCCAGACCTGCAACCAGGTGCCATGGTGGTCCCACCTATACTCATCAGGAACCCTGCCTACAAGGGGTGTGCAAAACAGGCCATATTCAATTCAAATTCAGCCCGAATTGGAGACAGTAATTCGATTTGTTGATTCGGATCACTGTCCTTGATTCGATTCGGCTGAATCTGAAGATTTGATGCTGATTTGGAGAATCTGTGATTCGGCTATAGACACAGTTCTAAATGTTTTTTTCTACATACCTCGAGGTACTAGGCATGGCTTGTGCATGCTGCGACGATGGGCCAGATGGAGTGTCCCCCACCAGAGCACAAGCCCCCCCCGCGCACTTGGCAACAGACCCAGAAGTGGACCAGAAGTACTTCTGGTCCCCTTCCAGGGGGGCAGGGGGGGGGGGGGGGGGGGCTCCTGCATCCCCCAAGCTCGGTGATCAGCCACAGGGTGACCCAGGGTGCCCCCCCCAGACCCAGAAGACAAAAGTCACCAAGCCGGGGGAATGCAGGGGGGCCTCCCCGGCAGACTTGGAAGTGGACCAGAAGTGCTTCTGGTCCCTTCTGGGTCTGCTGCTGAGTGCATTGGGGACCCCCCCCCCCATGCTCCTGTGGGATGTTCCACTTGCCCCAGCATTTCAGCATTGATGAGCCACCTGGTACCTTGAGGTATATAGAAAAAACATTTAAAGCCGTGTCTATGTCCAAATCACTGAATCTTTCTGAATCTCTCTGAATGGATTCAAAGAGTTCCAATTTGATTCAGAGAGATTAAAGGGTCTCCTGATTTGATTTGGATTCAGAGATTTGGCCGCCAAATCAGACCATATCTCTGCCGAATCAAATCAGCGACCGAAGATTTGCACATCCCTACTGCCTACCCACTCCTGTCCTGGCTCATGTGGCTCTATACCAGCCAGCTGGACCCCTCCCAAGCCCACTTTGGTCTCTGCCTGGGCCAGACCTGTGCTCTGGTGGAGTGTGCCTTTGGCTATCTGAAGGGATGCTGGTACACCCTCACCACCCACCTCGAGTTAACTGAATACAACCTCCCCCACGTCGTCATTTCAGCTTGCATGCTGCATAACACATGTGAGGCCCAGAGGGAGCTCTTCTGTGAGGCCTGGGCAGAGGAGGCACAGCAGGCAGAAGCCACCTGGCAGTAGGAGCACCACTTGCATGGCAGCAACAGCACTGGGTCCCCCACGCCCAGGCCCAGGGTGAGCCATACACTCCCCAATGGGGGCCAGGGCACCAGGTACACAAGGCCCTGGCTGACTACCTCCTCCTGCATTAACCTGCTGTAGCATGACTGGAATGCACTGCCTAGACCCCCCTCCCCGCTGCTGCCACCCCCAGCACTACTCACTGCAAACACATCACACAATAACAACATTTTTTATTACCCTTACATCAAACAGGCCACCCTCCCCCACCCACCAACAATAAAACACCCTCTCCCCTATGCAAACTATTTACAAAGTGTTTTGTGTGCTTTCCTGTGGTGGGGGCACCTAGGGGGCAGAGCCCAGGCACAGGCTGCCAGCACCCCAGCCTCTGGCTGTTTCACTCTGGGTATGGACACTGCAGTGAGTCCGTCAGGCAGGGGGCTCGCCCAGGGGCAACAGCTGCCACTGATCCCCTGGCACAGGCAGCTCCCTCTCCAGTGACCAGTGTGCGGTCCTAGCCCCAGTTCAGGAAGCTCTGGATCTGCACCCATGTGAAGCTGGGGTGATTGGTGGGCCTGGGCCCATGCAGGGGGGCTGGGTGACAGGGCACCCAGGGCAGGGGCTGAACCAGGGGCTCCTGGCTGCTAGAGGTGGCATAGGACATCCTATGCCCATGAGGGTTTAGGGAGGTAGGTGGGGCTAGGGTTGGGAGCTGGGTAGTAGGTGGCACAAAGATAACCTCCAGGGTCAGAACAGTTTCCAGCACCTTGTGGTCATTGTCCATGGCCTGCACTGCCTGGGCCAGGATGGTGTTCTGCTCCCGCAGTGCCACCACCCACCCACACATTCTAGGGCCAGGAGCTGTACCCGGAACTCTCAGTCAGCCCAGTCCCATACATCCTTGCAGGTGATGTCCGCTGCCTGCCAGGCCCGAGTCCTCCAGCCAGCCATCCAATGCCACCACCAGCTGCTCCAGGAGGACATTGTAGTCCTGGGTCCACCTCTGGCAGAGCCAGTGCATCCACAGGGCCCTGGCTGTGGGCAGCGGCAACCCTGAGCCCACATTATGGCTACCAAGTGTGGCTTCTCCCCTGTGTGCAGCTACAGAACCAGCAGAGCAATGAGAAAGAAGCTGTTCATGAGAGTTTGTAACATTTCTCAAATAAGATGTTCTATACCAGGGGCTGCCCAACCTCAAATCAGGCATCAGGCATCAGGCATGCAAGGGTGCCCAGGAACCATTGTAAGTTAGGTGGGCAGGTCAGGGCCCAGGTGGGCACTGGCCAAGCGCTCCATCACCTCTTGCTCTCCTGGGGCCAGCAAGCCAATGGGTGCTGGCCTCAGGTAGCCTGCCTCCCCCTTTCCAGGGCAGGACAGGCCAAGCTCCTGGTAGCACATGCTGCTGTGGCTCCAGGCCCCACTCCTCTACCCTTCTTCTGCAGGCCAGCCACTCCCCTGTGCTGCCACTCAGCCCACGGCGCCAAGGCTCATGGGGCACAGGGCTCCTAGATGCCTGTTGCTTGCACCCCCACCCTCCTCGCAGGGGGCTTTTCCAGGAGGCAAATTTGCTCCCAGGTCATGTCTATACTTGTGTAATTACACAGTAACTAATTGCGAGTAAATTTGCTACCTGCATTTGCAATTAGCGATTTTTACTGCACAGTAAGAGTATGCATGAGTAGATGTGCTCACTTACTGTGCAGTAAACTAGGCAACTACACAGTTAAGCATCTCCTGTAGATGTGCCCCCTGAGCAGGAAGGAGGTTTTGAGTCATCCCTATCCAATAGCTAAGGGAGTGATAAAATTTCCTCTCTTAGCCCCACATTTGCAATGGTCTGATTCAGCACTTGTTAACGTCCATGGAACTTCCTCTAGAAATCAAAGGATTTGGAATCTGACACTAAATAAATAATTATATCCTATTCCTACTGAAGTTAGTGAAAGCTGAGGATGTTCAGCACTTCTGGATTCAGGCTGCTGATTTAGCTACTTAACTTTATATGCCTGAGTTTGAAAATGTTGGATTTCGTTCACCCCAGCAGTAAGTTACCCGTACAGTAATGTGTTGTAATTTTACTTTGAAAATGGATTGAAAAATGGATTTCCCTCCCTTTGGATTTCAGGTTAGGAAGAAAATGCCATAGGCATATCCTAAGTGATACTGAAACCTTCTTTATGTCTTTAAATAGCATGTATGTGAAGTTTACAGACTGTTGAGATCAGACCTGGATACTTTTCTACAGGAAGGCTTTTGTAATGAAGTTGTGATTGTTCGTAAGTGTAGTGCTTATTCACTACCCATTGGTTGCTGCAAACAGGCCATAATGAAAATAAAACCTACTACAATGGCTCCCAATACACAGGCTATTGTACTAAAAGTAAAGAAGAACATCATTAGCTGTCAGTAGCATTAAGACTTACTGTAGCAGTCCTTTGCTTTAGCGCAGAAATTGTTGGCTACCTAAAGTCTGTGTCTGTGTGTGCACATATTAAAATGTTATATTTTAAACTACTGTATAAATTAAAACTTGATTTATTTTTATTTGAATAACTTTCCACTTCAAAATACAAACTTTTCATTTTGAAAATCTCAAGATGGTACTTTTTCAACAATTGTGAACTTTTCCCCCCAATTTTTTAAATATTTCTGCAAAAAAGAAATTGCATTTTTCCTGACCAGTCTTGCCCTTACATACATTCATAATTTTTCTTATGTGACTTCTCTGGACTTACTTGTGTTCCTACAGTTATGCATATATTGAATTGTTTGTATGCTCAAGCCATAGTCTTAAACACTAAGGATCTCTAACTTGCCATCTAGCTGATATCAACAGTGTTTCTACATACTATATATCCTATAACCACAAAGACAGCAAACATAATGTATATCTCCAGTTCTACAGAATTCCTGTAGCCTGCTGAAATTAAAGCTTTTATTTTCTCTTTCACAGTAATCTTCCTCTTCTGAAACATGAAAGTACATATTACTTGCCAAATGCAAAATCATCGGGCATGTCCCTTACAGTGAAACTGATTTTTTTCTCTAATTTATTTTGTGCGGCTGTCAAGTGTCTCAGAACTCTTTATTGATTCTGACTACAATATTAAAGTGGCACTCCAGCAACCACCTTCTGCTTTTGAATATCTTCCAATATATAGGTAGTATTAATATATTTCAAGTCAATATCAGGGATGAAGGTAGTCTTGTCACCCTTCATTTATTCTTCAAAAATATTACAATATGTTGGGCACCTTCATAAATCTTTTTTTCAGCCTGCCTTTACAACTACATAACATTATTGTTGAATTCACAATATTCCCTAAACCTTATGGTACTTAACACCAGGAATACCTGAAGAAAATACTACTGACCTGTTTAGTAAGAGAAATAATTGATAAAAGGTAACCTATTTTGTTGTGCATATGGGAAATCTTTTGCCACTTTTCTATTTAAGACTTGTTTTACACTTCAAGATTTTGCCAGTATGGCAATGACATTTAGGAATGTAGAGAAAAAAAATCAAGCCCTCTTGTTTTTGACACAACTATATGAACTGAGTACTTTGGTGGCTTAAGTTTTCATAGATTCATAGATGCTAGGGTCAGAAGGGACCTCAATGGATTTATTGAGTCTGACCCCCTGTCTGTGGCAGGAAAAAGTGCTGGGGTCATGTGACCCCAGTCAGGTGCTTGTCCAATCTCCTCTTGAAGACCCCCACAAAAGGGGAGCGCACCACCTCCCTTGGAAGACCATTCCAGATTCTGGCAACCCTAACTGTGAAGTTCTTTCTGATGTCCAACCTAAATCTACTCTCTATCAGCCTGTAGCTGTTGTTCCTGGTTATTCCAAGGAGATGCTCTGTTTACCAAAGCACCCCTGTTTCCTGCTCCCTCCTGGTGAATTTGTACACTGCCACAAGTTCCCGCCCCCTTGGCCTTCTCTTGTGGAGGCTGAAAAGGTCCAGGTCCCTCAGCCTTTCTTCATAGGGCCTTCCCTGAAGGCCTCTAAAGACACGAGTGGCCCTCCTTTGGACCCTCTCAATATTGTCCACATTCCTCTTGCATTTTGGCATTCAGAATTGGACACAGTGCCTGACCAGTGCCTCACAGAGGGGAAGCATCACCCCCCTGGACCTGTTCATGATGCACCTACTAATGCATGACAAAGTGTGCTCAGCTCTGCTAATTACTTCATCACATTGACAACTCGTATTCATCTTGGAGTTGACAACGACTCCAAGATTTCTTTCTGCTGCTGTGCTGCTGAGAGGACATTCCCCCATCTATAGGTGTGCTGGTGATTTCTTCTCCCTAGGTGAAGCACCTTGCACTTGTCCTTGTTGAGCTGCATCCTATTGCTCTCTGCCCACTTTTCTAACCTGTCCAGGTCCACCTGGATTTGGTTTCTTCCCATCAGTGTGTTTACTTTGCCCCATAGTTTGAGGTCATCTGCAAATTTGGGCAGAGTGCTTTCCACACCCTCATTCATGTCACTGATGAAGACATTGAACTGCACCAGCTCAAGGACTGAACCTTGGGGGCCTCCACTGCCTACATCTTTCCGGGTCGATACCGACCCATACACCATCTCACTCTCTGAGAACGATCCTTAAGCCAATTTGCCACCCACATGACTGTGTAATTGTTTATGGCACGGCCGTTCAATTTGTTTATGAGAATAGGATGAGATACCGTGTCGAAGGCCTTCTTAAAGTCCAAGTAGATGACATCAACCTGACAGTTGATGGGCTGGTGTTCGTCCTGCTTCTGTCAGTAATGCATTTGAGAGATTTGTCTAGATATGTGTTCAAGAATACAGAGGCAGAAAACTCATTGAGGAGTTCTGCTTTGTCCCTCCTGTCACCAATTGCCCTAGTCTATCCTGTAGGGGTCCTATGCTGCCCTGCGCTTCTTTTTGCTCCCTATATACCTGAAGGACTTTTTGTTGTCCTTAATTTTTGTCACCAACCTAAGTTCTAATGCTTCTTTGACCTTCCTGATTCCCTGCAAGTGCGAGCCAAGGAGGTATGCTCCTCCTTGGTAGCTACCCCTGCTTCCACAGCTTGTGTGCTGCTTTTTTGCCCTTAGGCTTTCCTGGATTTCCCTGTTTAGCCAAGAGGGCTGCTTGGCCCCTTTGCCCCCTTTTCTACGTAGTAGGATTGCCTCCTCCTGTACCCGAAGGATCGCTTCCTTGAGGAATGACCATCCTTCCTGGACCCCCATTTTGTCAATTCTCTTGAGCTTTAATGCCCCCCTAACTAATCTCCTAACCCCACTGATGTTAGCCTTTCTGAAGTCTAGCACTTCTGCCTTGCTAGTTACTTTTCCCACCCTTTGCCAGATAGTGAATTTAATCAATTGATGATCACTATCCCCTAGGTTACCTTGTACCTTCAGATCCCCCACCAAGTTGTCCCCTGTAGCCAGCACCAATTCCAGCAAGGCGTTCCCCCTAGTGGGATCGTATACCTCCTGCATTAGGTGGAGGTCCTGTATGCAGTTTAAGAACCTACATGAGCAGTTAGTTCTGGCTGACTGATCCTCCCAGCAGATGTCAGGGTAGTTTAGGTCACCCATGACAACCGTATCTCTTGACCCTATGGCCTCTGATTGCTGCCCAGAGAATTCCAGGTCTAACTCATCCTCCTGGTGTGGCGGTCTATAGTAGACCCCCCACTACCAAGTCCCTTTCCCCCCGGTCCCCTTGCATCCTAATCCACAGTACCTCAGTTTGGCCCTCCTCTGGTCCCATCTTGATAATAGAAGATGTATATTGCTCCTTAAGATAGAGAGCAACACCTGCCCCTTTTTTCCCCACTCTATCCTGTCTTTACAACCTATATCCTTCAATGTTTACCGCCCAATTATGAGTAGGGTCCCACCAGGTTTCAGTTAGCCCAACCAGCTCGAAGTTGTTGCTTGCAAGCAGGAGTGCAAGTTCCTCCTGATTGTTCCCTATGCTCCTAGCATTAGTGTAGAAACATTTAAGCCCCCAATGGGTGCCCTTGGTACCGCCCTGTCCTGATGTCTATCGGGCCCCTTAGTGCTTACCTGGGCTGATCCAGCACAAGCCTTATGGCTTTCTGATCCAAGGTTCTCTTTGTCTACTGCATCCCTGTCACCCAATCAACCTAGTTAAACCTAGTTTTTCATCATTGAGGGACTTGGTATAGAATCAGAATCATAGAATGATGGGTAAGCCAAAAGACAAACTCCTGCTGGCATATGCCACATCTCTGCTATTGGGTTCTGCCAGTACTGGTTTAATAACAGAGACTCTATAGTGCTGACAAGCTTTAAATCCCCTTGCACTCTTGTGCAATATTCCCTTATCATTGCACTCTCTTCCACTAGTTGCTATTGGACCTCTCCCTACTGATTCTAATTACTAAAATCCAGATTCAATTACTCACTGCTTAAGTCCCTAAAAAACAATTAATGCAAAATGTTAATGGATCTTCTTCTTTCTCTCTGCTGTTTTGTTATACTATCATCGACAATCCCTTGCAGTTGAGAGTGATTGTCTTCCATGACTGTCTTATCTGTGTGTCCAAAAATGGCTGACAAGGCCTATCCAGGATCGACAGACTCTGTTGCAGCTTGGATGTGTTTCCATGCAGGGTGGGTAGCTCTGGGTTCTTTGTTTGGTCCATAACATGCTGTTTCTGCTGCTCCCATTTTTCCATCGCCTGTTGTCATCTTCAGGTTTCCAAGTACTTTGATCCTTCAGCAGACTCTTCCTGCATTTGGGGCAGTCCCAGCTGATAGTCTCCCACAAATTGATACTGATGTTGCATTTTTCAAGTTGGCCTTGAGGACATCCTTGAAGCAATTTCTCTGCCCTCCTCTTGAGCATATGCCTTGAATGAGCTAGGAGAATAAAACTGGGAGTCCAGAGTTAGACACCCAGATGATGTGGCTGGCCTAGTAAAGTTGATGTTGAACTATATTAAGGGTCGAATGATGGTTTATTACAAAAGTAGATGCATTGTAAATTTTCAGGGATTTAACAGAATAGAACAGTATTTACCACCTATATTCACTTAGATACTCAATAAGCGGAAGAGAATATGGCCTCAGATGCAGCATCATGGCATAGTTAATTTTTCATCTTCCAAAGATGATAAAGATAGAATCCTAGTCTGTATTGTAAGTTCATATCTTTTTCTTCTCTGTGATCATTGTCTGAGGGGACACTTAGGGAAAAAAATAATCCAAATTATCCACTTTAAATAAACACCTTTTAGTTTAGCTAACTGCAGTAAACCCTTGGAAGGACCCTTTCATTCAAAATAAATGACCTTCAATTGACTTATCGTATTTTACTTTTAAAATAAATTAGGACAACTTTAAATTAATTCCACATGCAGCTAAGCCTTTAAATTCTGGTCACACAGAGTGGATGATGGTATTCAATGCTCTTCTGACTGAGTATATGTATAACATCTCTTGGGCACTCAAATGGGTGAATTAAGTTACTACTTGAAAATTGAACATGTCCTTTGCCTCATTTGCAGATATTCAGTGATTTCAAAACTAGAGCACATATTAACATTTATTCCGCCCTTGTCCCACCTTTGGTTCTACCCATTTCTCCTCCCATCTCAAGCTCCACCTTTGTTTACTGTTTGCTTCCTTAGCACGGTATTGCCTGTGCATTTCATTCTTTTACATGCTTCTCTGCTAAAAGCGCATGCGTAAGACTTTGACCCCTATCTTCTTTTGGTCACTTTGCAGTTTCTTCCTGGTTCTTGCTGGTTTTCCTGCTGCATCTCCAAGGTTGTATCTCTGCTTTTGTCTCCTGACACTAGTTGTTTAACACATCATGCACTTTTCACCCTATCCTTTTGTTAAAAATCTGCTTACTTAAGCATTAGCTAAGTTAGTTGCTTTAATATATCAGCTAGCCTTGTGACCAGCAGCTTTTGCTGAGGTTATCTTTTAATATATCATCCAGCAGCTTTTGCTGAGACACAGGAAAAAACCTTCATTCAGCTGCACACACAGTACTCCCCAAAATTCATATCATTACCCCAACATCCAAAATCCATATTGTTACCCTAACACCACTCATCTCCCTCTCTTTTTCCCAGCTGCTAAATTCAGCAGGGGGGAAAGGGAGATGGGAGGGGAAGGGCAAACAGCAGTTGCATACACCCCCAGGCTCCAGAGCTGCAGAGTGAAAGCAGGGACTCTGGCCAAAGCCTGTATCAACCAGCCAATAAGCTCAGAGGTCACAGTACATGTGGAGCTCCTGGTAGCAGCTGTGCTGACATGCCTGAGACCTCTTAGCTCACTGTGGCTGTAAACATACATTCATTTAAACTGGGGGCATTCTTCCAGGATTGTTATCCTAGTAGAGAAATTTATCCAGAGCTAGACATTCTTTAGGGCCTCAGCATTTGAATGGAGAGCTTGCTACGTTGACACTGTGCAGCCTAGGGTGGGGCCCCTGTGCACACATCTGTGCTATGCAAGCTTCCTTAGTCTGTCTGATGACAGATGGCAGCAGTGTTGATTACCTATCCCAGACTGCCCATGGTCAGCCTATGTTTCCCTCCAGCATAATGTGGGAAATCTCAAGAGGGCATGTGCTGCTCCCTGCTGGAGCAGCAGAGAGAGTCCAGCAAGCTACTCTCTGAGGGAGATGGAGGGAGACGGGGAATGCTGGAGGACTATGTTTTCTTCTGAGAAAAGCCATGGTATGTTCGTATGCCCACTGCAAATTTTTATTTTTCTGCCCAAACTTGTTCTTAAAATTATCTGCAATTAAAACTCCAATTACAGCATGTTACACTTCAGGTAATTGGGGATATAGAATTCCTGTCTGATGTGTTCCTTCCAAATTTCAGTTCAGATACGGAAAGCACATTATAAGGATACGCTATGCCTCTACAGCCCTAGCCCTACCACTTAGATTCTATGGTGTATGCATACCTTCCTTTTATTTTAGTTTAGAACTTTTGCAGTTACTACAAAATAATAACAGTGGTTATTTTCAGGCAAAACAGAAAATTAGCTGGGCAACAAAAATTGGTACCTTCTACACTGTGACAGGATACAGCTTTACTTTCCTACTTAAAAGTAGGATATGGATAGATGTAGGCAGGGAGAAAGAAGGGCTGCCTGCTAGGAAACAAAATAAAACTGAATCAACTGAGTCATCTCAGTCAAACTTTGGTGCCCTTTACTGGTAAGTGATGTCATTTAGAAGCAGTTTCTACCTTTTGCACACAGCACTGTGTGAAAGGCAGTACATAAGTTACTGTGAGTGGGTCCTAGGGTGGGATTTTGTCTTTCAGAGTAAGCTAGTTGTGAGATCTTTCCCATCCTCTGAAAGTCTTTAAGACACAAAACAAAATATTTAGGTAGTTTTACCAATTTTTCAAAATGTTCCCTTATTGGCTGGGGGAGAAATAAATTAGTGAATTTTATATTTCTCTTTTAGTTTTCCATTCTGTCAGTTTTGATCATTCCAATAAAAACAAGAAATAAGCTCTGATTCAAAGTCCTAAGTCCTCCCTTGCTCTGTTCTTACTGAAAACCTGTAAAAGATATGACTGCCTTGGTCTAGTATTCCCAACCTACTCCATCGGCTGTCTAGGAGTGGAACTGTGGGTCTTCCCACTTGCTGTTCTTTACTCATATATCCATCTTCTGAATACAGCTTCCATTTTCTATGTAGTACCTACATTTACATCTGGATAGCCTTAATGCTGTGGAGGGGAGGACAACGGGGCCTTACTTCCTTTAGTCTTATATTTGGCTACATTTAGGGCCAATTACAATCTAGTTGTTTTTCCCTTTAAATAAGGAAGATTGGTGACATCTGAAAGACTGCCTTTGCCTTCTTACAGCATGCAGTTTTTCTCCACAAGACTGGTATACATGCTTGGCTTCAACTGAGGAACAGGTCTCTTGGTGTATCATTATCTTGTTCCTGGTGATCGCTAATGATGTTGTTGTTGTTCTTAATGTGTTGTCACTCTTAAAATTTTCAGGATTGATTATCTAGCTGAAGGGATTCAACTGAAAGCTCCTTCTGTAATGCATGTTCCTTTCAGATAAATCTGTCTTGGGTTTCAGGAGCAAAACCCAAACATTTGAAATTGTGCAATGCAAGAGATGTGAAGATCTTGGGGGACTGGGCAGGGGTAGCACCGCCAGTAGGCACTGTAAAATCAGTTTAGAGTGCAGAAGCTAATGCCTAGACTATTTTGTTTGGATTAATCAAATCAATATTTGGAAGATAAACATTATCACAGGCACATTCAATCAGAATGAGGGGTTCAGTGCTGAATTTCATCTTCTCATGACATTTGAAGGCAAAACATAAGCTGTTGGGAGACACTTAATAGAACTGCTAATGAAGTATATGTATGACAACTCTTGTAGTGTAGCTTTCAAATATGTTGGGGGCTGGGGGGGGTTGTCAAAAGTACCAGTTTCTGAATCTTCAAAAAATAATCACTCCTGAGAAATGTTTTTGTATTATTTCTTCCCAGTGGTTTTATGTTTGTATTTATACATGTAAATGATTTTTTTTTCATGCTGTGTTTGGTCCATGGGTATCATATATTTAGCATTTAGCTTATTTCAGAATAGGTAGATTGTAATGATAAGCACATGAGAGAAGATAACTGAAGGGTGAGATGAGAGACTTTCTGATTTAAAAAATATCATTCTGGTACAAAGAGCTACTGACATGGAAGCTGAATCATTTTGTGGCAATGCGTGGATGGAAAGCAAGGTGGAATATGCATAAATCAGGAAAACTCATGCCTCTTTTGTGCCAGGATTCTCTTCTCTGTTTCGATTGCACTATGTAGCCTTTTCCCTTGCTAGAGGAAATTGAATATAATTGCATTTAATAACTTAAACATTTGGAAAGAAGCTTTAATAGGGAGGATATCAATGCTTAGAGGATATAATTGCAAGGTACTAGCTTCATTTAACTCTTTAATGTTTCCTTTTGATGATGGCTGCATCTCTGGATGTCAGCAGTTTTTTCTCGTGACCTTTGGCATTTTGAATAATCAGTCTAAATGGTCTAATGCCTACACTTCCAAATATCTGAAAGATTTTCCATTTTCAAAGCAGAAGTCATTGTAGTCTAGATCCAGAATGACACCACAATGCCCAGTGCTGGGATACCTAAGTGAAGTCTGGAACCCTGTGCTGAGGTAGCTGGTCTTCCATATAGGCTAGGGACAGAAATTACATATGAAGTAGTATAAGTGATCAGAAATTGACTCAAATATGTAACATAACAGAAATTCAGTGCACATGAAGTACTTTCATAATAGCCAAAACTTGGATGGGTACAGTATCAGACTTGACTGATTTAGGTTAGATCAGTTTATTGAACTTCTGTCACAGATCCCCTCAAGGTTCAAGTTAACTCACAGTCCCCCAGCATCCCAGGATGCTTTGCACTTCCTCTGCAACCCCTCCCCCCCCATAGGGTGGGTGGCTAGCCTTGGCCCAAGCTGTCTGTTCCAGCTGAGCAGGGAGGCATGCTCGATCACCCCGTGGCTCCTGGTGTGAGCCCCTGCAGGCACATGACTGAATTTCCAGAATCAAAAGTGAATGTCTGTTTACTTGCTTATCAGTTTAACCTAGCCAGCTTAGACTAACCTGGGAAGATTGACTCTATTTAGCCACAGGCTTTTTTACTGTCTGTACTTAGCCATAACGTATGAGGAGAGTTAAGTACCTCAGACTGGAGTCCAATGAGAGAGCGGTCACCAAGAGTTTATAAAAAAGGGAACTTTGAGGACGGGCGTGTGTCCAAAACCCTGCCTGTCTCTGGGGATTAGGTGTTTTTCTTAGAACTGCTATCCCTTAAAGATTCATAGTTCAGAACCAGTAGGCTGGGCAATGAGGCATGAGCCCTGGGCACAGCCTGTGGGGGACAAGGTCAGAGCTGGCACTGGAATGGGAGCAGGGGGCTATGCTCCCCAGGGCTTACACCAAGACTGGAGGCTTCACCATACAGACCAGGGGCAGGAGTTCCTGGATTTGCTGTGCAGTCAACTGCCCCTGGATTAACTTTCTCGCAGCCACTGCCAAGTTGAGGCTTTTGCAGGGTCATTCCACCTACAATTTGGCAGCAGCTGTGCAAGGATTAGTCTCATAGATGCTTAGCCTCATAGCTAGGGGCAGGGAGAGTGAGGCTGAGGAGGGGATTCTGTCCCAGCTCCCCACAGTGGGAATTTCCAGCACCTGGAAAAGCCTGTGTCATGGCAGGTAAGACTATCTGTTCCCCCATCCACATTTTCCTGTGCTCAGAACAACCCTCTACTCACGTCACCCTGGCTCTACCCAGGGTACCAAAATAGCTAATTATGCCTCTGCTTAAAATCCTATTCAGAGGGAAGCAACCTTTCTTGTCTTTAAGAAATTGAGTGGGAATCACTTCTATACAATAAGTGGCCAGCAATGGTGAAAGTGGTGAGTGACTGTTTCATATAAAATATATAACCAGACCTTGGAGCAAGGCCTGGAACCCAGAGCTCTCCATTCCCAGGAAAATACCTTATCTGTCAGCCTACAGTAAGGCTGCTCCCTCTCTGGCTTAATTAATCTTTTATACAGGGATGAATAGCTTTACAAGAAGAGAGGATGGTATCTCCATCCAGCCTAAGCCATGATGGCCTGGTAGGTAAAGTCCTTTCCTGGGAAATGTAGGTTTGAAACCCTGCATGTGGAGAACAGAATAGCAGCCAGGTCTCCCACTTCCTGGTTTAAAAAAAAAATTGTTAAACATTGGAAAAGGCTACCCAGAAAGGCTGTGGAATCTTCATCCATGGATGTTTTTGAGAGCAAGCTAGACAGACATTTGACTAGGAGGGCACATCCAGACCATATACACCACACACCCAGGCACATGCAGGCTAATTTGCAGCACAGAAGGTTTTTTGATACCAGAAGATCCCAGTGTTAAAAGCCCCATGCCAAAAAAAAAAAAAAAAAAGAAAAGCAGGGTGGTGCACATGGCAGCAGCATGTACCATCCAAAACCAGAGTCTGGCTGGCTAGAGCAGGTATGTCCAACCTTTTTGAATGTGGGGCCGGATCACAAACTTTTTATCACCCAGTGGGCTGGCGAGCCATATTCAAAGACATCACAGGAAGTGGTATCATATCAGGAAGTGATATCATGTGACCTTTGACACCAGTGAAGTTGCAGGGGTTGACATGCTGCTGGTTGACATGGCATGCATGCCCGGGTTGACATGGTGCTGCAGGAGCCACTTGGCTACAACTGGGTTGACCTGGTGCTGGAGAAGCTGCGGGGCCAAGCCGGGGTTAACCTGGGGCCTGCCCATCCTGCTGGTGCCACGCCCAGGTTGACATGGGGTTGCAGGAGCCGTTTGAGCAGAACCGGGTCAGCACCAAGCAGGAAAAGCAGCATGCAGCTGAAGCTGGTTTCCCATGTGCTGCTGGGGACAGGAGGAGGCCAGCCAGGTCTGCACCACCCAGCAGAAGCAGTGGCAGAGCCGTGTGCCACTCGGGACTGACCAGTGCAGGCTCATCCCATCCCAAGCAGCACATGGCTTCACCGCCACTTCTGCTGGCCGCTGCAGACCTGGCCGGCCTCCTCCCATCCCCAGGAGCACATGGGAAGTGGCCCCCTCGGGACCTCACACATGGGTGGCTGGGCCCAGAGAGCCACAGCACCCAAGGGGAGACTGGCCAGGGGAGCAGGCGCTGCCTTGCTGTGGGACAGGGCAGGGCAGAGCAGAGCAGCGGGGCTGGCTTGAACCGGGCAGGTGAGGAGGCAGGTGTGGGCCAGCACTGCCAGCAGCTGCTGCTTGGTCTCCCGCGCAGGGCCACTCCCCCAGGCCCCGTGTGGGTAAGCAGCTCCCCTCCCCTCGCTGCCGGCTGGGGCCCATGGGCCGGCCCTGCCCGCCTTGCTGTGGCCCTGCCACCACTGTGGCTCCGCGCTCCACGCTGCCACCACCATGGCTCCATGCTCCGCGCCGCTGCTGCAGCTCCGCACCACCGCCACCGCGGCTCCGCACTTCATGGCAGTGACTCTGCACTCCATGCCACCGCCCTGCACTCTGCAATGGCAGGTCCGCGGGACACCGCGAGAGGGGCGGCCCTGCCGCGGCTGCCACAGGCCAGATAAAATGGCTTGGCGGGCTGCATGGCGGCCCATGGGCCATATGTTGGACATGCCTGGGCTAGAGCCACACTCTGGTTGCCAGCAGGCTCTGTGCACTAGGATTATAGCTGCTGGAGTCCTGGGAGGCCCCCAGTTTCCCAGGTAGCCTCACCTACCCTACTGTGGGTAATTTGCCATATACCAGAGCACGTGTCCATAGGCGTTCCCTAGGGACAAGTAGCAATGGCACAACTATGTGCTACTGCTATTTGTCCCCAGGGAAATGCACGTGCATGCTCATCTGGACACGCTCAGACAGTTTAGTCAGAAATGATCCTGCCTTGGGCCAGGGATTGAACTCAGTGACCTACTGAAGTCCCTTTCAGCCCCACTTTTCTGTGATTGTCTTTGGTATTTACTAATGGGCATTTGTACCAATGGCCATGTCTGAAAGTCCCTGCCTATTACATGTTGAGCCTCATTTCTGAGCAGCTTTGCATACACTTGTGACTTGGACTGTCAGATCCTGAGAGATGGAATTCCCATATGCTTCTTTTACCCTGTCAAATAATATCTGATTGCCTTTAGTACTAAGAGCTACAAGGGAGGCACTTGGTTGATACTTGCTGTCATTCAAGAAATTCTTTATTTTACAGATCCCATTTGTTTGATGTAAGCAAAGAATCAAGTTCACTTGTCAATAGCTACTCTAAATGTAGAGAACCTGCCATCATTTTCTTGTACCTTGCATAATCACTTATAATTGTGCAGTATGATATAAAACATTACCAGGTCAACCAGGTAGTATTTTAACACACATTCAACAGACAGCTTGCCCGGATGCCTATTACTCTGCTATGAGGAATTGCATAAGGAAACTGATCTCCACAGTGGAGATTCCTAAAATGAAAATCATTCCCTGACTTTCAAAGTGTCTTCTTCAGGAAAAGCATTTGTTCCCAGACCCTTTTATTTATCCAGATTCTGAACCCCTTTATCCAAATCCTTACTCATTTTGGATAGGAGTTGTTTAAAGGTTCCTGTTCTATTCCAGTTTGGTCCTTGTAAAGGAGAAATAGAAGTGGTTTTCCCTCTTCCCTTGAGGAAATCATTTTGGTAAGATTACACAGGTTTTAAAAAGAGACATGTAAGACTAAAGTTTTGAAGGAATGAAAAAATACCCAGTGGGATGCCACATGCATCTGGGAATTAAGAGTGAATTTTCAGTGGACAGTAAGGATTCTCTAAGAGAAAGTTCTTTCTCCATTTTCTGTTCCTGTTAAGAGACGATGGTTTTGAAATACAAGACAGGTTCTTAGACCAAAAATATTTTCTTGATACTTGTCATATCAGCTTTTTGTAATGACTTGTGTTAAAATTACAAGGCTGTAAAATATTAAATGACTTTCATAAGTATTATGTGCTGGCATAGAAAATACAGGAATTGATTACTGACAGCATCCAACAGAAATGGTGAATTTTATATTATGTTGTGCACATTCTGCCAATAATTCTTTTGGTGGGAAAATACAACACTGCAGACAATTACTTTTGCTGCATAACAGGGGTGGATAACCTGTGTCATGGGTGCTACAAGTGGCACCTGGCAGGTTGGGGATGGGACAAGCAACACAGTGGCAGATAAGGTAGGAAGCACAAAGCGAAGTGGGCAGTGAGCACAGGGAAGGAGGCGGAAAGCAGAACAGTAGATAAGGCAGGAAAATGGGATGGGAGTGGCACTTGGGGAGAATGTGGGGCTAATTTGTAGCATACCTGCCAAAAAAGTCCTACCCTCCTGCTGGCATAACAGATACTGTGGTCTCCTGTCCAACAGCAGAGTAGCCTTGGTTTTACACCCTTTCTAAAACTTGCCTTTTGAAGAAGCCTGTTTTCTTCAAATGTTTAGTACATTTCTGGTTGGAAATATCTCATGGTACAAAAAGGTACAAGAGGCTTGCATTCTTTGATGAATGTTTGCCTGGTTATTAAAGGAACTGACGACCAGTTTTGAGGCATATGTAATGAACTGAAACTACTATAGCTCGGGGGAGGTAGGAAGGGCACCATGTTGTGTAGCATAAAGGCTATAGGAGTCTTCATAATTGGTGCTACAGGAGTGCGAAGTTTGAAGTCAAGTGACATTCATCCAGAAGGATTGGGCCCAATAAGCTCCAGAGCCTTGAAGCTGTATGGCTAATTAATTGACAATTGGATGGTGAGTTTGATATGGTATGCTGGAGCTCCTGTGATGCAGAGTATAGCATGATGTGTAATTAATATTACTAAAAAGGCAATGAGATGCTTGGCTAAATGGTGCTGTGTGAGTGCACAGTACTGAGCAGTATATTGAGTTCTAAATCTTTTTAGAAATTGTTATTTAGAGTATTGAAGCCAAAGGTAAGCAGGTATTTGATTACAGTCTGTAAGCACATACTCAGAAAGAGATTTGCTAGCAAAAAGATGTATTGTCTAGCAGGCAAAGGCATAACGAGATCCAGTGATTCGAAGTTGAAGCTAGAAAAATACAAAAAGGGAGTATGGTGCAAATGTATACGTTTGACAATTAAATATCGAGACAACTTATCTAGGGAGATAGATGATTTTTCATTACTCTGAGTTTTTCTATCAACATTGGATTAATTTCAGAAAAAGATATGGCTGATCTAGAGTGTAAAGAATTATATTGGAATTTCAAAGTAAAACTGTATGGTCTGTTAGGCAAGACGTTAGACAGGATAATAACAGTGGTCCTCTTTAATCTTCTAATACATGGGCATTTAGGCATTTATTTGCAAAAAGGTGCTTTATTCATGCAAAACATGCATCTTCTATGACCGAATAAACCAATAAAACTTGTATAAATAAGCACACATACAGGATCAAACCTGTGTATGTGTAACTGCATGTATATGATTACGGTCTTGATACATGCATTTGCGCAAAATACCTAATATGCAAACAGATGAAATCCGTATTTAGTATTTTGAGTCTCTGCAGCATATTTGACTTTAGGATACCATAACCACTCTTTTTTATGAACCACTGGGTGGATTTCAGGTTTTACATGATACACTGAGATTCATATTTTATATCAGTTTCACAAGAAAAACAGCAACATGTGTCAACAGTAAATGGTATGTGTACAGAATAATTCTAAAAGTCAGCAACTCAGTACAATTGCAGTGCTCATTGTGCACAAAACACTTCTCAAGAACAGCTTTTCTCTTTCCCGTATGAAGGTGTCCATTTCAGACTAGAAGTGGTTTGGAAGCCTCTTGTATCTTCTCCAATAACTCTGATTACATATTAGTTTTTTTTATTTGTGCGGCGGAGCACCTTCAAGGCCTGCCACTTTAAGGGTAAGAGTAGATAGTAGGGCAACCAGCAGGTGTGGGCCAGCCTTGATGAGAAGGTCACATGGCCACAGGCCGGGCCATGAGTTTGGTGGAGAGGGCTGAGCAACCTCCATTTTAGCTCAGACCCTCAGGCTGGAGTGGGCAGTCTGCTTCTGGCAGCTGTAGCAACAACACCCAGCTGAGCTGTTGCTCACAGAACACCTCAGAGGTAAGGGAGGAACTATGGGGATGGCAAGAGGTTCCTAGGGGTCCCAGTGGAGTCCCAAGCCACAGAAAGAAGGCTAGGACCTAGTAAGAGCAGTGCCAGGGCTAGGCATGGGGCTAATATCTTGTAGGCCTACAAAAGGGGCCAGGAAAGACCCTGAGTGGATCTGGCAGTGGTGAAGACAGGGCCTCAGGTGAACCCACTTGGGCTAATAGGTCTCAGGCAGCATTGTGGGGGTGTTAGGCCAACCCAAATTTGGGTGACAGCTCTATGGTAGGGCCCAGGAGGGACCCCCTTGGGAGTACAGGAGTCAGCGGCTGCCAGGCTGACTCCTCGCACTGGTCAAGACGGCCATGGCCTGAACGCTGAAGGACAACTAAGTCCAAAGCAAGAGGCAGGCCAGGGCCATGGTGAGCTATCTGGCACCCTGACTGGCCTGGAGGCGGGGCCAGAGCCTAATTGGGGAGACATCACAGCTGAAGAGGGTTATGAAGGAGGCTGCAATACAACCTCTGGATGGGAGGTATCTGAATGTGGGTCAGAGTGAGAGCTGGG
>NW_005842272.1:152045-165013 GCF_000455745.1 Alligator sinensis | reverse complement strand
GAAAGAGCGACCCTAAATACATCACCCAGGAGCCCTAGTAGGGGAAGTAGACCAGGCCAGGTAGGCCTGCGTTGGTCCTGGGCATGAGCTGAAACTGCACCGTGCTGGGGAAGGGTGGTCTGGTGGGGCTGTCCGTGACAGGCGAGTCCCTCAGAAATGCCAGGCCAGTTACCTCCCTAGTGAAAGGTGGGTGGGGTGCCTGATAACCCCCAGCCCCCACCATCTGGTGAGATAAGACCAGAGGGTAGTGGAGTCAGGCTTACCTAGGGGGAGGCACCTTAGCCCAGTGAGAGTAGTGGGGACCAGGTACACTTGGCAAGAAGCATCTGAGCCTCATGTGGGGGCATAAGGTCCTAGTGGCCCTAGTCAGAAGGGGCCATAGTAGTGAGGCTCCAGAGAAGGGGCAGTGAGGGGTAGACCCTATAGTGAGGGCACGTGTGGAAGCCCCAGGACAGGGCAGTGAGGCCCAGGTTGATCTTCAGATGCCTGAGGCCATAGTTGGGCCTGAGGCAGAGTGATATGGCTCAGTGGGAGTCATGGGAGGAAGGGGCAATTAGTTGGCCCTAATGAGGGGGCGAGAGTGATGAATTACCTGGAGAGGGACTTGGGTCAGAGCTCCGCCCAGGTTACCGTTCAAATGAGGGTTGTAAGAGAACCCGAGAGGCTGCACGCCAGCCAGTCAAGGAGTATGACTAGGCAAGCCTGATGACCTATGGGGTCGCTCAAGGGAAAAGGGCAGGTTGGGTGTGGCTCAGTGAGAAGCAGCAGGTAAGAAACCCAGTGAGAGTGGGCAGAGTGCAACAGGCCCAGTGGCTGGGGTGAATGAAGCCTGATGGGGCAGAGTGAAAGGACGAATTCATGAGGCCTAGCAAGGGGCTGAGTTTGGCCTGGCCACAAGCCAGAGCAAAGAGCAACCCAAGGATGCCATCTGCAAGGCATGGGACATGGTAAGAGGAGGTTGGAGTCATGTGTACATCCCTAGGCATTGGGGTCATAAATGGGCAGCCCTCCTCATTTTTATAACCAGTATCTTAACAACATGGCATAGCAGGTGAGACCAGGCAGACTGCCCTAGACAGGTGGGCGGTACAGTACTGTGACCACCTCTGGGGGAAGTCTGTTCCAGACCCTGGACACTCGGACTGTAAAGAAGTTTTTCCTTATGTTCAGTTTAAATTGCCCTTCCAGAAGTTTGTAGCTGTTAGAGCCTTGTCATCCTTGGGGAGCCCTGGTGAACAACTGTTCTCCCAGATCCTGGTGCACCCCCCTTATAGTCTGCTACCAAGTCCCCCGTGAGCCTTCTCTTCTCCAGGCTGAAGAGTCCCATGTCCCTCAACCTCTCCTCACAAAGCATGCTCTCTTGGCCTCTGATCATGTGTGTGGCTCTCCTGTGGACTCTCTCAAGCTTATCCTTGTCCCTCCTGATGTGGGGGGGCCAAAACTGGATTCAGTACTCCAGCTGCAGCTTCACTAAGGCCAAGTAGAGTGGGAGAATGATGTCCCTGGTTTTGTCTGATATGCATCAGTGGATTCATGCCAGAGTTTGGTTTGCTTTGACAGCCACGGCATTACATTGGTGGCTCATGTTCATATTGTGGTCAATCAGGACCCCCAAGTCTCTTTCAGTTGCAGTGTTAGTGAATGTAGCACTGCTGAGCCTGTAAGTATGATTCTGGTTTTTCCTCCAAAGTTTGAGCGCCCTGCACTTCTCTGTATTAAATACCATCAGGTTTTGGTCGAGGCCTCAGTTTTCCAACTTAGCCATGAGGACATCATGGGAGACCAAGTCAAAGGCCTTGTTGAAATCCAGATATATGACATCAACCTCTTCTTCCGTGTCCAGGCAATGCATCACCTGGTCATAGAAGGAGATGAGATTGCTCAGGCAAGATCTTCCAGCAACAAAGCCATGTTGGCTGGTACTCAGAAAGTTGCCTTCTGTTAGCCTGCTGATGATGATGGAGCCCTTGATAATTTTCTGTAGGATCTTTCCAGGGATGGATGTAAGACTGATTGGTCTGTAATTCTCTGGGTTTTCCTTCCTTACTTTCTTGAAGATTGGGACCACATTGGCTCTTTTCCAATCCTCCAGTACCTCTCTCGAGCACCACAAGTTCTCAAATATCTTTGCCATAGGGCATGATATGATGTCCACAAGCTCCTTCAGGACTCTTGGGTGCATACTGTCTGGGCCCATGGACTTGTGGATGTCGAGACTTTTGAGGTGTTCCCTCGCTTGATCTACATCAGTTGTGGGCCCATCTCCCACCCCCTGGATGCTTTGCATCCTATCTGACAGGGTGATCCCTTTGGACAGGTGGAAGATCGACACAAAGTAATCATTTAGGTGCTTCGCCTTTTTGTGAGTGTCAGTTGTTAGCTGCCCAATTTGATTTAGCAGGAGTCCAATGTTGCCTTTGTTCTTCCTCCAACTTCCCACATATCTGAAGAAGGACTTTTTGTTGTCCTTAATTCCTGTGGCTAGCCTGAGTTTGGTGTCTGCCTTGGCTTTTCTGGTCTGCTCTCTACAGGTGTGGGCTAGTGCTGTCTCGTTCTCCTTGGTGATGACTCCTATTTTCCATCTGGCATAGGATTCTCTTTTTAGCTTCAGGAGATCCAAAAGTTCCCTATTAAGCTAAGGGGGTGCCCCAGTTCACTGACTGTACTTCCTTCGGGATGGGATGGACTTTCCTTGTGCTTCAAGGATTATGTTCGTAAGGAACAACCATTCCTCATGGGCTCCCCTTTCTAAAGAGCCATGGTCTCTGAGTGCCAGTCTCCTGAGTTTTTGAAAGTTGGCCTTCCCGAAGTTGAAGATTTCTGTTTTACTGCAACACGTGCCTACCCTGCATTGGAGAAAGAAAGTGATCAGTTCATGGTCACTGTCACCAAGCTTCCTCTTGACCCTCTGATCATTCACCAGATCATCCCCTTTGGCCAGAACCAAATCCATGGTGCAGTGCAGCCTGTTTGAGGCTACTGCAAAGGAAGGGCTCCATGGTTTGTGTCCCTGCAGCAACCGTAGTTGGGCAGCACTGTAGCTGGGGTTGCTGCTGGGATGCAGCTCCTGTAGCCCTTCCCCCGGAAGCTCCAGCCAAGCAGTGGTGTGCTACCACCTGACTGGGGCAGCTGCCAGAAGAGAAACCCCGGACTCTTTCCTGTGGAGCTCCCCACCTGGGCAGGCTGTGGTGCACTGCAGGACCAGGGTGGCTGTAGGGACTGGGATCAGAGACTGTCAGTTAACTTAGAGCAGGATTTGCCATTTTTACATGTTTTATGTTCCATGAACGTCACTTTGGACCTGGCACAGCCCTTTGATAGAGTGCTCTAACAGAAAGCACTAGTATATATCCATCTAGAGTGAACTTAGAGCAGGACCCGCCATTTTTAAAGCACTTTATGTGCCATGAACACCTGTTCTGTTATGGCTGTAAAGCACTTTCCACAAACTTAATGTGCATTAAGTGTAATGTCTGTACTTAGCCATCAGTTCTAATACATACAGTCCCTGTTGAGACAAGATACACCCCCATTCACGGCTCTCTTGCAGTAAGGGCTGAGTAAGGACTGCAGGATAATCCCCATGGGCCTTCTATGACTGACATGAGGTAAGAAAAAGAGGTAGTTAGCTGTGTTAGTCTGAAGCCAGGCAGAAGGTATGGCAGGGTGGCACCTTAAAGAATAAGCTTAAGAATAAAAAATTCATAAGCTTTTCCTAGTATGCAGCTATTTCATCCGATGTACCAAAATGTTGTATATGTTGTTAATAAAAAATAGAAGATGAATAAAAAAATGATAGATGACTCTGACACTTCAAGTCTAAGCCAGTAGGGTATACATGTTCAAATGCGCAAAAGGACTTAAGTGTTCTGGTACTGCAGTAGGATCCCAAAAAGATCGTAGGTGTCCAAATTTTCCCTCAGTAAAGTTTCCCAGGCACCTATAGTTACTATACTATTTATGGCTAGGGCTGCCTGACTTACATTTCATCCTGTTTGAGATCTGCAAGTTGAGTATCCTTGTGTATTATACGTCCTGATGTAGTGCTCAGAGCATGTCTAATGCAGATTGACAGCATTGACTTAGCATGAAGTACAGATACCATAGCCACTTTTTTGTTTCTAAGAAATGGTTCATGATGATGGTGCTGCCATGCTGTTTTCATAAGGGCCTAGTCCTCAGAGCACCTGATGCCCTAAGTTCTTTAGAACCTGAGGGGGCCTAAAACCATAATTTTCATCTTCTGGGGGGCTTCCCTAACCAACAGAGTATAGGTTATTCTCAGGGGGAATAACCTCCCCCTTTATTTTGAAGCTGGGCCACCACACAGCAAAGAATACAGTATTCATGGGACTAGAAACACAGACAACAAGATAGGGTATTAGACAGGCACTAGTGACAGATGATGACTTGGAAGTGGAAGAAACCTGTGTTTCTGGCCTCTGATCCGATTGCAATTTCTGTATGTTAACCAGAGAATACTGAAAACATAATCAGTCCAAGAAAAGGGACTAGAAACCATGTCTTGCCTTGCTAGGGGAGTGCCCTCATTACTGGATTACACCAATCATGCCTTTCCCTCTGCCATCACCACCATATGTTCTCTTGTGCGTTCAACTCCTACAGCCCTCTTAATCAAATTGAGTTAATCTAAATAATTACTGTTTTAGGAAAATGTAAGCTAAAGGTTAAGCAACCTGTTCATGTTGCACAAGTCAAATGAAGTTTGATATGGAGAGCTCCTTTACATATTTTTCTGCACCAAGTTACTTTACAGTTTAAGTAATCCACTCCAAAATGGAATCCATGTTACAGCAATCAATTTAATATGTGTGCTTAATACTTTGTACAAAATGTATGGTCTTGATTTTTGTTAAATGCTCCTTTTTTTAAATGACATATATTTTACCAACAATAACTGTACAGTGGTATCTGAAAGACCACAGTATTTTCTGTTCTTAGACTAGGAAATAAGTTCTCCGAGTTCTACCTGCTACACCCTGATAGTTCAGCTCATGTTGGGTTCCTTCTAATGAAGTCAGACTGCAGCTGGTAGCTACCTTGGGTAGAATCCTAAAACGTCAAGGATTAAGAAGGAAATGGAAAGCTGATGTTTAGCAATAGCTCCTATAGATTTCAGTGAGGTTTGGGTTTGCATAGGGTACAGAATCTGCCCCATAATTTATAATTTGTCATGAGCAATCTTAAAGGGTTTGAGGATTTAGCTCTTTTCTTGCATTATTTGTAAAATCCATTGAATTTGCTTTTTGCTGGAGGTGGGCAAGTAAGGTCAGAACTAGGCCCTCAGAGTAGTATTCAAGAGTGCACATGTATTCAGACTACCAAGACCTTTGTATTCAAATTCACCAAGAGTGAACCTTGACAAAACTTCTGTGTACACTTATTCACTTTTTCCTCTTGCATGTTGAATGGGGGTGAAAAAAATATTCTTGTGATATTTGAGTATTGAGTTCCAGCTGGGAGAGAAAAAAATTGATGATCAAAAAAGTCTATGTGGCCTTTTGTTCTGGCTAAATTTTCTAAAAAGAACCTTACATTATTCAAACAAGGTCATTCTTCACCCATAATCAGCTGTGATGTTAAATTCCTTCCATACAGCTGTCACAAAAGAACTGATCTTTGCAAGCTGTATGTTCATAAAATGTTTCATCCAGAAATTAAATGGTGCTGTTTCTGAGGTTGAATACAGCAGCAAGTTAGGAAAGTTGAGTGACTTCACTCTTCTTTTTAAAAGCCCACTGAAGTTTGGAAGTACAAAAAGGTTAGAGCGGCCCCCATTCGTGTGTAGAAGGAAAGTTGCCAACATGTCTGACTAGGTCAATTGGCAGTATTTAAACATGATGGGGCAGATCTCCAGCTGCCATAAATTGCTTTCGCTTCATTGAAAAGAATGGACAGTTTGTACCAACTGAGGATTTGTCCCGCTATTTTTGTGTGTTAAAATTTTTATGACCTGGATTTAAATAAGGGTTTTTTTGAGGAGGGGGGTGGAACCTAAGCACTTGTGAGAATGCCCTATGGGCTCATAAATAGCTTAGGAGCAATTTTGAAAGCTGAAATGATTAGCTCTCTGAGCTCCATTCTGATCACACAATAGTGTAAAAATCAAGAGGCTTCCATTGAATTCAGTGGAATTATGCCAGTGTAAAATTTATATATTTGAGATAATAATCAGGCTCTTTGTGGTCTCAGCTAGCATGCATCTTCCCACACGCCATGCCCAGCTCTGCACTAATGCTATTATTCTGTTACTTTCATAACCATTGAGTTCACTTGCAAGGTTAAAAATATGAACAATTAGCCCAGTTCTCCAGTCCCTTAACACTCTTTGCTGTCACTTACACTGCAGTGTGAATGTAGAGCATCACCACTGCTGCGCAGATATTTCTGAGATATATATTTCTGATTATATTTATATTTAACTCCTGCTTAACACTAAGTTTAGGAGGGGAGATTTCATTATTACAAAGCTAGCTGTAGACTTGGAAGGTCAGAGTTCAGTTTCTGGCTCTGCCAGAATATGCTACCATAGACAAAGTATCCAGGTTGTAGCCATATTGGTCTAGAGGAAAAAGCAATCAGGAGTAGTGGGAGGGGGGGGATCTTTTTTTTAGTAGTGGTAGAGGTGATATCTTTTATTAGACCAACTCGTTTTTTACAAAAAAAATCTTTAATTGCAAGCTTTCGGGCGCAAACACCCTTCATCAGGCATTGGAGAAAAGATTGTAAAAGTTCTCCTGGGTAGAAATTAAAGTTCATATTTCACAGGAGTCAATATATAGAATACTTCTCTGAGCAGGCAACCTGGATACCTGACACATGGAAGATATCGAATTTTAGCCAATTTTTTAAAATGAAATTTTCATAATTTCACAAGGAGGAAGCATCTTTGACCACCTGAACACTGAGATACTGCTCCTGCCTTTGTTCAAGGTAATGTGCATCACCATAGAGCTTCACAAGGGGCCTAAGATACCTTACTAGCTACGAAATGCCTGCCCAGAGGAGTTTTCCATCTTTTGACTCCTCTGTGAAATCCTATGAAATATGAACTTTCATTCCTACCCAGGAGAACTTTTACAATCTTTTCTCCAATGCCTGATGAAGGGTGTTTGTGCCAGAAAGCTTGCAATTAAAGAATTCATTTTTGCAAAAATCTACTTGGTTTAATAAAAGATATCACCTCTACCATGAGTCCTGATTGCTTCTACCATAGACAAGTCACTTTAAAATCCTCTGGATCTCAGACCTGACTCTGTAGTGTGGAAAGCAATACTTTCTAGCACAGGATTCTTTGAGGATAAATGAATTGGCTGTGTGAAGTGCTTGATGATTGCAGAGGACTCTGTATTCAAGGATTTAGAGGGAAAGACAAGTAACCGACAAAGGAGGTACGGAGTAGCATAGAATTATTTAGCATTTACCTGAAAAATGGCGTTCTTTCTCTGTGATTGCATGCTTTCTTTTATGTCCTCAAAATCTGCATATTCTAAGCTCAATGGCTTTTGATTTCTGAAGTGAAGACTGTACAGCAGCTGTGTTTGAACACTGGCAATAAAAGAAGTCAAATATATTGTCCTCACCAGCTCTGTTCTGCTGAGATCATGCTCCGGAATAGCTCTGGCTTAGAGCCACACACAAATCTCCCAGAGGTGGCAGTTGCTTGTATAGCTAGTTTTTTCTGCCACGGCAACTCTGGTCATGGAGGAAAGAGGACTTCTCACTCTCCAAGCATTTGAGGATGTTGGGGGCTCTATCTGGACCCCCTAATTACTGTGAAGGGCAAGTCTGACAGTACTAGGGATATAGAAAAGCATTTTGGCTTAAGTTCCCAAATGGTTAGAGGTCATGGAAATTTGAATCGATCGCATGTGAATATAAAGCCCAGTACTTAAGTATGTTTTTAAGGAAGTTGCAGTAGACTGCTAGTGACTGGGCTGTGGTCTGCAGGTATCTTGTCAGCCATGTGGCTCTTAAGGAGGCAACTGTATTAACAAAATATTGTATATTCTTCTGTGAAAGAAAATGTACCCTGACCTATTCCCTGAAGTTTTTTACATTTGAAAAGTTTTGAATCAGCTCCATTTTTAAGGGCTTCCCTATAAGGCAGTGGGAACCTCAGGGAGAGCAGTACAGGACCTTAGTTGGCTCTTCTGGAACTAAAGGGGCACCCATAGTATGTCCCTGCCTTGCCCAGCCCTCAAAGCAGTCCAGGGTTTGGTGAAGAGAAGGGAAATGGACAGTGACAGCTTTGATTCACTATTCTGCCTCAGCATAAGAGCAGCCTTAAGCTTGATCTGATTTGTGTTATCTGGTTATGGTTCCCAGGGGATCCTAGGCTGGCTGGACAATATGCTCAAGCCAGTTTCCCATTACCAGTAAGTCCCTTGAGTCAGAAATTAAAGAAGTGATTTGTAAGAACTGACTATACTGGTTCTACAAGTGTGCAGGACTCCCATCATTGGGAGGTTTTGTTCTCAGTAAGCCATCAGATCATTGCATAAGTCATGGAATCGGGCAGAGAAACTGCCTCAAGTGTTTGTTAAAGTCCTTTAGCATCAATATATTTGGCCCTTCAGCTGACTGTGTTAGGCACAGCAGTCCTAGAAGAAAAGGGCCTTCTTTCATTTTCCTTTGGTGCACAAGGATCTTGTTGTAGTCCAGTGGTTCTACATAGGCATTTGATTCTCTCTCATTTGGAAAAGCATGCTCTTGCAATTGTAGTAAATTTTGAAATTTGTCAGGAAATACAAAGACAGACCATGAACTTTCCTTTTCCAGGTCACTCATCACATCTTCAAATCCTTTCCTCTCCTTGCTAGTTTCATAGGTTCTGTTAGGGAAGGTAACAGAATGATTTTTTATTTCAGGCAAGTTCCCGGGCTTTCCAGCATTTCTTACTATGTTTTCCCTTTCATGTGTAACCCTAGCATGGTTAGAGTTAGACTGGTAAAATCTAGCTCCGTCGCTTTTCATCCTCAATATTCTATGTACTCTTTGTATCTCAACAGGTCTATGTAACATAGGCACCAACTTTTATTTTTGCCTTAGGGGGCTAAGATGATGCCCCCCAGGCAGCACCGCCAGAGCAGAGCCAAGTGGAGGGGGGCAGGACTGGATGTGAGCTGCCTGCTGTGGCCTCAGGGCTCCCTGCCTTGCTGCCCTTTCCCCGGGGGCCCCACGCCAGCCACACCACCATGGCCAGATGCCCTCTGCCTGCTATGCAGCAGCAGGAGTTCAACTCTTCACTGCTGCCTCTGCTGCTGCTAGGCGGGCAGGGACAACTTTCCATGTCTATGTGGCTGGTGTGGGGCTCCCAGGGGGAAAGCAGCAGGGCAGGGAGTCCCAAGGCTGCAGCAGGCAGCCCCCATCCACCTCCATTCCATGCACAAATCTTGGGGGGGTGCATGCCCTCCCATGCTTCTCTCCCTGGGAATGAATCCAGTAGCAGGGAGCTGCTCCTCCCCACCCCCGGACAGGTCACCTGTGGCTTTGTCCTGCTTCCCACCCCAGCCCTGGGTCTCATGCACTGCCCTAACTGGGCAGCACCCCCAGGCCCAGTCTCTGCCCCTCTCACACCCTCAACACAGGGGCTTCAATTTGCCCCCCATAGACTTACCTGCAGGTAGCTGGGGGAGCTGCTCTCCACCGCTGCCTGAGGCTGTATTGCTGGCCACATTCTAGCCTGCAAGGGGAAACCCACTGTTTCCCGCATTTTTCTGCAGTGAATGGTCAACCCGAATCCCTGCACAATACTGGGAATCTGGGACAGATGCTGGCCCGGAGTCATACAACCTGGGACCAGGACTTAATATTCTGATTTTGGGTCTGTCCCACCCAGTTAGGGATGGGTGGCTACCCTACCCTCTTTCCAAGAGGTGCCAGGGACCTTGGGCCCCCACATACTCGGCACCTATGGTACATAAGTCTATTTGTCCTCACCAATATAGTAACTGGTTCCTATCCTGCATTCCTTCCTTCCTCCTTAATGCTTCCAATAACTCTAAGCTTGGACAGGATCTCTTGTTCATATCTTCTACTTTGGTGTCACAGTTTCATTTCTAAGGAAGGAAGTCTCTAAGCTGCAATTTGGGAGCACTCCATAAAAAGACTCTTGCCCTTTTGTCTCTGCTGGAGATACCATAAAGGTTTTGAATAACTCTTAAATTAGGGATTCCACTCCAGGTTATTTTTAGGAAGACTTGGTCACTTTCTTCCTTTAAGCTGAGATTTTCAAAGGTGTTCCAAGTAAATGCGTTTTATGGATGACTCCTGCAAGCAGCACCTGAATCTATAATGGGTTGAATCTGTTGCAGCTGTTCCTCTAGCTGCCATTATTGTTTATGGTTTACATCCGGCATGGATTTCTGAAGCAGCTCAACTTTCTGTTTTTAATTTTGCTCCTCTCCTGTATCTGTATCTTATCTGTTCCCTGCACTGTGTGGTACAGATACTGCATGAGGTGTAAAGAGGCAGTAGAGGAATCCAGTATGGTAAGGAGCGGCCTCACACATGCCTCCCATGTACAGTCTGGGATCAGAGGGAGGTGGGGAGAATGCTGCTGCCCTGGACTTGTGCAGAGCCAAAAAGGTGATTGCAGAAGGATGTATACGTAGCTGCTTTCCCTTCACCTGCAAAACATCCATGTGACAAGTGAGAGAGGAGAAGGAGGTTAAGGAGTTGGGGGTGGGGGAGCTAGACAAGGCAGCAGGAACTGAAATCGATGTACTAAAAGCTAAGAACAGTTAAGTCTGCTTTAAGGCTAAACTGGCTTAATTAATCCAGTGCCTTTGGGATTCTCCCTAATGGAGTCAAACCAGGAACTTGGTGTCATGGGAGGACAGCTAGAGAGTCAGCCCTGGGTGCCAATTTAAAGAAAGCACCAAAATGGCAGCTCTCCAAGTGCCTGTGCCCCTGCTGGAGCTCCTTTTGGAGGAGCTTGCACTGAAGTAGCAGTAGCGCATGCTGTCACCACAGCCCCAACACAAGGAGGTAAGTACCCACCCCACCCCACCAACGCCTCATCCCCTGCACTGCCCAGAGCACCAAAATTTAAAGTTACGCATCTGAGTTAAACGTCATAGTTGGATGCTGGAGACCAGTGGCAGCACAGAGGGAAGGTCCTTCTGCATGAGTAAAGGGAGAATTTTCCTGCCCGCCCCTCCTTCTGCATTGGAGAAAATCTGTGGTTTAGTAGCACCATTCTTTTTCATTCTTGTGTTCTTCCTAATTAGTGGGGGGCAAACTTTTTGGCAGGCACACCACAAATTAGCCCTCCCCCCACTCCCAGAAGTGCCACCCTGATCCCCTCCATCTGCCCACTCTGCTGCCATGCTGTCTGCTCCATGACCTATCCATTTTGCTGCCCTGCTTTCTGTTGCTGTGCTGCCTATCCCCTCTTTGATCTTCCATGCCTCACACAGAGGCTGCCCATGACACTTGTGGCATGCATGCCACAGGTTGGCCATCCGTGTTCTCTTTCCCTTCTCTGCCTTTTTATACGTGATGGCAATATAAAGGTCTTTGGAAGAGAACATTCTTTTTAGCGTTTGCACATGTACAGCTTCCAGCACGGTGAAACAAACAATTTTGTGTTGATAGTGATCCCAGATTTTTTAGAGTCTTGAATTACTAACCCATGCTACTGAGAATAAAAGGCTTATCCCACAGGCATGTTACTTGGTGTTTTGTTTTGTTTTTGTTGTAGGAATCCTTTTGATTTTTAGTGTACAGCATCCATTGAGCTTAACAAGTAGTGTCAGGCTGATGTATGAAAAGCAAATTATATTTTTAGAAATGTTTATTAATAAGCTTATTATTTCCAAGTAGTACAATTCAAAGGGGATTTCTGGGTTCCATTGTATACAGCATCAGCCATCTGTCAAGTTGATCCATTTGTCATCAGCCAAAGCAGGGACTGCTAAACATGGACTTAGCCTATATAGATGCCCTTGCCAGAAATAAGCAACAAAAGCATTTGTATATGCAGAGGTACTGATGAATGCTGGTCCTCTTCCTCTTCAAAACCAACCTGTCATTTCCACAAGCTCTCTTGGAACGTTGCTTCTATTCTTCTTGAAATGCATGACATTTTATATGTAGGCTATTTGAAAGCGTAAATCAATCTTCATATTTAGGAGCATGGCTTTTCTCCAGCCAGACACTTTATTTTATTTATTTATTTATTTTTGTGAACATATTGGATGTGCTTAGCCTGGTCTGTAACAAATTGTATTCCATGCTGTAGAATGAATCCTTCCAGGATGTGGCATTGGGCCCAATCTGATAGGCTTTTTTTAGCTCAAGCAAGAATCTCATTGAGGAACAGAATTGGAATAAGGTGGGAGAAGGGACTGGTCTGCTTTTATGCATAAGTGGGCTGTTAACTGTTGGTGCCAGGGTTTGTAGCCTTATATGGTTTACGATGGGCCTGTTTCCCCTCATCAGGAGCTGATCTGCTCCAGTCATGAGGTTTTTCCTCTGACCCTATCTAAAAACAATAAGCCAGATTTGTTTTTCTACTCACCTTTGTAAATGGCTAGAATCTCTTCCTATGCTGTGTTCATTTGTTGTTCTTCTTCGAACTTTATTTTCCTTTTGATGTGTGTTGCTACTTTGGAAGCTTTTAGATCTGCATTTGTAGTGTTTTATATTCCAGTTGAATATGCTTTTATTGTTGTATTTTTGGGGGGGAGGGGTCCTTTTCACCCATCGCCTTGGCCATGTAGTTTCTACCAAATGATCATTTGATTTTTATAAAGTAAATGGAAGTAGTAAAGTAAATGTAAAGTCAACCTCCATCTGGTGAGTGGACCTGTAGCCACTGTGGCAAGGTTTGCTGCTCACATCGGGCTCTTCTCCCATACCACTGCCAAGCACCACTGATTGACTTTGTCACGTCTCCTTTCATCTGTCATGTTGGATGGCCTGTAAAATGTAATTAAGCC
>NW_005842272.1:138459-152014 GCF_000455745.1 Alligator sinensis | reverse complement strand
AGGAAAGTAAGTAGGCTTCCTGCAATCATTCTACTTGTAAAGTGTTCTTAACTCCTGTTATCCATTTTCTTCTTCTCACAGCCATGCTAATCCATATAAATTGGAATTATTTATACAGCTATTTCCAAGGTACTCAAAAGCCCTTATAAAGTACCGTCCTTCATATTCAGAAGACATTATATCTTTTAAGAACCTATGCTCTGTATTCTCCAGCTGCTGCTCTTATTTTTCCTTGATTAGTGCTTTCCCACTACTGAAGCACTGTTGATAGGTCAGAATATTCTTCTTCATTTTCTAGTTACCTTCTTAATTATAAATACTGCATCAAGCTTTCTTTGCTCCATTGACTCAGTCATTGGAAGTTTCTTTTGCCACGGAAACTGATTTATTAGAACTTTACATATTTCTTCTGACAGCTCCTTCAGAAGTTTTGGCAAGATGGTATTTTATAGTCAAAGTTTTCTAATTCTTTTGGTCTTTTTTGTGGTAATTCTAATTCCATTCTGAATTTCTCCTCACCTTAGGAGATGCTGTTGTCTTTCTCTCCTTTCCTTTTCCACATATTTGGGTTCAGCCCTTAATGCTTGTGACTGTCTATAGCTGAATTGTTTGATTTAATTCTCAGTCTAGCTTCTCTGTCGTCACCATTCTCAATTCTCAGGAGGGCAAAGTAATGTCTTTATTAACTTCTTTGTTTCTGTAATAGATATCCTTTAGGGAATATGGTTGCAATACAAAACTACCTTTTGGCTCCAATGAATGCTTCATTAATGGAGACTGGCAGTTGACAAATTCATTACCTTCACTTATTCTCCACATCTGACTCTTATTTTCTATGCTCTTTATTTCTCTTTTTTTCTAGTTAACCTCTACCTATTTCTTTTTATTGCAGTTAAAACCTTTGTTTCATAAAGTCTTTCTCGTAAATCTACCAGTTCAGCTGCTAGTTCAGTCCCATTTTTGAAAGTGCTTAAATCATTTAGGTTTATTAATCCTTTTGAAAGACCATTAGGATGTAGGGCAATATTTTCCATCATGTTTATGTGGCTAGGGAAAATTTCAAAGCAGGTTGGTCTAAACTCTGTTTGAAATCCAAGACACTGCCCCATGGGTGTTAGGATAAAAATACCCTTATAGCTGGATCAAGGTCTCTAGTTATCAATTTTCAAGGTTTTTTGGGTTTGAGTTCTATTGAGAGAAACTTTCACTTTGAAAGGATTATGAAAACTATTGCTACAAAGCAGCAACATTATGATAGCAATGGCACTGAGTTAGCTTTCATGGATTCCCCAGCCACTACTTATTTGGGACACCCAGTCTTTGCATAACCCCTGAAGCCAGACCAAGAGTGGTCACCCTAGAGAGGGGTGAGTCCCTGGATTTTTGAACTCCAAGACCTGCTCTTTTGATCTCTGACTTCCCCTTAATTATCCACGGCCCCCTCAGAGGAGAGGAATTTGACTCTGTTAAGTTACAATAAAGCAGTCAGTTCTTCATAAACAAGAACAGCATTAATTAGTCCAAGGGTTTTCAACCGGGGGTATGCGTACCCCTGGGGGTACTTTGGAAGGCCCCAGGGGGTACGTGGCAGTGGCGTGGAGAAGCTGGTGGCACTTCCAGTTTTGCTGGTGGCAATTCCAGTTTCACTGCTGCGTGTTGCACTGGGGACCCCCCCTCGAATGTTGGCCAGCCGCGGGGGGACCCCTCCCCCTCCTGCTCATTGGCCACCTGCCAGGGGCACCCCAACCAAAAAAGGTTGAAAACCCCAGAGTTACTCCATTGCAATAAAGAAATCAGAGTCCATGGGCTGGAAAACCCAGGCTAACTCTCTGCCACAACAGCTCTGGCTATTTTCCCTCATACCTGTCTGGCTTTTCTCATTCAGCCTTTCTTTCTTCCTCCTTCTTGACTTTTCCCCTGCATCCCCCCACAACTCCTTTTTTTTTATGCTGGTGTCTTTGCACTGAGGCTTTGAATTTCATCCTTGACACCAGAAACAGTAGGGAGTCTCTTCAGGTGTCTCTTCAGCATGCCAATATATGTAAATTCATTCTTTGGTGCTGGGCCATTCTCCCTTAAGAGAATACAGTACTTAGCAGATCCTCACAGGTCTGCTTTAGTCCACCATAAACCAATTTTTACTCAATGTACAAACTAGTTATGGGAACTGAGGCAGGCAACATTATTATAGTATTAACTAATTTAACCCTGAAGTATTAACAGACAGTAACATAGTCATCATGTTAGCTTACAAGGAGTTTTATAAACTTTTAGAATTGATTTCTCTCTTTCTCTCAAAATCAGCAAACATACAATTCTTTGAAAGTATAATTATAAGGATGGAATCATATTTGCTGGCCTTCATGCCACAAGACAGAAACCTATTGTTTCTGGTACAGTGTATTAAGAATGAGATGAGGTATATTCCCAATTTCCTCCCTCCTTTCCTTTCTCTAAAGGGATATACCTTGATAAGTAGCTGTTGTTTTTTTCTTTTAAAAAGTTTAATTTGTCATGGCACGTGATAAGAACCCTGGTTGTGTAAATGAGGGCCACATTTGGTCACTGTGTGGTAAAAAATTCTATCTTCATCTCTCTCATTGAAAGTACTATATTGTTTTGAACAGATATGGGGCATCAGTATGGCCATCTTTAAGATAGCCTTTCTGTTATTATGAAAAACATTTGTAGTGCTCATTCTTCCTTCTACTGTGAAATATCTATCAACAAAAATGAGATAAATTTTAATGTTTTATATTTTAAATACATTATATATTATTAATATTTTGATAATATATTAAATATATTGTTATATTAATATTTAGATGTCTATTTAAAATACAATAAGAACATTTGAAATAGAAATAATATGTAATAAAATTTAAATATATATTATGTTATATTATATTAATATTAATATTTTAATGTAATATGCTATATTTTGTTCAAGGTTCAAGCAGCATTTTGACTCCTTAGAGGAAGAAGTGCCAGAGACTCTATGAAGTCCACTAAGGCATTAACTGTTGCTATTGACTTTCCCTGGCAGGTGCTCTAATAATGAATGACAGTAGAAAAACCTCCAGCTAAATAAGAAATATTTCTCTGATCCTACCATGAGCTCTGTGCAAATGGAACCTGTGCACACATGTGGAACCCCCTGACTTCTCGGGAACTCCATATCAATGCCAAGGGCTTTCCTGCAGATGTTTGTTTCCTGCCCAAGTACATTCCTTCAAAAATGAGTTATAACCTGAGTATTTGTAGCAGGGCTAAAAGGAAAAAAAAGTTTATATCTAGCATCTGTTCCCTTCTCAAGATCTATTGGCTACAGTTGAGGTGTGAAAAGGATTGGGGAACGTTAAGAGGTGCCAGAATCTATTTTTGTCTGCACTCCTAAGAATATATTAAGCCTGAATTAAGATAACAAATAAGCCTGCTCATTCTAAACTGTTCAGTATTTTATTAATGGAGTTTTTTGCATCAATTCTAATAGTTCCAGTAGCATGTAGCTATTCTGTTCCTTTCCTGGCATTTTTCAAGCATGTTTCCTGTTTTATCTTTCCCATTTTCATATACTTATTGATGATTACTTCTTCCTCTATTACAGTCCCCTGACACCCTGAAATTAGCCTTTCCCTCTCTGACCTAACCAGCTCTTATTCTCACATACTATATTTTCTCGCTTACTGTATTTTCTTGCATACACCATGTACATGGAAAAAAAATCTACTTTCTACTGTATGAAACAGTAAGTCTAGGAAGCATAGAGTGTGCATGAGGAAATGTGGCATCCAAGAAGATAGTCTGGGTGAGGCAGAAAGAACTTCTTGGTGTGGCAGAACCAACAAAGCTAGGTTCTAGACCTTTGCAGTAGTACAGTTGTTATTTCCTTACTGTAAATGCTTCTTTTTATATCCGTTTCTTTAAATATTAAAGTCTTGTTTCTACACCACATGCCTCACCAAGATACTGCAGACTGCATGCAGCAGCTCACTCACCCTCAGGCAACTCGGTTGCTTTTCAGCCAAAAGTCACCAGCAGCTGAGGGGCAGTGGGGCAACTCTCCCAACCATGTGGAGACTGGACCCGTCCTGATCTCTATGTGGCTGGGAGGCAGCATCCTGCTGAGCTGAGACAGGTCTCCTGGCCCCCTGTAACCCCCTGCTGCCTAGGCTGACCAGGAACAATTTGTTGCTCCCAGTCAGCATCTACATGTGTGGTCTGGTACATTAGTTTAATGTCCCATTTTCTATTACCTGTATGTACAGGTACTAGAAAATCATGCATTAGACTAATATACTTCACAGTATTTGCTGCACATGTGTAGTTGGTGATGTTTACTGTGCATTGGATTAATCTAATGTGCAGTAAGGTGTCTTGTGTACATGCACCCAGTGGGTGCGTCTACACATGCTCCCCATGACGCACTCGTTACTGCGCCTTCATTTAGTACTTGCTTTAGTACTCGTTGTTACTGCATGGTCTCAGCGCCACACAGTTATTTTTAGCAGCTACATTGCCATAGTGATGCGCTATAGCGAGGTAGCTTGTTGCTACAGCAACATAGCGTTGGTGTCACAGTTTATGCCCACCAATGCTACGTCACCGTAGTGACGAGCTATGTCACTGTAGCTTGCCACAACAGCGACATAGCGTCTTGTGTAGGTGTGCCCAGTGTGTCCTACAAGAGGCTAACTTTTCATTTAAGTACCTAACTTTAGCCACATTAAACGTTTTATATTTGGACATCCATATGTGTAGCTTAATGTTTTGAAGTGCTGAGACTAGTGTCTCCCACTAAAGGCATTGGATCTACTTGTGGTATAAAATACTATTCTTTGTAGTATTCGCAGAGTTCTTGTTTTCCATACTTCTTGCATTTATGATAAGCCTGATTAGTAATTGTCGTCCCCATACCGCCCCACCCCCCGCCCAAAAAAAAGTCTGCCTCCCCACCAAGGAACTCTTCCTTTTGTTGGCTACTAAAAGGATTCCTCATTTTATTTAACTAGAAAGAAATTGCTTTGCTGCTTCACCCTTTCTAATGTCATTAGCACCAGATTTTTTTTCTTCACCATAGTCAAGAAGCCTTGCAAAGGGCTGTCATGGTACTGTCCTTTTAAAAGAGATTAAAATTGCCCTATAATATCTGCACATCAAGAGGATGTGAAATAAGTGTCATGGAAGTCAGAGGTCTTCTATATACAGTATCTTTATATTCTAATTTACAGATAGATTTTAGAAACATATAGGCTTCTGCATCTTTCTCAGATACACAATTCCTTTTTTCCCCCTTTCATGAATCCCCTCATTTGGTATATTTGCTATCTGTAAATGCCCTGGTAATATATTATGGTTAAAGGTAAAATTCTGGCTTTGCAGAAGATGATGGAAGAGTTCTCATTAATTTCATTAGCACCAGATTTTTCTTCTTATAAATAACTTTAATAACCATAAACTTCAAGCAAACCAGGACAACACAAATGCAGTGGTGTTTTCATAGAGTATGATCCTGAATGCTACCATGTCATCTCACTATTCTCTCCAATCAGTCTTTCATACCATATGCAAAAGCAGCAATTCTTCCAACCAAGAAATCTGAGTTTTACGTATAAATATGTAGATGAATACCTCATCAAAGATGAGATTTGTTTTATTGTTGTAGATCAGCTCAGATAAAAATACATTCTTTGAAGTAGATGTATTATATTGCCTACTCTGACTTAGGTTACTGCATTAAGAAGGGAACATGAAGTGATAGTGCCAAAAAAAAAGCCTGGTTAGTGTTAGACAGTAGATAAAATAAAAGTAGCGGCTGTGATGCATCAGTGGTTGGTAAACAGAATGGGTTGTTTTGCTGTTCAAAGGCCATTCAGCTCTGTATTGTTTTTCTGGCCAGTTGCTCCTGTCATTCAGATTAGTATTGCAATAAATGTTAAAATAATGCCACTTGATATTGGAGCTCTGTTGGTAGATTTAACTTGATTTATGAGAAGTCATTGTCAAAATGCTTTGAGAGACAATTGCAGTTACTATTTATGTTCTTTGAAGCAATGTAAGAATCAATTCACAACATTTTAAACTGCATTTAACATGTTTTATCCTGGATTTCTACTTCTAAACCAACCACATGCATTTATTTTTGGAGGAAACATTTTGTTATTTCATTTATAGCTCTGCGGTTAAGCTTCAGTATGAAGGCAGTTGTGTTGGTGCAGCTCCTTTGAGAGCAAGATTTGGCTCAGTTTCTGTGCACACTTGTATTCTGGAATGAGAGAGGCAAGAAGCAAGGAAGTATGGTGAGAAAACCCGCCTCTGAGCATCTGTTGTTGACCGGCAATAGCGGAGGCTACTACCAAAAGAGGGCCAAGAATTCCATTACGTGGCTTCAGAATTTATGATTCCCATTAGGAATGAAAAGCAAAGCTTAGAATGTTTCTGTATTCATATGGAAAAACTGACAGCTGTTTAGAAACAAGTAGGAGTTTCAGTTGAGGAAGGTGTGTCAAAATAAGTGTCTGTGATGTAGTAGTCAATGGTTACAGCACAGCACAGTTTAATTTGACAGAGACCCAAAATTAAATATCTAAGTTGTTTGATTCAAAGTGAGAGGTTTCTCATCCCAGATTTATAGCCTATAAAAGTAGGTGACCCAGGTTCAAGTGAGAGAATATGTGTGTGCCTGTCCCCTTGCTTCATTAAAAAAATGTCTTTGGCAAAGATTTCAGTGCAAATGAAATGTCTCCAAGAAACACTTTCACTTGGACAAAGTAGCATATTTCAAGACAATTGGGTGGAAAATGCTTCATTTATCTGTAGCACAAGCAACATGTTTATTAGCAAGGGTCAGAGGGGCCACAGACTATAATAAAGAGCATTTTGAATGGAAGATTTGCAAATGGTGAAGGTGGTGCTTGCTGCTGCTGCTGCTATTGTCTTTGAATTAGCTCTGCTTCTCTACCTTAGCTATTGGGACTGGCTTCATTTGTTGGAACTGCGGTTTTGAATATCCCCATTTTAACACCGAAGGATTAATCTTGTGTAGCATACATACAGTGTGGGGTGAGGAAGTGGGGTGTAATTGCATAGTAAAAGCCACTGAGCGTAATGCTGGTGTCTGGAAGATGCCATCCTGCAATTCATGAAAGCCCTACTACATAGCTGCAAAGTGACTCTTGTGTCTAGTGATAGAAGCAAGGCATAAGAAAGGAATGGAACGATAAGCCCCCAGTTAGCATTATGTGGAGGACGGCATTTCAACTAATGTGCCAGAAACACACAACCTTTCTGCCAAAGCCTCCCTTCCAGGGTCGCCAACCCAAGATTAAAAAAAAAAAGAAGATAATTTGCATACATTTTGCTGATAACAAACCTTTTTTAGTGATGTATGTTTTTACTGACAACTATTTTACACATCTATAACCCTTATGCCAAGCCCTGGATGGAGAAATAAGGGCCAGGTTCTAATTTAGGGGTGTAACAACCACATTTCTAACTCCTCCTTAAGTCCCCAGCCAAAAGCCTGGGAAAATAAATTTAAGCTGGATCTTGTAACTTTCCCAATCGCAAGCAATGTTCAGCTAAAATGTTTTATTACAGGGGAAAAAGGAAACCAACCCACAGCCTTAAAGAGAAACTTAACTGTAGAGCATTAACTGGAAACCCCAAACAGTTCATAGTCTCTGTCACTGACAAACCAACCAAGGGGAGCTACCACCTAGCCCACTCAGTTAGGAAGGGAGACTAACCTAGGATTGTTATCCAGATGCTCTACCACTTATGCTAGCCAAAGTGACCTCCATACAGTACCACCCACAAACAGTAAAACAGACATGAGTAGCCCCCAACAGTAGCACATGCCTGGAGGTGGGGGGAGGAAGGGGAGGGAGATGCCTGCAGAGGCTCCTATGGGCCGCAGAGCCCTGATCAAGAGCTCTGCCAGGGTGTTGTGCTCCCACTCAGACACAGGTTAGCACCGCCCTGCACTGTCTGTCCATTAAGGCTTGCATCCAACCTCACTTAGACCAGTGGATCTTCAGCCATCAGACTCATAGTTTCTCAGTTTTTTATGGAAAGCTCTTTTTGTTTTTAAATGGACAAGGATTTTTATCCCTTTTTAGTCCCTGCTCCCCTTCCTTCATATAGAGGAAAAGGGTTGCATGAACATTTGCTTTCATGCTCTTTACTAAAGTCAGCACCAAGCTTTCAGTCTGCTCTCTTATATAGCCTCACTGATGCTAGGGTGCGAGAACTGGAGAACTTTCTTCCACTACAACATGTGGAGCTTCAGAGCCAAGGTGCAGAGTTACAAGGAGGGGCTGTTTGTGTTGATGTAGAAAGCTGGTTTGTTTTCATTTCATTTTTAAACTTTAGCTGATGTCAGAAGTGGCACTTTTCATGTGATTGGACCTCTGAAAACACTCTACAGCCATGTTGTGACAGAAGCGCATAGCTTCAGAGCACTTTAAATGTGCCTGATCATGCAACAAAGAAGCCCTCATTACATGACAGTTAAGATGAAGGAACTCCAGGGCAGAGTGCCTTCATTAATTTCTCAAAGTCCCTGCATGTGAGCAGGGCTGAGCTGATGCAGCCCCGCCCCACCCCCAGTGCTGCCTGCAGGATGGGAGTGGGAGAAGAGAAGGGAAGGGAACTAGAATGGGGGAGGGTGGATTGAAAGGGGGGGTTCCAGGGGCGATGTGTAGGGGGTGCACATGCACCCCCTGTGTGTGGTGGTGTATCCCGTGCAAAAAGGCGCCTGTGGGTGGTTGTCGCTCGCCATGCAGTGTCCACAGGCAGTCTCTGATCGCCCCTGGCCACTGCCGACACTGCTGGTGGCACCTGCGGGTGGTCGCCAACCCGTGGTTGGTGCTTGCCACCCCCTACTCCCCACTGACAGTGCTGGCGGCATCTATAGGAGCTGCCTGCTCACTGCCACCATGCTCCTGCTGCCACTGCCGTGCTCCCACTGCCATCAGCACAGCTGTATCCCCCCAACTGCCGGGGGCACTTGCCCTTCATGTGCCCCCACTTAAGCTCAGGCTAGGAAAACCACAGCATGCACCTCCCTTCTCCTCCCTTCTTCCCCTCCCATCCTGCAGACTTCACCAGAGCTGAGAGAGAGGAATGGAGCTAGGGGAGGCAGCCTGCAGCCAGGGAGTTCCTTGGCTGGATCAGTTCCAAAGTGGGGCTTGATTCCCCTCTTCCCTCCCCCACCCCCACAGACACAGACCACAACCCAAAAGCAAACATTTATTGGGTCGGGGAGGCTGGTCTAACTCCTGGCACTTTGCTCTCTGTGAAGTGCCATGAGTTAGACCAGGGAGCTGCACATCTGTCAGCGCCTTTGATACTGCATAGAGTATGTGTATTCTGGACATGTGCATATAGTCTGAGCATATATTAACTGTTAACTTGTCATTGCTGTGGTGGGGCATTGGTAATGTCCTCTTCTCTCCTGCTTTTTACCTATGACATATTCTAGGGTATTCTTGATGCTTCTTATTTTGTTGTTGTTGCTGTTCAGGGTTAGAAGGAGTGATAGTTAGAGATCTCTTGAATCAATGCTTGCCTACGAACCCAGCAGTCTGGGCCTGATTATGTGAGAGGTCCCTTCCAGTCCTATGTTCCTATGGTAGCAGCAGAACTGGAACAAATCACTAGTCTTGGAGCTTTCCAAATCAATGCATTCTTATCTGCTGCTCCAATCTTCACAAGCAGGTGTTAGAGAGGTGAATTTTCTTTTAAAGTGGGTGATGGACTTGCTTTTTATATCCTTTCATTTTTAGGCACTTACGCCAGATTCTTAAAATTTCAGGCACATATATGCAACCATTGAGATTTACATGTACAAATTGGGCAATTGTGCAGTGAAATGAACAATTAAGCATCTCTCTGGTGGGCACAACTGTACATGCTGTTTGCAGATGGAGAATTTCAAAATCTGTCCCCTTGATGTTTAGAGAGACATTGCATGCAGTTCCTTCAATCCTTTGAATCCTGAAATTAAAAACATGAAACATTTAAAATTATATACAGTGGCAGCAAGGTTATACTCTGGGCTCTGAACAGAAGGTTTATGCTCTGTTGAAACTCTGAAACTCAGAATAAAATGGTGACAGCCCTTTTCTCTATTCTCATTTCTGTCTCTTTTTCGTTGCCACTTGCCTCCCCCACATGCTCCCAGGATTTGTTTACCTTCTGGTGCTTTCAGTGAGGTGGGCTGTCCTGCTCATTTCTCCCAAGTAAGCCAGAACAGGATCAGTACCTCTACAAGTAGACGCATCTTAAAGCAGCTGGCTTGCTGAGACTGCCTGAGCTTGTAACTTTGGCTGAAGAGTTTCTACTACCTGCCTAACAATAAACTGCTGCCTCTTACAGCTATTCCTCTATGCAACTGGTGATCTTGGCTAGGGACAGACGTTCAAGAAGCCAGAACTGATTCAATCTTTGCAGGTTAGTCTAACCTGCAAAGAGTGAACCGGTTTGTAAGTGAATAGATGTTTGGCAGATGCCTGCAGTGGCTCAATCCAGGGGGCGCTAGAGCATGCCTGCTAGCCACTGCCAAAGCAGAGGGAAGAGAGACATTCTCCAAGGCTCTCACCCCTCCCTGCTGGAGTGGAGGGGGTGTGGCCAGGCACCAGTCAGGGGCTAACAGGGGGAAGAGGGGGGTTGGGAAAAAGTCCTTTCTCTGAAGCAAGCATGTATTGAACACAGCAATTTGCAGCCTCAAACATACATCAGGGAACTACCAAAAATCTTTGCCTAAGCTAAAATACAGGCCAGTAAAACACAGTGTTCAGAACTTAGTCTAACTTAAAATGTAAACCAGGAATACAAGAGAAAGCTTTGCATAAATCTAACATATTCCTGAGGGCAGTGTCTCCTTACAGCTAAAAGGAATCAGGGCTTGGTGTAGAGGTGATATCTTTTATTAGACCAACTAGATTTTTGCAAAAAACATTTTTTTTGGTTAATCCACCTATGGGACAGGGTGCCCTGAGAGTTCAAGCAGTAAGGGGGTTTATTCCCCCCTCCCTTTCCTGTCTCACCAGCAGGGACTGCAACCAGGGTCTGCTGGGCAGGGCAGAGCAGCCCTTACCCGTGGCCATCGCCTCCCTCCCCTTCCTCTTTCCTGGACCCACTGTGGAATTAACCCCCTCACTGCCTGGCTACCAGCAAGCCATGGAGACTGTGATCAAACCCTAGAGGCGAGCAGAGCGGGGGGGGGGGGGGGGGGGCAGAGGGAGGAATTGATTCCTTCTTGCCTGGCTGCAGGAAAGCCACAACAGTGCTGCTGGGTTAGCAAACCTCAGCTGCGGTCCAAGGGGACAGAGGAAGGAATTAACACCCCTTTCTGCCCCTTTGCCTCAGAGGCCATAGCAAGCTAACTCTGGCCATGCCCCACCCCTGCTCAGGCTAGAGGACAGAGGGGAGGGGACAGCTCTGCTGTGGACAAGAGAGCCCTGCCCAGCACAGGGAGCATGCCGGGATGCTGGGGTATTCTGATTTATCTTAAATCAGCAAGGGGTCTGGGACAGACATTGCATAAACCAGTTTGAGCCAGATCAGTTAAGTCTGATACTATATTCAACCAGGTTTATCTCAAACCAGTTTCAGCCATTTTCAAATTGGTTTATGTGCGCTGATCATCTGTTCTGTTACAGGTTTAAACCAGGTTCTGATCACCTAAACCAGTTCATGTATAATGTCTGTCTCCAGTCCTGTTGGCTACAAAGGACCAGCTCTCAGATTCATAATAAATTCAAATTTATTGTATGGGCTGTGAAGTTACCAATAAAATCATAAATGCAAACTTTGAGTTATGAGGGGTCCTGGTCACTTTACGCACACACACACGCACACGCACATGCACATGCACTCATTAAAACCCATGCCATTTAATCCCATGTAGTATAGTATATAGTAGCTGCTGTACTGATTGTGAGAGCACTGGTGTCAATATCTACCTGTCCAAGGCCCTGGAGTCTGCTGTCGATGGTCAGCTTCCTTCAAGGCAATGTCTTCTCCAGAAGGGGGTTGCCTGCTTGTCCTTCTGTCTCAGTAGGTCAGGTGTTGGATGAGAGTGTGCCACTGAGGGTCATGCTTCACTGCCTTTTATCCCTTTCCGGTGGACTTGTGTGATCCCCCAGCGTCATGTTGGCTGCCCAATCTGGATGTCGCTGTCCTATGTGGGTCTTGATTAGTGCATAACAGCTGTTAGTCAGTCACTGGGGGTTCCCACCCCAGTATGTAGTTTTGGGAGTCCACCCTTGACTTGATTGATTGACTGAATGGCTGTATTGTCATGGGTTACAAGAATAGTCAATAGGGGGGTGCTCAGTTCTAGGAACCAGTTCCTTGGCTTGATTAGTCTAAACTGGCATGTAAAGTTTTGTAATGGTAAGTTCCTTTGGCTAGGCTATTGTCAATAAACAGCCAGAGGTTCTTAGTTTGTCATTCATACTCGCATTCACTCAGGGACCAGCCCAATATAGCAGATTTTATCACTTTACAAGTTCAATGCAGTTTTTAACAGTGGTCCAGGATGTAACTTCATTCTACAGGAAGTACATTCCTTAAGGGTTTAAAAGTATAAAATATAAAATACAAAATGCCATGGTAAAGATGAGACAGATGAAATATAAAAATGCAATGTGAAGTAGTGATGATCAAAGGCTACTGGGAACAGTAAGTGAGTTAGGTTAGCACCAGGATATATTTACAGTCTTTAAAGTGGATATTTCAGTTCTTTTGGTTTTTTTGGTGACACTGAACTTAATTGATATGTAGATGTAGTTTGTAGGTTTCTCTTACAGAAATCCACGTCAGCTTTTTGGCTTGCTCTGAGGCTTGCCACACCCATGCAATGAGTGTGCTAGGTCTCTGCCAATACTTAGAAGGAAAAAGAAATGCACAAAATGGGAGGGGGGGAGGTGCAGGCAAAAAGGGGCTTCCGTTATATCAATGCCCAGAAGGGAAATGTACAAAGGGGGCTTCCTGCTACAGCCCTTGACTCTAGCTAGTCAGGAATGCTGACATGGTTTTGCTGCAGTTGTCTCATAATTTTATAGTTTCATAGTTGGTAGGGTCAGAAGGGACCTGAGGAGATCGTCTAGTCCGACCCCCTGCCGTGGCAGGAAAGAGTACTGGGGTCAAACGACCCCGGCCAGATGTTCATCCAGCCTTTTTTTAAAGACCACCCCCCCCAGGGTAGGAGCCAGCACCACTTCTTTTTGAAGTTGGTTCCAGGTCCTAGCTGCCCTGACAGTGAAATAGCACCTCCTAATGTCTAGCCTGAAACTACCCTCCGCTAGCTTGTGTCCGTTGTTTCTTGTAACTCCCAGGAGAACAGGGACTCTCCCAATGCCTGCTGGTCCCCCTTGACTAGTTTGTAGACTGCCACTAGATCCCCTCTCAGCCTTCTCTTTTGGAGGCTTAACAAGTTCAGGTCCCTCAACCTCTCCTCGTAGGGCCTGCCTTGCTGAACCCTGATCATGCATGCGGGTGGCCCTCCTTTGGACCCTCTCCATATTGGCCACATCCCTTCTGAAGT
>NW_005842272.1:135517-138326 GCF_000455745.1 Alligator sinensis | reverse complement strand
GCTTGCAGCCTGTTCCTTCCTACTAGCGTACCCACTTCACCCCACATCTTAGTGTCATCTGTGAATTTGAACAGGGTGCTTTCTACCCCCTTGCCCAAGTCACTGATGAAGATGTTGAATAGTGCGGGCCCGAGGACCGAGCCCTGGGGAACCCGACTGCCCACATTCCTCCAGGTCGAATAAGACCCATCCACCACCACCCTCTGGGTGCGGCCCTCCAGCCAGTTAGCGACCCATCTGACTGTGTAGGCATCAACACCACTGTCTCCTAGTTTCTTACTGAGAATGGGGTGAGAGACAGTGTCGAAGGCCTTCCTGAAGTCCAGAAAGACTATATCCACTGCGACACCTGCATCCAAGGACTTGGTGACCTGGTCATAGAAGGTCACCAGGTTGGTTTGACAAGACCTGCCCCTAATGAACCCATGCTGGTTGCCCCTGAGCATAACCTCTCCTGCTGGCCCTTCCTGGACATGTGCCAGGATAATTCTTTTGAAAAGCTTCCCCAGGACCGAGGTAAAACTCATGGGCCTATAGTTTCCTGGGTCCTCCTTCCTCCCTTTTTTGAAGATGGGGACCACATTGGCCCTTTTCCAGTCCTCTGGCACATCTCAACCACCTCCATCAAGTAACAAGACCCCCACAAATAAAGGAAGAGAATAGTGGATTCTGGTACTGTGATACTACTGTCACTCTTATTTTCCTGCTAATCAAAGTTTGTATTTTGCAACTTCTGTTACTTCCACAATATGTGTTTTTTTCCCCATGGTTTTTTCCCCAAATTTCTTGGGTGTTTTGAAAAAATAGTATCTTTGAATACGTGTACTGTCAGAGTGTGAGTTTGCATTTCTTTGCTGATTTCTAGTGGGCACTGTGCTAGCGAAGAACTCTAGGCACTTAATTTATAATGAAAATATGTTATGCGACTACCTGCTTTCCAAAAAGCTTGCCTGCTTTCCCAGTATTCATTCCTGCCCATGGCAGGAAGTCAGACTTGATGATCTGCTCAGGTCCCTTCCGACCCTACATCTATGAATCTATGAAACACAGGAAGGGCAAGGCTGTGATTGCATTTATGGTGCTCTAATTCTAAGGAACTCTGTAGTCTAAATTTAGAGCTATTTTTAAATGTAATCAGAATATGGAGGCATGCAATGGTGCATGAAGGGGGCATGCAGTGGTGCAGTTGCACCTCTGCCCCCTCCCCGATTTAATTATTGCTCCATTCAAACCTCAAACTTTAAAACCAAATGTGCAGAAGAGAAATCAGCATTTCTATTATTCAGGCAGCACTGAGGAAATCAGTTAAATTCATGGCTCATTATAATCTACCCTATTCCCAATAATCTCTCTTCACTCCATAGTGTTAACAACCCTCTCTCTTTTTTATGGTTTTGATGTTCCATTAATCAACCTACCCTTTCTTCTGTAATTTTGTTGTCTACTAGCCATTCCTGATAATACCTCTTTTCTGTTTTGCAGCCCTGCACAAAGCTTTTAGGTAGAGCTAAAAACACTAACTCAAATATGGTAATATTAATTTAGGTGAACATGAATTTAGGTGTGGAAATGACTGACAGTGAAGTGTCAGCTGCACTGTCAAGATGCTCAGGAAGGCACTAGTCTATTTTATGAATCTAAATAAGTGGTGCACATTTAATTATGATGACTACAAGACTAAAACCACAATTTTAAAAACTATTTTGCCTATTTTGTTGTGTTTTTAAACTTTACCTATAATCTAGCAAATTAGTGTGTATTACTATAAAGTTATTTGTTTTTGCTTTGATCTTAAACTGAATAATATAGTGTCCAGCCCCTAACATATTAGTAAAACTTCTAGTTTTTCTTTAACTGGAGAAAAACGCATTGCATTATATGTGATGCTGCACTGTACCATCTCTAACCCCTTTTCAAAATCTTAGACCTACCCATGGGCCTGTAGGTTGCTCCAGTTGGGTTTTGGCTTTGATTCTTGAATGCTAAATACTTAACTAGTTATGAGACTAATAATTTAGTAAACAGGTTTTTACTATTATGGAAGTTTTTGCCACTTTTTATCGCATTAAGAGAAAAAAAATGTTAAAATGCTGTTGTGACACCTCTAGTGGGCGCTGTGAGTACAACACCACCCCCTAGGTCGGGGTTCAACAACTCGCCTGCCATGACTCATTGGTATCTGAAGAGAAGGAGGGGGTTCAGCGGTGTTCTCTTCCCCTATCAACCCGAAGGGTACTCATAAGTGTGCCGCAGTGTTCCTTGGGGAAAAACCTTCCCTACGCCCCGTCCATTCACCAACTGCTTGGGTATTCCACTCATTGCTCCGACAATCTCCGTAAGCCCCTTTACTGTGGGGTCTGGCATCAGTTTTGGAACCCAGCCCACTGCCTGGATATTATTACCTGTGGAGCCTCAGTCCCTGGTCACAAAGGGCTGAGCCACAGGCACATGGTGTCCACCCCCGCCCCCCAAGAGAAATGCCTCAGTAAGGCTTCAAAATTGAGGGGCTGGGGATTGTCTATCCCCAGCCTAATGCCAAACACTGCGCCCCCACCTTTGCTGTGGCCAGTGTCTTCAGGGCCACCACAACCCGCCTCCGGAGCCACCGCCTTCCCGGTGTGCTCCCAGATGGCTTTCTCCTCTCCCCCGCCAGCTTCCAGCGGGGTTTTTTAATTCCCTGTGGTGGTGGCATCAGCTGCCACAATCAGCTGGCTGATGTTCTGCCCGGGAAGCAGTCGCCTGAAACGCTGGTGCAACTCCGGCTTGCGCGGCTCCTGCTCTGCTCCTGCCTGTCCCGGCGGGAAGTTTG
>NW_005842272.1:127022-134296 GCF_000455745.1 Alligator sinensis | reverse complement strand
GGTTTGCCCCCAGCATCGTCAGAGCCTGTGGAAGCTTCTTGTCACCACACTGTTTTTAAGTCATCCATAGCTGTTAGCTAACTAAGTATCAAATTCTAGCTCACATCCCTGTGAGGGGTGGCATAAGCGCATACATTACATTCTGCTTCTGGTTACTCCCATGCAATAGTACAGGGATGCAAGGCAGGACAAAGTTTGGCCAATTCACTTCATGCAAGACCAAATTGAATGAAATTCAGAGCTAAGTTTGTAAAGTGTCACTCTGTTGCAACAGAGAAATACATTTTAATTATTATGCATTAAAATATTTGGCAGGCTATTAATTTTTGCAGGGTGGGTGCCTCCAAACAATTAAGAAAATTGAAATTTTAAAGAGTTATTCTGTATGTAAAGAATGGAAAATGGATTCTGAAGCTTAAAAAAATTCTGCCAATCAAATTTTAAGATCAGTAACAAAATGGGTTATTAAAATCCTACTTCTTTAACAGTCTGTGTTCAAGAGCTAACATTACCACGTCTTGCTTTCCATCTGGCTTCAAATGCTCATGAGAATAAACAGAAGTGGGCTTTGTTTATATTTTACACAGCATAAATCAGAAGTAACCCATTTGTTGAAGCTAGTGGAGTTGTACTGCTATAAAAACAAGGAGAAACTTAAGAGTTTCTTAGACTCCTAAACTCTCAGAGTCAGGGGCCATCTTTCTTTGTTGTACATTTTCTAAGAGACTAAATCAATGGCATCTTGATCCATGACTTAGGCTCTTGAGCAACATGTGATGAGTGAACACGGGGTATGAACCATTCTCAAATGTCACTGGTGGGGAACGGGCTCAAATTTTGGGAGGTCAGAGGTGTCCACATATAGAGAGCCCTAGTATGCCACACAGAATGTTGGTCTTTTAGATGTTGAAGTGTGGTATCTCTGACACCAGGGAATGAGCACCAAGCCAGAATGATGTCTCACAGTGGCACACATGTGTTGGGGGGGGAGAGGAGCAGGTGTGGCTGGAGCCACCACTTTCACTTTTCTGCTTTCCCTTCTCTCCTAACTATGAATCCAGTAGCCTGCACTTGACCAAACTCTGCAGTGTGTTTGGCTGACTTGGGCTGCCTAGGAGAAGGGGTTCACTAAGACCCATTTTTTTAGAGTTCCCAGGAACTGAGTGGTGGCATGCTTGAGTAGAAAGTAAAGACTCAGCTGGTTGTTAGAAAGATAGCACTTTCTGTCTATGAGCTCCCTTGCACTGCTTACTCAATAAAAGCTAACAGGATTGTGGGGAGGGAGGGAACAGGTGATAGATTTCTGTCTGTGTACCAGAGCAGCCAGTTACAGCAGTGGTAGAGGTGAGGAGCAACATAGCATGGCTGCTTGATAGATTGACATTCTTATGCCATGGAATGCCTTCGTGTCCACATGTAACCTTAACCTAGTTCACAGTGAACCAGTTCATAGAATCATAGGGCTGGAAAGGACCCCAAGGGATCATCGGGTCCAGCCCCCTGCATGAGCAGGAAAGACATATGGGGTCAGGTGACCTCAGCCAGGTGACCGTCCAGTCTTCTCTTGAAGACCTCTAGGGTAGGCGATTGCACCACCTCTGTGGGGAGCTTGTTTCATAGTCTGGGAACCCTAGTTGTGAAAAAGTTTATCCTAATATTCAACCTGAAACTATCTTCCAGGAGTTTGTGGCCATTGTTTTGAGTTTTTCCCAAGGCATCCTGGTGAACAGTTGTTCACCAAGCCCCTGATGTATGCCTCTGATATAGCCACAATCAGGTCCCCTCTCGCCCTTCTTTTTTTTAGGCTGAAGAGTCTGAGATCCCTCAGCCTCTCCTCATATGGCCTGCCATGCAAGTCTCTGATCATATGGGTGGCTTTTCTCTGGATCCTCTTGAGCTTTAGCATTGTCCTTGTTGAAGTGAAGCGCCCAGAACTGGACACAGTTCTCCAGCTGCGGCCGCACCAATGTTGAGTAAAGTGGGAGAATCACTTCTTTGGTTTTACTGGAGATGCATCGATTGATGCATGCCAGAGTTTTATAGGCCCTAGCAGTTACTGCATTGCATTGCCAGCTCATATTCATGCTGGGTTCTATTGTTACCCCTGGATCCCTTTCATTTGTAGTGATGGTCAGGTTAGCATTGCCCAATCTGTAGGTGTGCTGGGGGTTCTTCCTTCCCAGATGCAGCACTTTGCATTTCTCTATGTTGAACCTCATCTGCTGTTCTGCCCAACATGCCAGCCTGTCTAGGTCTGCTTGTATCTGCAGCCTATCTGCAGGCGTGTCTGCACAACCCCATATCTTGGTGTCATCTGCGAACTTGGCCAGTGGGCTTTTCACCCCCTTATCCAGGTGGTTGATGAAGATGTTGAACAGCACTGGGCCAAGTACTGACCCTTGGGGAATGCCGCTGCCCACATCTCTCCAGGACAACACCGATCCATTCACTTGGACTCTGCATCCTACCCCACAACCAGTTTCACACCTACTTGATGGTCCTGCAGTTGAGCCTGATATCTTCCAGTTTTCTGATCAGTACCTGATCAGTTCAAAAGAGTGCTTGATATTTTCAGGTACACTTTTAAACAATTCCAGGAAGCTTTAACAGGTTGGTATATCAATCCAGTTCAGGTTTAAACTTCATTTAAGGTTTATGTCCACTCCTGTTGGTTATCTCGTCCTTAGCATCTTGGGGGGAGGGGTGGGGAGTGAATGAGAAGTATCAGTTAATTTAGTATCTAAATAGCACAAAATGCGTTTCAAAGTGAGAACAGGCTCTCTAGTCAGTCAAGTAAAGTAATAACCTGAATTTGTATTATATTTTCTAACTGTCTAATGTACACCCACCACAGTCTACAAGTTTTGTTAGTAAACTGATACTCTGCTGTACAGAGCAAGGTATTGGGTAGTGTGTGGCAAGAAGTTTTGTTGATCATACAGAACAGAGGAACTATGTAAATATTCCTGAGCTCTATATATCGGCACCTTATCTATTGCTGATTTGCATCTATGTAGATGTATAGCACTTCCAGAAATTCCAGTTGTGATAAGCCATAGATATTCTATGCTATAGTAATCTATGGTGCCAAAACCCAGTAAGGGAGGAAGTGGCCTCATGACAGCTGGATGACCCAATAAGAAAGAAAAAGAAAAATTAAAAACACACTAATGAGAAAAAAGACTGACTTGAAGGAGGAAGTATGAAAACAGCAGTTGAAAAACTCAAGGATGAATGTAAAAAGTAAGAATTCACTAATGGGACAGATAACAAGAAATGAAGTGTATGTGTGTAAACTTTGCAAGCAAAAGTCAAGATGAATATTTTAACAGAGAGAGAGAGAAAGAGAGAGAAGAATTGGTATGAGGCAGGGGAAGATGCGAGAACATGCAAGTATAAATAAATACAGGGTTTGTGAGACCTATCCCTTGTAGAAGGCCTAGGGGAGTGTGAATAACATACAATGTCTTTACCTGTCAAGGACAAGTTTCACCTAGTTGGACTGACCATTAATCAGACCAACTGGTGTACTGTCCAAGGACAATAAGCCTTTCAGTGCTTTTGCAACCGAGCATGGATCCAAGGTGGTGGTCGGGGGGGGCTGTGTTACCTTTGGAATCTGGAAGACTGGTTACTAGAGTCAGCCTTCCAGAATACACAGATCCCAGCAGCCTGTATATCAAAAGTGACAGCAACTAGATACTACCTAAGAAACACTCCTCACACTTCAGAACAGCAGCACTCCTATAACAATTTGGATGGCATTAACAGTGGTGCTATTAGGAGCTCAAGAAGTATTATAACAGGTGAATGAAATATTTCAGGGGTTGCCTTGGGTGTCAGCCCATTTTCTGTATCGTGTTTTCCCTGCTTGCTAAAATGAGGGTAACACTTGTGTGAAAAACTTAAAAATTGTTCTGTGAAGAGTGCCTCAGTGTCTCAAACTGAGGGTGACTTGGGTGAGACTAGTCTTGAACTGGGTATATCTGGAGTATTGGTAGAAATTGGAGAAACTGGGATGGTTTTGGGTATAATAAGTTGAGTAATTGTTTGTAGAAAAGGAAGACCTGGAGCTTAAAAATGTGATCAAGTTTTTGGTGTGCTTTAGTATGGTAAACTGGGGAAGGGTTAAGATATTTCTCTTGTAAATAAAACAAACATCTCTCAGTTCTTACTTGAGATATCAGTATCTTCTGTGTAAATACTGAAGATGTTACAATTCACTTTATCCATTAAGTGTGTGGGTGTGTGCTGCTAGTAACTGTAAAAAAAAAAAAAAGTTTTGTTCAAGATGGATTGCTTATATTGAGTATAACTCATTCTTCTTAATCATCCACAAAGAGAAAAATAACATTTTTCCTTGCACAAGCATAGTCCGTAGCCCTTCTTCCATTTAATGTGAATATTAACAACTTACATGTTTCAGTGTTTTTTGGTGATAAACTATAATTCAGAACACTGTCACTGGACTATATCCTCCGTCTTGAGAAATATGCAGTTGCCTGCTACAGTTGAATCAGAAAATAGCTGGAGTGATATCAGCCCACTGCTATTTAAATGTGCTTGGTTTAAGTTTTGTATGAACATTTTGTGATTCTAAAAATGTTTTTTATTTTTTAGTGTCTGAGATTTTGAAATGTCTTTCCTTCTTCCCTTGACACACCCTTCCCCACCCCACCCCCCGCCCAGAGAAATAGGCTTCCAGTAAACATCACTTACTCCTAAAATGCAGCTGTATCCAGTTGAGAGAGTCGAAATTATCCCTTAAATGACTTTTTTTATAGAAACAGCCTATATTTTACTCTCTGCCACCACTCCCACCCCCACCTTTAGTTGATTGTGCTTTAGCTGACCATAACATCATTGCTTGGGTTTTTTTTAAACTTGAGTAAATCCAAATTATTCTCTTATTTAGACTTGTGTAAATGGTCCAGGAACAGAATATGATCCTTCAGCTTTTTACTGTTCTGTTACAATTGGGACAGAGTACAGGAATCAATCAAAATTACATCAACAAATAAGGAAAAGTTCATGAAAAATAGTCTCTTAGCAATCAGAAGGAGAAATAATGTGGCATAAGAAAGCATTAGTTCCAGTTAGGATTATACATGAAAATTACTTATGTAGGTCTCTGGTGATTTATTTATTTTTTTCCACAGCAGAATGTGTTCTCTACATGGGTTTGAAACTGTTTGATATAGAAACATCAAAAGCAGAAATTCACAAGCCATGAATTCATATAAGAGCAGAAAAGCAACATTAAAGAAAATGCAGGCAGTAGAGGAACACAGGGATGGGACAGGGATGTAAGAAAATCCTAGTCCTATAGAACTTAATTTTGGTTGTGGTAACAGAGATATCATCAATACAGTCTTGGCCGTGGTAAACTATCTTAAATCACTTTGAAACCCATTCAGCCCCACTGAAGTGCATTTGCAGGTGTGGCGGGTGCAGGAGTAGGGGCAGTCAGAGCTGAATTTGTCTCATTACATTCAATCTGATGTGTGACAGACAGTGCTTTAACCAGTTGCATCTCTATTAAAAAAGTGACCAAAATGGTAAAGACATATTGATCATGAGCTAAGTTTCCTAGCTGGCAAAAAAGGTCTTTTTTGGCTTTAAAAGAATTATACCAACAGATGAATATTTAGTATTTCGGCCTATTTTAGCTATTTTAAGAGAGATTTATTGAAGTGGAATGTGGACACTTGATGTTAGTTGTCAGATATTTCTCACTTTGGGAAATGCTCTCAGGAAAGGAATTGCTCTGAAATTGCACTGATTAAATAAAAGTAGAATCGTGCCTTTCACACTGAAAAAAACTAAGTCAAATTTCAGTGAATGGCACTGTTCTGATGCTTAAATAATATTTCCAATGTTCTCTTTGATGGAAGTACAAAGTGTTTCTTTGTACACAATGTGTGAATGGTCATGGAGTGGAGGAGGTAAAAGCCCCACCAAAGCTGAATCTCTCCAGAAAAATGGAGGACAATTATACTTTAGTCTGTACCTGAATCCAGCAACTGTGGCTGGCCACACAGCCCGCTGGGGGGCTGCCAGCATGAAGGGGAGCTGGCAAGATGACTGACGTACCTGCCCCTCACCACCGATTAGCTGAGAGGGCTACCTGTCATGCGGCCCAGCCCCTCTCCACCAATCAGCCATGGGGGTGGGGCCACACAAGAGACTGCCCTCTTAGCCAGTCAGCAGCTAGGGGTGGAGACATATGACAGTCAGCCCTCTTAACCAGCCAGTGGTGGGACAGGGCCACTGGTGCTCCTCAGCCAGGCAGAGGTGTAGGAGGCTCTGCCATGATGAGCCCATAAAAATGGCAGCTAGCCCTGCAATCTACCCTTGAAATCAGTTGGCTGCCTCCTTGATTTGGGTAGACCCCTAGCTATGTGAACTTGTGTTCTAACCAAGTATCGCATTTTTTATATCAATCACATCTTTGCAAGCTTTGCTAACTCAAGCCCTGATAAGAGACCATGTTGTGTTTGGGATCTGGGACCAAATATTCAGATTACTAGAAGACAAAACAATTAGCATTTCTCCAAACAAGAAGTCGCTGAGTTGAGGTTGAAGCTTACCAAAGTTACACAGTGTGTTCCTCCCGATGACCAGGGGAATTAGAGTGGTTAGCCTGACTTCAGTATGTGGGAAGTTATTGGAGCAAATTATAAAGAAGCCATTTTGTAAAGATCTGGAGGAGGAAAGGCTGATCTCAAACAGCCAGCATGGATTTGCAAAGAACAAATTGTGTCAAATATGATCCCCTTCTTGGAGAAAGTAACTAGTTGGGTGGGTGAAGGAAATGCATTGGATATAGTGTGCTTGGACTTCACTAAAACCTTTGACAAAATGCCATATGACTTGTCCCATAAGCAAAATGGAGAAACAGGGGCTAGATAAAATTACTGCAAAGTGGTTAGATAACTAACTTAATACCTCCAGCAAAGAGTAATTTTTAAATGGATCAATGTTGGAATGGGGTCTGTCTTAGGTCTGATGGGATGTCTTTACATGTGCTCTGGGGTAGGGGTACTTTCATTAGAGTGCCTCTTGAAAGTCACTCTAATTAAAGCGCCTGCAGTGTCTCATATATCTGGTGTCCCACGCTTCAAAATGGTGGTGGGTGTGCTTTAACTAAAGCCCCTACACCATTCTGAAGCACAGAGTTTCCGAATACACGTGACGCTGAGGCTGCCAGAACATAGTTTCATAGTAGCTAGGGTCAGGAGGGACCTGAACAGATCATCTAGCCTGACCCCCTG
>NW_005842272.1:97897-126773 GCF_000455745.1 Alligator sinensis | reverse complement strand
CTGCCCTCTCACCAAGTGGGTGGCCCTCCTCTGAACCCTCTCCAGGCTGGCCACATCCCTTTTGAAGTGTGGCACCCAGTACTGGACACAGTACTCCAACTGCGGCCTGACCAATGTTGCATAGAGGGGGAGTATCACCTCTCTGGACCAGCTTGACATGCACCTTTGGATGCATGACAAGGTATGGCTGGCCTTGCTGGGTGCAATCTGGCATTGGCAGCTTATGTTCATCTTGGAATCAATAATGACTCCAAGATCCCTTTCTGCCTCTGTGCTTTCAAGAAGGGAACTCCCCAGCCTGCATGTATGCTGTGGATTGCTTCTCCCAAGGTGCAGCACCCTGCATTTGTCTACATTGAACCCCATCCTATTCTCATCTGCCCACTTTTGTAGTCTGTCTAAATCTATTTGCAGCCTCTCTCTCCCTTCAAGTGTGTCCACCTCACCCCACATCTTAGTGTCATCAGCAAACTTGGACAGCGTGTTTTCCACCCCCTTGTCCAAGTTGCTGATGAAGATGTTAAACATCCTCATTAGCACTCTCCAGCAGACTCAATTGAGCCTGCCCTGACACATTCTAATTAAAATGTGAGAGCAGGTATTGGTCATTTGTATAGCTGCCCTTTATGCTGTTCAACACGGTTATTAATGTTATGGATGCCAGATTAGATAGATTTTAGAGCATAGTTGCCAATGGCAAGAAACTGGGAAAGATGGCAAACACATTGGAGGACAGGAGCAGAATTCAGAAAGACCTCAGGGACATAGAAATGTAGGGCTAGAAGGTACCTCATGCAGTCATCTAATCCAGCCCTTGCTTAAGGCAGGATCCTCCCTGACTAAGCCATTCCAACCAAGTGTCTGTTTAACCTGCTTTTGAAAGTTTCCAATCATAGAGATTCCACAACTTCCCTAGCTAACCTGTTCTAATTCTGACCACCATCACAGTCTGAAAGTTTCTCCTAATATTCAGTGTAAATTTCCCATGCTGCACCTTAAGGCTATTGCTTCTAATCCTGTCCCCCTATAGCCACAGAGAAGAACCCACCTCTGTCCTATCTATAATCACCCTTCAGGTATTTGAAGACTGTTATCAAGTACCCATTCAGTTTTCATTTTTTCTAGGCTAATAACCCTAGTTCCTTCATCCTTTTCTCAAAAGCTTCCCAGGCCCCTGATCATTTTTGTTGCCCTCTGCTGGACCCTTTTCATCAGGGGCGGGCAATTATTTTGGCTGGAGGGCCAGTTAACGAGTTTTGGTGAACTGTCAAGGGCTGCAAGGGTGGCCTCGCCCCCTGGTTGCCATCTTGGGACCGGAAGTCCTACCCCTAACCTCTGACCTTTTCCACCAGAAGTCCATCCCCTTTTCCCTGAAAGTACTCCTTTTGGGCAGGGGGTTTGCCATCTTGGAACTGGGAAAAAAATATATACTAAAAATCAAACAGCTGTAATAACATCTTTTACTTTTATTTTAAAAAATACTTTTGTCCTGATTTGTGTGTGTTTGTGCTGTATATATAGAAGTGATTGCATAGTAGCTCAAAATAAAGTCTTACTTTTGTATATTGTGCGGGGTATGGGTGAGTGTGTATGGGGTTTGTGGGAGACAGTGGGGTGTTTGTGTGTATGTGTGTGTCTATGTGGGGTGTGGGGGAAGGTGTGGGGGTATGTATGGATGTGTGTGAATGGGAATGGGGGGTTTTCAGGGATATTTGGGTGTGGATGGGTGCAGGGTTTGTGGGGGATTGTGGGGTGTATGGAGGGGGAGGGTGGCTCTGTGTGTGTGTGTGTGTAGCAGTGAGCAAGGCTCCCCCAAGAGGCATGAGGGTGTGAGCATGGGGAAGGGTCTGGGTGGGTGTGGTGTCTGTGGGGTATGTGAAGGTGTGGGGGAGGATGTGGTTGTGGGGTTTGTGATGGGAGGCTTTGAGGGTATGTGGAGCGTGCTTGGAAGCCCCCACACACAATCCCCTGAGCCGGTCTACCCCTGCCCCCACCCCACAACAGCCCAGAGCCCATGTGTCTTGAGGCGCATCCCCTGCCACTGCCAATAGCCCCAGTGCAGCTCGTGCCCACTCCGCACCACCTGGCCACAGTGTGTCCTGCCACCATGGGCATACAGCACATCTAGGATGGCTTCTTCTGGCTGCCACCACTGCTGTCCCTAGCCCCATGGTAGCAGCAGGTACCAGTATGCACAGACCCAACCCTACACTGGCTCTGGACTTGTCTGTCCAGGCTGAGCACTAGCAGCAGCAGCCAGGCAGACACTGTTGCTTGGTGCGGTGGGAAAGCAGCCTCTCTCCCTTGCTGCTGGCAGGCAGTTTTTGGAGCAGCTGCCTTGAGCCTGCATTGCACTGGGCTGCCCTGCAGCTCCATCACTGCCACCGCTGTGCTGCCCTGCACAGCAGCAGTGACAGTGCAGTACATCCACATGACAGCCCAGAGGCAGCAGTGACAGAGCCGCAGGGCAGCCTGGCACAGTGCGGACTCTGGGTGGCTACACCAAAAACTGCCTGGCAGGGGTGAGGCAGGGCTGCTTTCCCCCTGCACCGAGGAAGAGTTTCCCCCTGGTGCTGCTGCTGCTGCTCAGTCCAGACAGGTGACTCCAGAGCAGGTGCTGGAGCCCAGGCTCACCAGTGACAGCACGGGAGAGAAGCTGCTGCACAGCACTGGGTAAAAGCAGCCCCTCCCCCTCCAGCTGGTGGTGCTTCTTGGTGTAGCCACCCAGAGCCTATGCAGGGCTGCCCTGTGTCTGCTCTGTGCTGCCACTGCTGCCCCGTGGAGCCAGCCCAGAGGTAGCGGTGATACAGCATAGACACAGTGCAGCCCCACTTGGGCTCTGGGCGGCTACACCTGGAAGCATCAGTGGCAGCGAGAGGGGGGGCTGCTTTTACCCTACTCTGAGCAGTAGTTTCTGTCCCACGCTGCTGCTGCTCAGCCTGGGTGGGCGAGCCTGGAGCATGCGGGGTCGGAGCTGCATGCTGGTACCCACCGCCACAGCACAGTTAGGGGGAGTGGTGGTGGCAGCCGGAAGAAGCTGCCCTTGCCCGGGCTGTATAGAAAGGCAATTCAGCTGTGGAGCTGCCCCAGCCCAGGGGGCTGCAGGATGCACCACAGCTAGGCAGCCCTTTGGACAGGTGGGATGGATCTGGCCCATGGGCTGTATTTTGACCACCCCTGGTTTACATTCTCGTTGAAATGCGGGGCCCAAAACTGCACACACTACTCCAGATGAGACTTCACTGGTGCTGAATAGAGTGAAAGAATCACTTCCCTTGATTTGGAAATAACACTCCTGTTAATACAACAGAGGATGATGTGGCCTTTATTTTTTTAAACAAGAGCATACTTGGGTCATATTCAATGTATAGTCCATTGTAATTCCCAAGTTCTCTTCGGCACTGCAGCCTAACCAGGCATTCCCTGTGTACTTGTGCATGCAATTATTCCTTCCCAAATGAAGGATTTTTCACTTGTCCTCATTGAATCTCATCTGATTGATTGTAGAACATTTCTCCAATCTATCCAGTCATTCCAGTCTTGATAGATTGGAAATCTGGGTTAGAGACAACAAGATAAACTTCAATGCAAACAAATGTGAGGTGTTATATCTAGAGGGAAATAATCAAAAGCACAAATATAGAATGGCTGATAACTAGTGCAGTGGCAACACTGCTGGGAAGGATCTTGGGGTTTTGCTGAACTGCAGACTCAACATGAATCAGCAGTGTGATGCAGCTGCACAAAGAGTAAATGCAGTTTTCAATTGCACCAACAAGCATATTAGGTGGGAGGCCTGGGGAGCATATCTACACAAGATGTGTACTGCTAATTAGGCACTGCCTAATTAACTCTGCTGTAAAGTCTCAACATCTATAAGTGTGACTGTGTTAGGCTGCAGGAAACTAATTAACTCCGTTGCAGGTTAGTACTTGTAAATACAAGTACTGTGCTATAGCGGAGTTCTTTTGTGTGCAGTAGCACACATGTAGATGCTGATGGGGCTGGCTGGGGCATGAGGATGCTCCATTGTTGGGGCTACCTGTCAGTTAGCTCCACACTAGAGCACCCTCAGCCAGCCCCTCCACAGCGCATTGAGCTGGTTTGGAGTAGCCCTGGGATGACAGGCTGATTCCCTAGGCCCCCTTCCAGCCAGAGCTGCTCTGACCTGCCTCAACATGCTGCAGTCCTGGGCACATGTGTAAATGCAATGTGCAAGTGCAGTAAAGTTTGGTGTGATGTGCTGGAGTTTATTGCTCCATGCTAATAGCATGTGTAGATGTACCCAGGAAGCACTTGTGCTACTCTATTTAGCACTGGTTAGGCATCATTTAGAGTACTGTGACCAGTTCTGTGCTCAGATTTTTAAAAAGGATGTGGAAAAGGTAGAGAGAGACCAAAGATGTGCAGCAAAAATGATACAGGGTTTAGAAGGCACGCCATAGTAGGAGAGGTTGAATTAAATACAGGTAACCCCTGCTTAACGCTTTTTTCTCTTAGCCTTCTTTCGCTATAATGCTCATTTTAATTTGTACCTGGTTCCACTTAGTGCTCAGCAAGTTTCGTTATAATGCTTGTGACTGCCATCTTGGGTCATTAAAACACTTGCGATCACCATCATGGGTCATCAAATACTTTCGGTTTCACTTAATGCTCGTTTCGCTTAACGCTCAGTTTTTCAGGAACCAATTAAGAGCACTAAACAGGAGTTGCCTGTAAGCATGTTTTGCTTACAGAAAAGGCAGTTAAGGGGGGACATGATAGCAGTCTGCAAATATCTGTAGAACTGCCATACTGAAAAGAGAAAACAACTTTTGGCGCTCCCTGCGACACAGAAGTGGCTTGAAATTGCAACAAGGTAGGATGGATTGGATATTAGGAAAAACTTCTCTAATGTTTTGCATATCATAGGTATTTTCACTATACATGGTAAATTTTACAGTGTCTGAAAATGAGGCACAGTTTAGTGGATAATAGTTTAAACACTTAGTGAAACATTCATCTGCTAGTTCCCTTAAGGGGTCAACCCTACAGGTAGGTGAAAGGAGTTATTAAAATAATAAAGCCCCCATTAAAGTCTGCAGCACCAGAATGTTCCATATATAGGAATGTTAGTTACAGATCAGCACCAATAAGACATGGGTTATCATCTGCTAAACTGTTGTTCAACGGCAAATAAAAATGCCTGAACTTTTAGAACTTGCTATCAGAGTCAGTGTGAACATTCAGAGAAGTGAAGACCCAAAGTGAAACAAAAAACTTCAATATAGTTTGGGGTGTCACATGCTGACATTTCATGAAAATGATACCGTGTATGTCTAAAACTAAGAAGAAAACAGTTGCAAGCTGCAGCAGTGTCACAAGAAATAGTCCTATAATCACAAGGTGGTAATCCTGGGCAGAAACCTAACATGGAACAATAACCTAATCTGAAACATTCTCCAGATTCCACAAGGGAGGTGGGGAAGAGGCAAAGAAGAAGGCAGCAGTAACAGGTTAGATGGTTAAGCCTGGGATGTAACACAACTGGAATTAACAAGTTTACCACTATCTGACAACAATGGTGCTGGCTTAGGTAACAGCACGAGGCACCTTGGGAACTACTTACAGATTTGCTGTAAGTGTTTGAATGTTCTATTTTGTTTGAGGAATTGCAGTATCTTTAAATGATAAAACAGCCCCAGAACCACAGTATTTTATATGCTAGAATATTCTCATACAAATGGTCCTCTGGCAGCTTGGTAATATTTGTTGGTAATGGAAGATGTGGGGAACTGTCCCTTAAGAGTATCTGGCATGTGTGGTACTGAGGCCCGTGTTAATCAGTGCAGATCTTTTTTTTTTTTTGTCTGATGCCTTCGACTAAGTAATTTCTGAGTACAGTTGGTTGCAAGTATCTAATAGTTTTCTCCCAAGCCACAGGAATGACTATAGACTTCTCCACAACACACTCCAAGAACTCTTCCTGGATTTAAACAACACAGAAGTTTTGTTGAATTGGGCCCTCTCATACCGCTGTTCTCAAACTTTTTACAGAATCACAGAAGTTAGGGCTGGAAGGGCCCTCATGAGATAATTGGGTCCAGCCCCCTGCTCTGGGCAGGAAAGAATGCTGGGGTCAAATAACCCCAGCAAGGTGTGTGTCCAGTCTCCTTTTAAAGATTTCCAGGGTAGGTGCCTGCACCACCCCTGCTGGGAGTCTATTCCAGAGTCTTGTCACCCGAACCATGAAGAAGTTTTTCCTTATAGCCAGTCTGAAACCTTCTTCTAGGAGTTTATGACCATTGCTCCTGGTTTTTGCCTAGGGCACTTTGGTGATTAGTTGTTTGACTAGCCCCTGATGCTCTCCCCTGATACATCTGTAAGCTGCTACCCGGTGCTGACACGTAGGGGGTGCACATGTACCCTCTGAGAGCACTGGTGCACACCCTGACAGGCTGTGCTCCCCACTTAGGCAACAGGTGGGGGGCAGGCAGGAGTGCTGCTTCCCCCCCCCTGCAAATGCTGGCCAGGGAGTGGGAGCACCAGATGAAGCACCATGACCACCTCCAGGAGCACTGCAGCTGCTTCCCAGATGGCGTGATCATCTGCGGGGGGACCCCCCCCAGTCAGTGACATTGGCCATGGGAGGACTCCCCCTCAGTTGCTGACTGGTCACTGGGGGGGCACATGCCCCCCCCAACTAAGGTGGCACCAGTCTCCTGTGCTGCTACCAACCCCCCTTCCCCCCAAAGTTGTCTCTTTTTTCTGGACTGAACATTTCCATATCTGTCAGCCTTTTCTCGTATGGCTTGCTCTTCAGACCTCTAATCATATGAGTGGCTCTTCTGTGGACTCTCTCAAGCTTCTCCACATCCTTCTTCAGGTGTGGCACCCAGAACTGGACACAGTACTCCAACTGTGGCCTCACCAATGCTGAGTAGAGTGGGAGAAAACTTCCTTAGTTTTACTTGAGATACATAGGTTGATGCATGCCAGCGTATTGTTTGTTCTGCTAACTGTAGCATCACACTGGTGTCTCATTCATTTTATGGTCAGTTATGACCCCCAGGTCCCTTTTGGACATGGTACTAGCTAGCATAGCACCACTGAGCCTATAAGTTTGTTGTGGATTTTTCCTCCCCAGATGGAGCACTTTATAGTTCTCAGTGTTGAACAGCATCTGATTCTGGTCCACCCATATAACTAATCTATCTAAGTCCACCAGGATCATCAGCCTACCCTGATGCGTGGCCACACTTCCCCAAAGCTTAGTGTCATTGGCAAACTTTGTCAGTGTGCTTTTCACCCCCACATCTAGATCATTGATGAAGATGTTGAAAAGCACTGGTCCAAGTACCGAACCCTGGGGGACCCCACTGGCTACCTTCTGCCAGGTCGACACAGATCCATCTATTAGTTCTCTCTGGGTCCAACCCCGCAGCTAGTTTCCCACCCATCTGACCATTGAATTGTTGAACCCATAGTCCCCTAGTTTTTTACATTGAAAGCCTCATGGGACACCAAGTCAAAGGCCTTCCTAAAGTCCAAGTAAATGATGTCAACCTCATCTCCCTTATCTAGGTAGTGAGTAACCTGATCATAGAAGGAGATGAGGTTAGTCAGACTTGACCTACCCATGACAAAACTGTGCTGGCTGTCATTTAGAATTTTGCCTTCTACTGGCTTATCACATATGGATTCCTTAAGACATTTTTTGAGGATTTTTCCTGGGATTGAGGTCAGGCTGATTGGCCTGTAGCTCCCTGGGTCCTCTCTCCTCCCCTTCTTGAAGACGGGCACAACATTGGCCTTCTTCCAGTCTTCTGGGGCCTCTTCTAAGGGCCACAGATTCTCAAAGAGCTTTGCCAGTGGTTCTGTGATGACTTTGGCTAGTTCATTCAGCACTCTCAGATGGAGTTCATCCAGTCTTGCTGACTTACAGATATCCAGCCTCTCTAGCTGTTCTTTCACCAGCTCTACTTTGACTGTTGGTAGGTGATCATCCCTACTGTGACTATTCTGCATCATATTTGCATTCAGCAGGCTATCACTCTTAGACTGGTGGAATTCAGATGTGAAGTACTCCTTCAGCAGTTCAGTTTTCCCCTTGGTGTCAGTGATCAGATGTCCAGATGCATTGAGCAGTGGTCCCACTTTTCCACTGGTTTTCCTCCTGTTACCTATGTACCTACAGAAGGTCTTCTTATTGTCCTTGATTTTGGTTGCTAACCTGAATTTGGTCACCATGTTTGCTTTTCTAATTTGCCCCCTATAGGTGTGGGCCAGTCTTATATAGTTCTCCTTGGGGCCTATTCCTAGCTTCCATTATTGGTAAGCCTCACTTTTCTTTTTCAAAAGATCTATGACTTCCCTATTGAGCCAAGATGGCCTCCTGGCCCTTGTGCTACCTTTTTTACAGACAGGTATGGACAGATCCAAGATGGCCCCAATCAGTACACTGAGGATCGTATCCTTGAGGAACAATCGCTCTTTGTCCACACACTTTCCCTGTGGCCCATGATCCTGTAGGGTATTATTCACTAAAGCCCTTAGCTTATTGAAGTCAGCTTTTTTAAAGTCAAGGATTTGTACCTTACTGACAGATTTCCCAGCCCTATGACGGTCAGTGAAAGTGATAGTGTCATGATCACTGTCACCTAGGTTACCCTCTATTTCAGATCACTCATCAGGTTGTACACTTTGGCCAAAACTAAATCTAGGAGGGCATTTCCTCTGGTCAGCCCATATACTTCCTGAGACAGGTAGAGTTTGTCTATAAAAGTCAGGAATCTATGCGACTGGTCAGATCTGCCCAAGTGTTCTTCCCAGGAGATGTCTGGGTAGTTAAAGTTGCCCATGATAACCATATCCTGTGTTTTAGCAGCCTCTTCCAGTTCCCTGGAGAATTCCAGATCTGGCTTCTCATCTTGGTTTGGAGATCTGTAATATATTCCTACAGTTAGGTCCCTTTTGCCATGTACCCCACTGTATCTTGACCCAGAGGGTCTCAAGTTGCCCTTTCTTAGTACCAATTTCAGCTTCCAAGGAGGTGTACTGCTCCTTCACATATAGAGCTACATCTCCACCCTTTTTTCCTATGCAATCCCTCCTGTGCAGGGTGTAGCCCTCTATAGCTACGGTCCAGTCATGGGTAGTTCCACCAGGTCTTTGTTATCCCTATGATATCGTAGTCCCTGCTGGAAAGCAAGAGGGCCAGTTCCTCCTGTTTGTTCCTCATGTTAAAATTTAGTCAAGGGAACTTGTTTACTCAAGGCACTGCTGTGATTCAAACCCAGGATCTCCTGTTTACTAAAGAGGCACTTTAACCAACTGAGCAACAGCACCTCTTTGGTTGAATTAGCAGCACCCCATTAAAAAAACTAATATAAATATAGTTTGAATATGAATTGACATTTATAATGCTTCTATTATAATGTGTTATTAATTAATTGTATTACTATATTATAATATAAGATGGAAGTATAATGGTCATCCCTTCAGGTTATTCCTCCTGGCTCTGCCTGGCCAATGCACATTTGATCCTAGCACAGCACCAGGAGTTCCTACATGTGGATCCAGGTCATCCCTCAAAACTGAGAACCAGCAAACCAGTTTCTGCCCTAAATTATTCCTGGAGATCCCCTCTGAACTTCAGCCATGGGGCCAAAATGGACAAAGCCCAGGGACACCTGGCCAGCAGGGTAGGGGTGCCGAGGCTGCATACATAAAACAAGAGGGCTGGGTGGGGCAACAAAACATGAAGCCTGAGGAGGAGAGAGACCCCTTTCCTTACTCGCCCCACCCCTGGTCTGTACCCAAGAGAGCAAGCACAGCTTCTGTAGCTCTGGCTGCTCCTCCAGTGATTTGCATCAGAGCCTCCTACACAAAAAGCCCTTCTCACCAAATCCATGAGCATGTGAGGAGCTGGGGAATGAGCCATCCTAAAAAGTGTGGCTCTGCATTTGCATCTCTGTCTGCCTACTACAAAGCACACTGCTCAGAATGTCTGGCACAGGGGTTGCTATACAGTAGGAGGGGGCAGCCAGGCTGCCCTTTGTCTGCAGGACCCTGGAGCAGCTGAAGAGAGGAGCATATTGTGCTTACTGCCTTACACAGGAGCCAGGCACTGTAGCACTCTTACAAGGATTCCAGGGTCAGCTTCCCAGGGTGCTGCAGCACCCAGCTGAAAATCACTGCTTTAGTAGGAGCAGGCCATGATGTGGTTTTAATGCAGCTTTCATAGGTGAACTGAACTTCCCATCCCCACTATTTGCAAGTGGGTTTTCTTACAATACGCTGTTCCCAATAGCAACCATATTTCAACCACAGTCTACAATTTCACCCTGGGTGAGGGGTTTTCTCCAGTTTACATTTAATGCAAACTTTATTTAAATTCTAAGATGTTTGTTTAGTATTCTGTATTCACTACTTTGTACTGGATGATAAGAAGCTCTGCATTTAAATTATTCCATTTTTAAGGCTGATGAAAATTATCAGTCACCTTTGAGTATATTTAACTAGTCCTAAAGGATGCTTACAGTCGCAAAAATTCACAGCCATTTACATTTATAAACTGTGGTGTGTGTTGGTACTCTGGTACTTTTCTTGCCTTCTGATGTGCATTTGTAGATTGCCATGTGGAGAGAAATGAATCTTTCAAATATATTTTTAAAAATCTAACACCTCCAAAGCAGTCAAATTGAATGAGTCATATCTGCTTTGGAAATATTTGTTTCTTTGGAAATTATATTTAAAAGTATAGTTGGTATACAGCACAAAACAAAAGTGAATGTTGGAGACAGACTCAGAATCAGCACACATTTAATAGTTATAGTAAGAGAATATGCAGTTCCTGTCAATTTTAAAAAGTATAAGTCATTTTATTTACTGTAATCCAGAGATTTGATGCCACTCACCCCAGAAGAGCCATTATAAAGCACTCCCTGGAGATGTTTGAATTAGGTAGAGCAAGGATTTTTATTATTTTCTGGTGGAGAAAATTGCCCTTTCAAAGACTTTCTGGTCCACTTTAGTTTGCAGCATGGTATTTGCAAGGCCTTTGTTTATCAAGACTACCTGTATTTCTCTCTCCAGTCAGAAGTCCTGTCGTGAATGAAAGGCTATGAACAAATTGGAAAAATTTTCACTTGTATGTTACAGTTGAGGAATTTCAGTATTTTTAATAGGATAAAACAGTACCAAAACCACAGTACCCTCATCAACAATCCCCTGTAGTCAGGGATGATTGTCTTCCATGATTACTTTATTTGTGGGCCTGAAGATGACTGAAGAGTCTGATTGGAGAACAGCAAATTGTGTTGCAACTCAGGCATATGTTTCCATGTGGGGTTGATGCTTCTGGATTCTTGAATCATTCCATGGCATGCTATCTCTGCTGCTCCTGCTTTTCTGTCTCCTGTTGTCTTCATAAGGTTTCAAAGTACTGAGATCCTTGCAGCAGACTCTTCCTTCATTTGGGGTGGTCCTGGGCAATAGTCTCCCTTGAGTTTATGTCAATGTTACGTTTTTTTCAAGTTGGTCTTGAGAATGTCTTTGAAGCACTTTCTCTATGCACCCCTTCAGCATATGCCTTGACTGATCTGGGAGAATAAAGCTTGCTTTGGGAGTCTGGAGCTGGACATCAAGATGACGTGGCCAGACCAGTAGAGTTGAAGTCAGATGATCATCACTTTGATGCTCATGATGTTTGCTTGCAAGAGGACACTAATGTTGGTGCGTTTATCTTCCCACTGGATTCAAAGGCTCTTCCACAGGCATCATTGATGGTACTTCTCCAGTGACTTGAGGTGTCTCCTGTACATTGTCCATGTTTCAGATCCATATAGTAAGATGGGGATCATGATTTCTTGATAAAATATCAGCTTGATTTTTTAATCTGACATTGCAATCTTTGAACACCCACTTCCTTGGGCATCTGAAGGTTGCACTTGCACTTTTAAGATGGTATTGAATTTCTTCATTGATGCCAGCCTTCTTAGGTACAGGAAATACTCAACATTCTCCAGAATCTCACCGTAAATCTGAATTACCAGAGCTGGGGACTGCTCATTAAGAATGTAATGATGGAGGACCTAAATGTTAAGCATCAGTCCCATTTTCTTGAATGCCACTATAAAGACATTGACAATTGCCTGAAGGTCTCCTTCCAAGTGAGCAGACTACAGCATCCCTAGCATACTGGAGCTTGATGATTGAAGTCAGGGTGATCTTGTTTTTGGCTCAGACTCAGCTGAGATTAAAGAATTTACCATTCATTTGGTAGTTTACCTCCATTCCAACTAGAATGGAACCATTGGCAAGGAAGGAGTGGGAAAGGTCAACTCCAACATCCTCCTCCTCTTAACAAAAGCACAGAACATGGACTCACCATCACCAACACTCTGTTCTGCCAGAAAGGCACAGAATATCATGGCAACACCTGCAATCTACGCATTGATACTTGATTAACTACATCCTTGTTTTTGCCCAGGATTGCGAAGATGTCTGCATCACCTCAGGTATGTTAGGAGTTAACAATTGCTGGACCAATCACCAGCTCATTTGCTCAGTTATTTCACTCAAACTGGCTCCCAAATGACAGCTGCAGCAGAAGCAATGCCAATGAAAGATCAACATTGAAGGACTGAAGAAACCCAATCAAGTGAGACCTCGGTCCACCAGTGCCTCAATGAAAAATGGTGAATTCCAATCAACAACAATGGGAAAATGTCAGCAGTGCTTGGGGTGTCTTCAAGTCCACTGTTATAAGCACCTTTGAATAGATACTTGAATTCTGTGCCAGGAAACATCATGACTCATTTGATGAAAATGACTTGGAGATCCAAGTGTTGATTGACTACAAGTTCAAGGTCCTTTGTGTTTGACAGAACAACACCAACTCCAAGAATAAGAAATTGAATCACCAAAAGCCAAGGCCCAGGAGTACTCATGTTAAGAAGAACAGATGGTGAGAAGACAAGGGAAAAGAGATTCAACTGATTTCTATGATATTCACAGTTTTTTTCAGTGCCACCAAAGCCATCTATGGTCTGAGCACTCGGGGACCAACCCCCTTGAGACCTAAGGAGGGAGGAGACCTGATCAAGGAAAGGGGGAGCCATCAACATCTGTTGGAAGGCGCATTTTGAAGCCCTTCTCAGTTAGTACTCTACTGTTGATGAGAGTGCAGTCAACTCTATACCACAACATCTAGCCAGAGACAATCTCAGAATTCAAGCCTTGATGAAGTGAGGAAAGCCATCAAGCAGATGAAGAATGAGAAGGTACAACTGACATGATTGTCACTGCTCTCCAGCTGCAGGAAAAATGCCAGGAACACCATAAACCTCTCTACATGGCCTTGTTTGACCTCACAAAAGCTTTTAACTCTATCAACTGAGAAGTGCTGTGGAGGAGCCTTGTGAAGTACGGATGACCACTGAAAGTCATCACTTGCTCCATGATGGTATGCAAGTGGTGGTTCTCAGTAATGGATGTATCATAGATCCCTTTCAGCTTAAGACTGGAGTTAAGCAAGGCTATGTCATTGCTCCTACACTCCTCTTGATATCCCTTACTGAGATGCTACATCTGACCACTACTCTATGGTTCTCAACAATATGTGTTTGCTTTAACTCATTTGTGCTGTGATGATCCACTTTGAATACTATGCTTGTCATTCAGTTCCCATTTGACAAGAACAAGATAAAAGCCCACCAAGGTAGTCATCCAATGCCTTAATTCAGCAACTACCAAACTAAAAGATTACTAGGATATAACTCTGTTCTTACTAGGATATAACTCTGTTCTTTAGCACAAATGAGCTTTATCTCATGTGGTATGCATATAGGGTGCTTACAGATCTAACCATCTCCCCACCCCCTCCCAAAGGCATATTACTTTAAACTTGGCACACACCTGTGCTGAGCCCAGTGCATGCCCAGGAGAGGCATTATGTTAGTTGAACCCAAAGTCTGTATATATCGAGCACTTCAGTGGGGCTTTTTTGGTGCTTTTATCTAAAGCTGATTCAATCAGTTTTAGATAAAAGTGCCAAAAAAGCCCTGCTGAAATGCCCAATCTATACAGATGCTGAGGAGCCAGGTCCAACTAACGCACTGCTTCTTTTGTTATAGCGCTTTTTTTAAATGTATGTCAGCAGCCATACTGTCTAATAACTATAAAGATGTACATTCGGGCATTCTCTTCTTTGTGAAGGTTTCAGAAATATAAGACCTGAAAATAAATTTATTAATAGGGAAAACTCATTTTAAGTAGGTTTTTTTTCTCTTGGCCTCACCAAAAAAAATGTGATTCTTAAGGACTGACCTTCATACCCACTTCTGTATTCCAAAGGGGTTGGAGTTTGAGTGTAAAATAGAGATTTGGTACAATAATTATAGCAACCCTAGATGATTGTTTCTCTATTTCTGTCTGTCTTCTTTCCATGGGTTTAAAATGCATGTTTTTCACACAACTCCAGACATAGATTGATAGATTATGGCTATAGCATAGCACAGGCATAATCTAAGTGCTCTTTGCTATTGGGATGAAGAATTTTAGGACCCAGTTCGTTAAAGGTTTATACACTTGTGTTAGATAATCAGTGGGCCTGTTTACCTGTGTATATGATTTGAAAGATTAAGAAAAAGTCATTCTAAGCAACATCCGAAATCTTCACTGGAATGTATTAGAGGAATCTCTAAGGAAGAGTTGTGTTCACTTTTCCATTTTTATAAGGATTCATCAGCATCAGTTCAGACAAATTTGAAGTGGACTTTCTAAAACTAGTGGTTTTAATTTATTTTTTTCTTTTTTTTTTTTCTTGGTTAAACATTCCTTGTGAAACTCAGGTAATTTTGCAGACTTCAGATTATCAGTGTCCAAATGGTAATTTTTGGCATTATTCAAAGACCAATAAATTTACAGTAGTAAATTATGCATCTTTACCTTTGAGGTAAAGCATTCATATTCCCTATCTTTGTGTTTTAAAGTTTCTAAACTATTATTTCTTATTTCGCTTGTGAATCTGAGAATTTCATATCCTTCAGATTTTATTACATATTTCAAATTGCATTGGTTATAACCCTTTCTATACCAATTAAAGTCTTCATTTTTTTGTTTAATGACTAATCTGTTACTCTGGAGTTCCATTTAGCAAGGTAGGGACCATGACTGTGGGTTGTTGAGTGATCCCTGTGAACTCAGACTCATCCCCATAGAACCAGCTATATTGTTTGGTTTACCTACCTAACCTTGTCTCTATGTTTTGTTGAGAATCTCATAGAAATGTAATCCAGAGGTTTATGGAATGTGATATGACAACAGTGATGCAACTCAATATACTCTTGTAAGGTTAAATATATTCTGCAAATCCCCATGCCTACTGTAATAAGACAGTAAATTTGCTTGACATTCCAATCCCTGGGTGTTATCTTAGTGTTCTCCCACTCTGTACTATTTATTTATTTACATATTTATTAGATTTATAAGCCTCCCTTCCCTTTTTAATTGTAGCTAAAGCTCTACATTGCAAAATAGCTTGGCAACCCCTGTTATGAACCATTATTCATTGCATGTCCAGAATTAGCCTCTACTTCAATTTGTACTAAAATGTACTAACAATGCCTAAAAGTTACTTGTTGAGGTTTTCTGCACTGAGAGCTCTTTGGGCTTTGTCTTTTTGATGAAGCTGAATAGTCCTTTTCTAGGATACTTTCTGTTTCAATTTTTTACTTTATTTCCCTTAAAAGAAGAAGACATTTGTTCCCATCCCGGTATTCTTTTTATTTTTCTTTTAGATTGGTTAATTAAAATGTCCAGGAAATATAAATGGGGGGGAAATGGGGATGGAGCCCTTTCAAAACAATTAACAGATAATCTTCCAATGGTAGAGGTGCTCCAGACAGAAGGCCTGTCCTTGTGGTTCCATCTTTGCAATATTCTCCTGTAGCTATTACATCACCAGATAAAGTCAGTTTCAGGCTGTTTCCTTGAAACAAGTTAATTTTTTAACATCTTCATAAGGGTTCCTTCTATGGATGGCAGATTTTCTTTTTTTATACTAAATTTACGGATTAATACCAGTCTTTTAGTCTAGAAATAGTAAAGGACTCTACATCTATGTAAACAGATGAGAAAAGTCCTAAGACTTCTATTTTATTCCTTCTTGGTGGTCTATAGGGAATTGTTGACATTTATGCACCAAGGGGAATTCTGTTCCTGGATATGTAAGGATTACTATGCAGACACAGAGATGGGCAATAAAAATGAGTGAAAATTCCTCTCCTTTTTTCCCCCAAATAGCTCAGGGTCTCTTAGACCACTCACCTAGGAAACTGGAGGTCATGGGCTCTAGGCCTCTCTTCTCCAGAGAGGATTTGAGCCTGGGTCTTGCTGACTTCCTAACACAGCAATCTAAGCAGCATGCTTCAGGTCAGCTATTATCTGACCAAAAAGTGGCAGCGCTGTGACAGTACGGGGCCAGGGTTTCCATGGAGACTGGCCCTAGCAGTGCTGGTGGGGCATGCAGCTGGGCAGGGAGCTGCTACGGGGCTGGGATCTTGTGGTGGTGACAGCATGATCTGGAGGCAGGGTACAGCTGTGATTTGCTGCCCGCACACCCCAGGCAGGGGTTCCGGACCATGCTGTCACCACTGCAAGATACTGACCCCGCACTGCCATGGTGCCACCACTGCTAGGGTCTCTGGAAACCAGCTGCAGCAATACAGGAAGAGGCTTCTGGGAAATGGAGTCTAGCTGGTGGCCGGATCTGCCATTTTGCCCATCCCTGATCTACTGCCTTCTCCAACCTGCCTTTTGAAACTGGCTCACTGAGCATCCATGAGAGGGGGGTCTGTGGGAGATAGGTGGAGATAGATATTTCATGGTGACCCCAACCCTCAGTGCTGATTGGCAGAGAGCCCCAAGGGGCAGGAGGGGCAAGGGAGTAGCCACTATATTGTCTGTTGTCCCCTTCATGCTGTCCCGCCAGCCAGCACCTTCCTCTCCTGGGTGGGCTTATTTATTTATTTATTTTGCAGATTTTTTTGTGGTTTCCATGAAATCCACAAAACTGTGATTTAGGGAGGTCCCTAGTAATGGTTCAGTTTCAAAAGGAGTGCCAGAAAAGGGATAGGATAACTGATGATTTGTGGTGTGGTAGAGTTGTTGTGCTGGGAAGTCAGAGGCTCTGGTACAACCACCTCTCAGTGAAGGGCCTAGAGCCTAGGACCTCTGCTCTTTTAGGTGAGTGTCCTAAACACTGAGCTACTATGGAATGAAAGAAAAAGAAACACACAACCCATTTCTTTTTCTAAAGTTAAGCCCCGTAGTCACAGATTCTGGCCAACTCAATTTTCAGGCACCTAAGTCTGCTATGCATGCAAAACAGACATATATATCGGCTATGGCTATTATTGCACATGCTCAGTCTGTGTGACTACATAAACATCCACGAGTGCAGGACTATAACTCCAGAAGTAGAATTTGTCTAGACACAAAAGTGCCAACAGTGTCCCATAGACCACCAATAAATGACCACTTAGACAATTATTTGTAAAGAACAGAATGTTAACTTTGAGGTGATTAAAGTTTATAGTTTGGAGACATTCCTTAGTTTGGAGAAGTTAGGTATTGGGAGATGGTCCCTCAGTGAAGTATTTTATTGGTTGGTTAGAGGAAGACAAAGCATCTGCAGAGAAGCTTATCTCCTGTTCCATTAACAAAGTTTATTGTATGGTTCTTCTCATTCATGTCTACCTATGTTTATCAAACCTGGTGATTTGTGCAACCTTAACTGGTGTATTTATCAGCTTTCTGCTTCTGCAAATAAAGCATCTAGCACATGTTGATAAAGCATCTTAATGGCCTCATATTGGACTTGCCTTTTATATTTAATTCTGGGAAGGGAGGATTTTCACAAATTGAATCTTCCCTGCCAGATATCTGTGACTTTCAGGCTACCCAGGAAGCTTCTGCACTTAAATCTTCTAGCAAATCAATTTATTTCTGGTTTATGGTATAATTTCCAGGATGACTTCGTGCCAAATTCTACAGTGAGATAGCAGGCTAAGAGCACCTTAGGGGCACAAAGAAGGTGACTTAATGCTATGCTGCTCTGGGAGCTGAAGAATCCATTGTGATAACATGATCAGCTCTGAGGCCTACTTAAACTATAGCACCTTATTTGGGGTGCCTTAAGTGACACAGAACTAACCAGGATATACATAATGCTGAGAGCTGTGGTCCCTTTCCCTATCTCAGGGCTTGGATAAGGAGGTGCTAGCAGGGTGGGAGGAAACCTTTACAGCTGTCTTCTACAAAACCTATGAAACCATAATTCTGCCACAGCTGGAATCCAGGGGTTCCTGTACACGAGTGTGGAGCCTGCTTTGATGTGCTGTACTTACAGCATATCAGAGCAGACTTGATTAATCCAGTCTGCTGGAGTAGCCTTCTGTGCCTCATGTATCAGTGTCCTTATGCTTCAAAATGGCAGCGGGGGCACTTGAACTAAAATTCATTGAATGAGCTTTAGTTCAAGCACCCCCACTGCCATTTTGAACCATGGGAATGCTGATACGCGAGATGCTGTGGCACTTTAATTAGCGCACCGCTCTAATTAAAGCACCGCTTCCCTTGCCCCCCTGCAGAGCACGTGTGAAAGTGCCCCAGGAGTTCCAGAACTTTTTATCTCCAGCATTTTTTATTTTCAACCTCTTCTGTAGTGTGTTCATATTTTCATGGTATATCTGACATTTGGAAGAAATGTTCATTAACAAAACTCTATTTCCAAATGTATCTCCAACTACCCATGATAAACATAAAACTGCCTTTGCTTAAGGCAGAATCTGCTGCTCTCTGTTTCTCAACTTCTGTTCTCTTGTGTGCCAATCTTAGATTAAACAGAGATCAAAGCATAATGTGTAGTGCTGATGGGGAGAACTGTTTTGCTTCCCAGAATAAGAATAGGGAAGACAGCACCGTTAATCTTAATAATGGTTCTAATATTGATCCAGCAAATTGCTTTAGATTTTTAAGGGAGTGACTGTGTAATCTAGAATCTATCTAATGATTAAGGCAGTGGTTGTCCATTTTATATAGTGTAGAATTTGACTGCTGACCCTGCTTGCTATGCACTGTGGGCTAGGGCATTTTCACTCTTCAGATTTGCCTGCTTTTTGAGATTTCTATGAATGAGATTTTTCATTATTTTTCTTCTCTATCCTTCAGAATGTCTTTTTGTAGTAGTGTGTGCCTTTAGAAATAAGGCATAATTAAGAATTCCTAGATTTGATGCATGTAAAACATTACATCTTTTTAGGGGTATGGTTTAAACATACTATCCATTTTGTTTAATGGAATTGTAAATGTAGGAAATCTAAGGAAGTTCAATTAAAAAGAAATGTAAATAGTTTAGGCACAAAATATATATTGTTTAATAACACCAATTAGATGATTGTAGTAAAAGAACACCATTTTAAAGTAAGAAGACTCAGATTTAAGGTAAAAAAGAGTTGCACGTCATGTCATTGGAAAGATATGGTTCAAAAGCTAAGGCAAAATAAATATTCTTATGCTCAGTTGCCAAAACAATCTCAACTCTGTTTTCTTATGCTAGACCACTGCTGCCCATCTAATATTCAGCTATAAGACACAGGCTACCACTATGCTATAAAGTTCTATGTCCTACCTTTCAAAGCAAATCCCTTTCTTCCTCCTGCTTAACGGGAGTCTATTCCTTACAGCACCCTAGTGGGATGTACCAGAACACCTGCTATCTTCTACATTATCCCTTCATGTAAGGTCCATAAGAAAAATTTACCTTCCCAATATATTCCACATACTGGGAAAAGATACTTTTTCAATTCCAGGAAATGTGGACCTCAGGAAGTCTAGTGTTTAAAAAGGTAGGGGAAGTCTATGTGACTAATGTGTTAGCTATAGTCTTTGTTACACACATGGAGAATAAGCACATTTCTTTCAAGTGACAACTTGAACCATTCTCCTGCTGAGCCACGGAAAAATTAAATGTCCTTCTTCAAGTGACCTCTCTGATTTGGAGATTGTTAATCACCACCAATCCTTTATGGTTATAGTAGCAAAGCTGTAAAAATTAACTTTTAGTGGTTAATGGTGATTCCACTGAGAGATGGTTTCACAGTGAGACCTGCAATGGAACCAGGGAATACTGTTTTGTCTGGCTCTGGCTGGGAGGATGACAAGAAATGCAATCTATGTCTTTCAAAGAGGATGAAGAAGGAAACACTGGAGGTGGGGGGGGGGTAAGGAAGAGAGCACTTTTGCTTGGTTTTGTGAAGGAGACAAAATTTGCTTCACTGAAATTGAAGAAAATTTGAAGTGATGGCAGAGACACATCTGGATGCTGTCAGATTCTTTGGACCCTTGTGAGTTTGGGTTTCACCCCTGAGTATAACACGGTGTCTGTTTTTGCGGCCTTGGTTGATGATCTTCACTTGGAGATCTGTAGCGGAAATTGTACGCTGCTGAACTTACCAGATTTTTGATGGCCTTTCATACAGTTGATCATAAGATGCTGATAAAGCATTTACATGACCTGGTGGGCATTTGTGGGACTGCTCTAAATCAGTAGTTTCCTTCTTTCCTAGCACGAAAGCCCCAAAGGACAGTGATGGGTGAATGCTCATTATACCCTAGGGACATTTCTTGTGAAGTACCTTAGGGCTCCATCTTGCCACCCTTTTTGTTCAATGTGCCTGAGAAGTAACAAAAATAATCCTAAGCAATTAAAAAAAAGGGTGGGCAAAATTGTTCCATGCAGGGGGAATAAATGTGGAATAATTTACCAGGATTGACAATTGAACTAGTAAAAATAATTGTGAACTAGCATGGTGGCAAAAAATTACTCTTGTTAGGATGGTGTAAAATCAAGAAAGCTGTTTTATGTTCATCTGAAAATGTATTTGGTGAAACAGCCCCATCCCACTTTTCAGATTAGCTTGCGTTATTCAGAACAGGAAATTTTCATGGTTGACAGCCCGGAGGAAAGTTGATATACGCAGAGGGAAACCTTGGCCAGTCTTAACTTGACAAAATCTTTGAAAGAAACACAGCAACAACATCAGCATTTTTTGAGAAGGCGAACAACACTCCAGGGTTTTGAAAACTTTTCAAAGAAACCTCCCTTTGGGAATATGTGAGCTGCTTTAAAGAAACGGTATGAATTTGCAAAGGGAACTAACTTGCTCTTGTTGCTTTCTGTAATGTGAGGTGAGATATTTCCCAGTAAGCGGAAATATTACTTTGTAGTTGGTAGCTAATTTTGCATCAGAGGAAAGGAACAGAAATCCTGTAAAGAAATGAATGTGCCTTGTGAAATACTGAGTACTCTGCAGGATCATGTATGGATACTGAGAGTTTGGGTAATGGCTATATGGGGAAAATTGTCAGGGCTTACATTGGTCCCAAAATTCTAGGTTTCTCATTGCCTCATGAGGATATTTTGTTAATGTGGAGCTGGGATGACGTTAAAATGCGTACATTCAGTAGTGCAACTAGGGGTGGGTGAGAGAGGCACCTGTTCGGTGCACCAAGTTAGGAAGGGTGCTGGAATGGTCCCCCTGTCCCACAGATTCTGTACCCTAGCAAGAGCTTTGTAATAGTCCTGGCAGCTGTTGCTTTACGAGCAACAGAGCTGGGGTCGGCAGCGTGGTATGAAGAAGACAGACACCTGCAGCCAGAGTGTGAGTTGTTAATTTGGCTCCTCTACTGTTGTTATAGTCCCCGTAGTATAGCCTGTCTAGTGGGTGTGGAGGGCCGAAATTCTGTAATCATTCCACATCTCTCTTTCTTTACAAAGAACAAGATTAGATCACAACACATTATAAATGATTGACCATAAACTGTATCTCTTAATACTATTTACACTGCTGTACCACTCAACCAGTATATACAATGAAAACTATAAATTGTTTAAAGGTCAAGTTTCTGCAGAGGTTTGCTCAATCTTCCTGGCCTTATTTTAACCTCTTTAGAACTCCTGTCTTTGCCTGAGCCTTCCTGCTAACTCCAAGCATAGGAAATTCATTTCCATGCTCTGACCCTGTCTCTGTTGATGGGTGATCCTTTTTATGTTGACTTGGAATATACAGACTATACTTTCTCCAGAGAAGGCCTTTTGGAGTCTCCATTAAGAAGATTCTAGGGGTGTCTGCTGCATTTTGGACATTCCCGAACATTTGATAGCCTTTGAGCCAAACTCTGTCCCTTGGCAGCAGTTCTGGTAGTGGTTTTGCTCTGTGTCAAATATTGAAGTTTCTTTGCTGCTGAAGGTTTAGTTCAACATCTCATTTCTTAAATTCCTGTTGGCTGGGCCATCTCAGGTTAAGTGATATCCATGCCATAGTTCCTCGTTTTTCCAATTTCCTGTTGAATTGACCATGTACTTCTAACACAGTATTATTTGCCCCTCTGAGAATTTTATCTAGCCTTTGCAGATCTTCATCCCAGGATGGACCATAATCCTTTTGCAGGGATAGCAGTAACTGCAGCTCCAATGTTGACTTTGAATGTAATTATTCGACAGTTGAGATATATATTAGTGTACCAAGTTGCTGATTCTTCTGCTGAGGATATAGGCTCATTGTCATCTGTTGCCACTTGCTGCTCCTGAATTATTTTCACTAGCCTGGATCATCTGCACTCCCTTGCAAAATGCACTTTTCCTGTGGCATCTGCATTCTGTATTTAGGACTGGATATTGTTGCCAGTGCTAGCTTAGTGTTTTGTCAAATCTGACAGACCTTTCACTGCTTTCTTGATCAGCATTTCTTGATTGTTTTTGCTTTTTTTGCTAATATTTTTATATTGTATCTTAGATGTGAGGGTCCCTTCCCCTCTTAGGGTGCATATAGTTGTGCTCTGGCAGCTGGGGGGAAGAGAGCAGGGCACTTTAATTAGCACAGCTCTAATTAAAGCACCCAGAGCATCACATGCATCAGCATTCCTTCCCCGCACTGAAAAATGGTGGTGGGGGGGCTTTAACTAAAGCTCATTTGACAAGCTTTAGTTAAAGCACCCCTGCTGCCATTTTTCAGTGCAGGGATGCTAATACACATGATGCAGGAGTCTGCTAGAGAACAGTAATTCCCACACTCCAGCAGACTAGATTAATCAAGCCTGCTCCAATGCACAGGGGGCCAGGGAAGGGCGGGGGGATGGGACAGGGGGCAGTAGATTATGGGGTGTTCTTTACTTACAAAAAGTGATCTTCACTATAAAAAGGTTGGAGACCACTGCTTTATTGTTTCTTGCCTCTTAACTTTTGTCATGGCTTTTGCTAGTGTAAGTTCTAGATCAAACTACAGTTTTTCTGAGAAATTGGCATCTCTGATGCCTACAGCGATCCTGTCTCTTATGTCTCTTCTTTAAAAAGAATCAAAAAAATCTTCTTCACAAACAGCCCTGTCTCTTATGTCTCTTTTGTTTTTCTTCTTTTCCTGTCTCTCCTTGCAAAACTCCATTATTCCTGTGTTCAGCAAGTGAGTGAACATCAGTAATAAAAAACTGAGCTGTTTTCCCTGGTTCCTCATTTCTCATATTAAATTTGCCCCTACCTCGTATCTCATATTAAAATTGGCTCTTTTGTATATAACGTTCATTATTCTTATGAAATGGGCATTAAAAGCCTTTTTCACTTTTTGTACAGTCTTTATTTTCCTCCTTGCAGAGGGGGAGGGCACAAAGGCCATTTGTAGATGTGCTCAGCATTCCCTAAACCATGTTAACTGAGTCACATTACACAGTTCAGATCAAATTTCAATTCACATTAAGTGGTAATAGATGATCATTGACCATCTGGGAGGTTTCCATGCATTTCTGCACTTCTGCAGTAGAGATGGAAGAGGGTGCTGGACACTGACCATCACTTGCAACCAGGGCCACAAAACTGCACTCACTTGCTACACCTGGTGGTGGGTACAACAGCAGCAAGCCCTAGATACCTGTTGTTTCTTAATTAATGTAGTTTAAATTGCCTTAAGTTTGGATGGCCCTAGTCTGCATTAATGTTAATCCTCATTCAATGAGGAATAATTAATTCAGACTGGAGCCAATTTGAATTTGGACTACAGACGTCCACGTGTATATGATAGCGGTAGTCTGGATTGAACCTAGAAAAATGTAACATCTAAAAATAGCCATAGGGTACCATCTGCAGCCTTTTTCATGGCAAAGATGAGGACATTTACCTGGTATTCCTGTGTCTTTTCCAATAAGCCTGAAACTGTCCAGAATTGTTTGAATCTTCTGATCCAGTAAGGTGAGCTCCCATAGTCTGACTTCTCTAGCAAAATATGAGGGAGCAACAGAGAAGCCCGGGCTAGCAAGCACAGTAATGGAGAGGGGAACCCACTTACCTGATGGCCCCAATCCTCTATTCCCTGACACTTCTATGCCCTGACCCTTTGCAAGCCAGTGTTTTCTCCAGTTTGGAGGAGGGAACCTAAACCTGTCAATCCTAAAATGGCCAGCAACTGCTCAGGCCTTGGGAGAACTAGAAGCAGGAGTATGTCAGGAGATAGCTGGGACTAGAAGCGGTAGCCTCTGATAGAGAAAGGGAACTGCTGGTAGCTGGGAGACGGAGGGAGTGCAGCCATCTCCACACTGGCAGCACTTTGACAGTCCCAACCCAGCAGCAGCTAGAGGGGCAGCATCAGGAGTCAAGAAAAGCAGGCTCCTTAACTGGTAGCTGCTAGGAATGAGCAGTGAGCAAAGGATCCACAGAGCAGGCACCCTGTTGAGTGAGTCCTGATTTTTTTTTTCTTTTGGGTTTTTTTTCTATTCGCTCAGGTCTGCTCAGGTCCCTTACCAGAGGACCTGGCAAGGAAGGGACGACGCTGGGCACAAAAGCTTCATTGGCTTAGGGCAGGCAGTGCCCAGGATATTAGTGGTATAGTAAGCCCTCCTGCACTCAGCCAGATGGGGGTGGGGTTTGTGGTTTACACAAGGCTAGAAGTGTGGCTCTGTTTTTCATATATCCAGGAAAAGGAAGGATCATATGCCCTGTAGAGACTCTTTTCACCATTATACCTCTAAGTCAAAACCATTTTTGGACTGTAACTGGCTTCAAGAGGCATTGAACTGAACCAGCAGGCTCTGTAAGCCTGTGAGAGACAGCTGGCTGTAAAGAGACTGGGATATAAGGGTTTTCTTTTGGATTTGTTTCTTTCTTTATTCAGCAGTGTTTGTAGAGAGCAGGACAGAAGTACTGTGCCTGGAAACTAGTGTTAGACTATCATAAACATGAGACTAGTGAGCAGAGGCTACTCCGCTTGGTAGATAGCCTGTGAGTCAAGACCTCTGTCCATAAGCTGATAGCAACATTGAGATGGTGTGGCATAAGCAGGGGTGTAGGGGAAGGAGGAGCCCCCAGAAGATCTCACGGAAGATCACAGGGACTGAGCCGATCCATATACTCTTCTTTCCTTTTAATCAAGTGTTCCATCAAATCGTGGTGAGTGAGAGAACTAGAGTGCAATACAACAGGAACTGTGGATAAGGATATCCCTGGATCGTTCTGTCAATGGCACAGCTAGATTAGATACAAAAGAGGCATGAGCCACAACCATATCAGATGATACCCCAACACAGAGCTATCTGTGTTGCAGCCTCCATAGCTGTAGTGGGCTTTCAGCCTGTCTCCTCTGTGCTGCAGTGCACATAGTTCCTCCCTGATTCTGTCTGCACACTAGCAGTTTGGGACTCCTCTTTCTCCTTTTTTCTCTTTCTAGAAAGAGGGCTCAGGCCCACTCCTGACACCATGGGATGTGAGGGACACAGATGCATGCAGCCATAGTGTGGGTGATAATCTCTCTCCTCCCCAGGGATATATCCAACTTCATTACAGTCCCGCTAGTACAGCCTGTCTAGTGGGTGTAGAGGATCAGGACTCTGTGATCACTCCCTAGGGAAAAGCACCTGTATCAGCAGCAGCCTAGTCAGCACTACTTAGAATAGGAGTGGGTAAAATATAGACTGTGGGCTAGATCCAGCCACCAAGTAATTCTGTCTGGCCCACAGCACATCCCTCAGCCCTGCCTGGCTGAGACAGAGGGGGCAGCCCTCACCATGGCCCATATAGCTACTCCCACTTCCCCTGAGCACAGAAGTGCCACATGGTACGAAGTGCAGCCCATCCTATCCCCACATGCAGCTCTCGGGCATGCTGGGCTCTGTAGCCTGTGGGGCCAGGCAGCATGTTTGCAGAGTGGGAATGGTCAGACTCAGTTTTCTGGCAGTCCCCATGGTGGTGTCTCTGCCTGGGCACCCTGGCCTCCCTGTCCCTCACCCACCACCAGAGGCACCAGATGGAGTGGGTGGGTAAGCAGGTTGGGATACCTGCAGACAGGGCATGTTTGGTTAGGTGGATGGGGTGGAGCCACAGGTGGGCAGGGAGCAGTATCCAGGAGCAGGGTGGGTGGGCAGGGCCAGGGCTGGGGTTGTGGGGAATTGATGACATGGGGCTGGGGCCTGGGAGAGAGCCACAATCTGCTCTGCATGCATCCCTTGGCACTGGCACCCACCATGTGCTGGGTGGCATAAACAGCTGTGAATGGGGTACTGAGACTGAGTCAGCACCCCATGCCCCTGGCCCTCAACAGCTCACCAACACTCCTTAAGTTGCCCTTCAGCCCAAATAATTGCCCACCCCTGGCTCAGATAGAAGTTCCTGGCATGGGTAAGGCTGCTGCTCTCCCATCCCTCTACTTGTTCTTGGACACCCCCGCTTCTCCCCCCTCTCTTGGAACTGTGTGCTATGCCCCTGCCCTGCCCTGTTATCCCAGGGTTTGCCCCAGATGCAAGCTGGGCCTCGTATGCCACTACCTAAACTGGTGCCTTGGAGAGAAGAAAGTGACCTGATTTTCAGTGCCTGGTAGCAAATATATAGTGATATGTATTTGCCACCTGGACTGCACTGAAGAATTTGGGAGTAGGTGCATATGGACCCTTAGAGGTAAAGGCAATCAGTTCCAATGTGGCAAACACTGTAATTACCACATCTGAGAGCTTAGAACTCTGGAAATAAGACTGATTTTGTTTCAGTTTGAAATTCAAAAGCCATTCCCTGTGGATTTGCCCCTTCACATCCCACAGCCTTCCAATCTGCCCATCTATGACACAAGCTATCAAAACATGTCTCTCAAGACTGAAATGCAAAACACCAATGTATGTTGCAAACTGGGTCACTGCTGGCTGATCAAATGGCATTTTACCTCCGCAACCTGTTTTTTCATTGGGCGATTAATCAAGAGAAAAAATGGAAGGAGTGGGGACGGGGGAAGGATGGATTAAACTTTGCTCAGTACAAACATAACCTGTTTACGTGTGAATTTTTATCGGTAGGAGTTCAGCCCTTGACTTTTTAATTCCCGAGTATAACCTATATTCCTTAGTCTAAAGGAATACTGCTAGAATGGCACTCATCATTCTACCAGCTCCTCATGGACAAAGACATAACACAGAACAAATTTCAGTTGCTCTTTGACACAATGTCTTCTCCCTTCTGTTTTGCCTTATTAGTTTTCATTCTATGGAAGAGCACTTGACATATTGTCTGCTGTTAGAATGGATCTCACTTACATATCCTTTTATTTAAATTTATATTATACTATCCATAGCAGAACCAAATATTTAACTGCATCAAGATATTGTATGCAGATTAAAACTAAATAACACAATAGTCAGTGAACTGGTGCATGAAAAATTCCTGCTTACACTGTACCTTCAATCAATGCACATCCATTACAAAAGGAAAGAAAAAAAGAGCTCATTCTCCCAACAGTAATAGCTTTCCTCTGTTTGTATATGGGGGAGAAAGCTTCCTTTTGGAATTACTTTCCAGTACACAGGACAATAAAACATCTTAAGCAATTGTTATTCTTAGAAGGAGAGGAAACATTGCATTCATGCACTATCATGCCCAAACTGTTTGCTTTATTCCCAAGTTCAGTTTCAAGCACTGCTGTAAAACAGATGTAAGCTGTGACTCTGGAGAGCATTCTGGATAGCAGCATGCCAATGAAAGTCAAGTGCCTCACTTCTGTTTCAGAGTATTCACATATCCAGATCTGCTGTTCTGCATGATTTTAAAAAGTTGCTTTTGATTCTGTGATTCAGTTGTCAGAGCATAGATACTTATTTTACCTTATTACGGCAAATGATTCTAGTGTACGTACAATTTAGAAAACAGCTAAAGGTGTTCTTGAATGGTTTGTGCTGCAAGCCATACTAGCTCAAAGTTATTTCTGAGGAATACTGTGGTTTCTGAATTAGTGAGAGTGTTGGGCTGGGAGTTAAATATTTTGGTTGGGAGGGTATTTTTTATTCAGTATTTTTACAAGAACAAGTTGTGTAAGGTTTTAATGCTAAAATTTAATTTAAATCTGTGCAAGTCTAGGTTCCCACTTCTGTGTCAAAACTCAGTATGCATGCACAAATATGAGATGCATATGGCAAGTTAGAGGACTTTTGAGTTGGGCAGAGATTTGAGAGAGTTTCATATCTAAAAACTTAATTTCTTATATATGGACCAGCTTCTTGCCAATCTGTGTACCAGTTGTCTGTCGTCATTCTTTGCCCTTGCTTTTTGAGTGTTCACTTGTGGAAGCATAGCCTGGATCCTGTTGGTGGAGGTGGTATGTTTTTTCCTTTCCACTCTCAACAGAAGTAAGATGGAAATCTCTCCACCCAGGTGGCTTTTGAGCCCAGAACTAAGCAGAGGCCAGCCAGCGTACTAATTTTGTCAGAAGAACTTTCCCTCTCCAAGTCCCTGAGCAAAAGCTAGTTGCTGTCCCAGGGATGGGCTCGAGGATGTATAGATAGTGTGGATGGATATCTTGCTCTCTTTCCCTGT
>NW_005842272.1:50645-97662 GCF_000455745.1 Alligator sinensis | reverse complement strand
ACTCTTTCCTGCCTAGGCAGGGGGTCTCACTCGATGATCTGTTGAGGTCCCTTCCGACCCTAGTATCTATGAATCATTTCTATCTAGATGATATGGGCTACACAACCTATTGCATTGGCATCTAAGCACCTTTTTGGAAATGCAAAATGCTTTTCTAGTTCTTGATTATGGGCCTAATACTATTTACCACATTTCTTGCATTCCATTTTTTAAAATCAGTGATACCTTTCTTTCATTTTGTGGCCTCTATTCTTGAGCTTATTTTCCACTGAAGAGAGCGCTTTTAATTTTGTGCCCATCATGAGGCCAGTTTAAAACGGTACTTCAGTCCACATTTCTATTCTATTAGTGTCAGAACTATCTTCTCTGAACACTGGTATACAGTGAAGCAAATCTTCACTTTTACCTGCACCCAAATATACACAGCACAGCACTAGCCAATCTAAATTCTGCAGCAGAATCACGGTGCAGAGTAAATCAGTAAACCTGCTTCCCCTGCCGCCATGTGCAAGGCCTAGCATGAGTAGGATTCTTACTTCTTTAGTTATTGGGATGTGAGGTTTTTGGGGGGATGGCGTTTGTTTGTTTGTTTTGCGCGGGCTAGATACAAGTATTTAACCAATCTGCATAGGTGGTGGAATGCTGGGGCTAATTGAGTTAGCTCCTCCCTCCCCAACCTTTCATGGCAGCTGGTGGCAGGTCCCACAGTACCTTGCACCACGCAGCCTGCAGCTGCTCCTGTGCTGCTGCATACAGTATCAGCACACGATGGCCCTGCAATGGCCCTGCAGAAGGGAGGGGCGGGAGTCGGGTGGGGCTCAGACTGCATAGGTGGTGGAATGCTGGGGCTAATTGAGTTAGCTCCTCCCTCCCCAACCTTTCATGGCAGCTGGTGGCAGGTCCCACAGTACCTTGCACCACGCAGCCTGCAGCTGCTCCTGTGCTGCTGCATACAGTATCAGCACACGATGGCCCTGCAATGGCCCTGCAGAAGGGAGGGGCGGGAGTCGGGGGGGGCTCAGATCTCCCCCCCACTAATATTTTCTCCCACCTCTTATGCCATTCTGTTCAGCTGTCTTGCAGAGCTTTATTTCTGTCCTCACCCCATCTTTGTGCCATGCAGCAGTGACCTGTTCTCTGAAGGGCTGGCACCTAACCTGCTAACATACTAGGGATTACGAATGATAGCTCTAGCCAGGTGACAATAATTCTGTTGCCCATCAGCTGTAATGCTATACCTCACTGGGTATAGCTTTCAGAAGTGAGACAGCCAGCACTGAACAACAGGGTAACAAGCAGGAACTGGAAATGGGGCCCAGCAGCTGTACCCCCAGGTTCTTTCCACAGCAGTGATGTTACTAACTCATTCATTTTTATTGCAAACCAGGAAATCTATTTATTGCATGAGAATATTGGCAATTGTTGTGGAAGGCAAGGTAGAGTTGCTCCTTATCAACTAACCAATTCAGAGATGCATAAGTATTTGTAAGCAACATCTTGCTTTATTGGATGCTATGAAGTGACCATGCTTAATGGCTTCACACATTACATGTACGTGAGTTTTGGGGGTTTTAAAATCAGTTTGCATGATTGCAAACTAAAATTAATCTCAGTGTAATTTAGTTTGAAACATTGCAACTTGGAATGTTGCAGCCATTAGTCAGCTCACCTCCCAGCTACAGGAGAGGCAGGCAGGCTCCTCAGAAAAAAGGATCAGGCCCCTCATTGCTTCTGCCTTTAGCAGGCTCCTGTGGCCAGCAAGATGATTAAGGCCACCCAGGAATGGGCTGGCTTGCCCCTGGGGAAGTGTGGGGATGCAGCAGGAGGGTGGCTGGGTGTGCTGCCAGAGACAACCGTGGGGCCAAGGTCCTGGCAGTCGCTGCACTGACAAGCAGGAGCATTGTGAGATTTCACTAGCATCTAGGAGGGGTCACAAAGTGGTTGCATCCATATGCCCTTCAGCTGTGTGGCAGAACATGAGCAATAGGCCTGCGCGAGTCGGCAGCGATCCGATCCGGCTTTGGATCTGTCTGCTTCAGATGACCGCGATCTGATCCGGAGCTCCGGACCAGGTTTCTGCTTCGATCTGGCCGAAGCTTCAGAGCCACCTCGGTGATCTGGCCATAGGGTATAATGGGGGAATCAATTAAATAGCTATAACTTTGTTGTTTTTTATCTGATTTGGATGAAACTTGCAGGGGTAGTAGACCATGCTGAGAGCATGAAACCTGCCAAGTTTCAAGAATATTGGTGCAGGGGATTGGAGGGAAATTCTTGAAAGCCAAACTCATGTGTGTTACACCACAGGGGGGTGAAAACTGCTGGGATGGTGGCCTTTGCTGAGGCCACAGATAAGAACCAAAAATTGAGGAATAAGAAGTCATCCAAAGACTGGACTGTGTTAAGTATGGTTTAAACTGAAATGATGGATCTTATTACCCTTCAGCTGTGTGGTGCAGGCCAGGTAAGGAGAACTTATTGCTCATTAGAGCTGTGCGAGGCTTTGGACAGAGCTTTGGATCCAGAGAAGCTTCAGATGCTTTGGGGTCCGAAGCAGCACATCCAGGCCAAAGCGCTGGTCTTGTTAGGCTTCCCGAAGCAGTTTGGAGCTTCTGAAGCGCTTCAGAGCAGCCTCAGAGATCTGGCCATAGGGTATAATTGGGGAAATAATAAAATATCTATAACTTTGTTGCCAAGTTTCAAGAGGATTGGTGCAGGGGTTTTGGGGAACTGCACCCCAAATTCTTGAAAGCAAAACTCCTGTCACATCTGTGTGTTACAACACAGGGGGGTGAAAACTGCAGGGGTGGTAGATCCTGATGAGGCCACAAAGCCTGCCAAGTTTCAAGAAGATTGGTGCAGGGGTTTGGGGGGAAATGCACCTCAAGCTGCGGACAAGCAAAACTCGTGACATGGGTGACCCTGTGTGTGTTAAGGTGCAGCGGGGTGACAGCTGCAGGGATGGGAGACCCTGCCAAGGCCATGACACCTGCCAGCTGTTGAAGAGATCAGTGCAGGGTCATTTTGGGGCCCTGCACCCCTAGCTGCTAACAGACAAAACTTGTGCCAATGGTGCTTGTTGGACTGACTGTGTCTGTCTTGGGGCAGTTGATTGTATTGATTCTTTCCTCTCCTTAGCCTGGTTTTGTTGGTGCTAATTGATGGCAATTAACTGGCTACATTAGCTGGGTCCTGTGTATTGAGCTGGTCCTTGAGTGAATCATGATTGACTGGTAACTGGTAACACAGTAGCTTAGCAGCCAGGCCTGCAGTAGTGTCTCCCACGCCCCAAGACAGACACAGTCAGTCCCACAAGAACCCATGGCATGAGTTTTGCCTGTCAGCGGCTAGGGGTGCAGGGCCCCAGAACTCCCCTGCACCAATCTCCTCAACAGCTGGCAGGTGTTGTGGCCACAGCAGGGGCCACCATCCCTGCAGCTGTCAGCCCGCTGCGCCTTAACAGACACAGTGTCACCCATGGCATGAGTTTTGCTGGTCCACAGCTTGAGGGGCAGTTCCCCCCAAACCCCTGCACTGATCTTCTTGAAACTTGGCAGGCTTTGTGGCCTCATCAGGATCTACCACCCCTGCAGTTTTCACCCCCCTGTGTTGTAACACACAGATGTGACAGGAGTTTTGCTTTCAAGAATTTGGGGTGCAGTTCCCCAAAACCCCTGCACCAATCCTCTTGAAACTTGGCAACAAAGTTATAGATATTTTATTATTTCCCCAATTATACCCTATGGCCAGATCTCTGAGGCTGCTCTGAAGCGCTTCAGAAGCTCCAAACTGCTTCGGGAAGCCTAACAAGACCAGCGCTTTGGCCTGGATGTGCTGCTTCGGACCCCAAAGCATCTGAAGCTTCTCTGGATCCAAAGCTCTGTCCAAAGCCTCGCACAGCTCTAATGAGCAATAAGTTCTCCTTACCTGGCCTGCACCACACAGCTGAAGGGTAATAAGATCCATCATTTCAGTTTAAACCATACTTAACACAGTCCAGTCTTTGGATGACTTCTTATTCCTCAATTTTTGGTTCTTAGAGTTTTGCTCTTTAAGAATAGCTTTTCTGAGGTCAGTGCTGAAATGTTCAAGAAGGTTAATGTGTTTTGCCACAGGTTTATCTGTTTTCTGGAAGTGAGGTCATGTCAGTGTCTTCTGTTTCTTGGGTGTGTCAAGTTAATGACTTTCTAAAGCTTCATGTTGGCAGTATTACAATCCAGATCTGCAGCCTTGCATGGCAGCATTGCTTTCCACAACAGCAAACTAACCCACTTGACAGGGAGCATTCTCCAGGATGTTGGTTTAAAAGTCATTAAGGAGAACTAGATATTTGCAACAAATGCACAGGTATCTCTTCATGTTGGGGAGAGAACAATATGTGGAACTGTGTAGGGGGCTCTGAGAGCGTGGCATGGATTCACCCCAAAACCGAGTTGCCTTTGGGGTTCACTATGTAGTATTCATGGATATTCTGCCAAACTGGATTTATTCATACGGTATTTCTTTGCTGTTTGTAGCTAGTGAGAAACTGGGTTCGGTTTTGTCATTTTCATACCTGTATGTATTATGATATTTGATATAAATATACAATTGTAATTTCATAGTGTAACTGAAAGATAATCAAGTGAGGTATTTAACACACACCTAAAGCATTGTCTACCTGTAATGGGGGAAATCACCTCCTTTATAGAAAAGACATGTGAGCTAAATGACCTGCCCCCAGCCAGAAAATTTCAGGTACCTGAGGGTGACCAGACATTTTTAGAGGATTCTGGTAATTCATGAAAAATTATAATAATGCTGATGGTAGGGGAGGGGATGCTAGTTTTGGGGGCCTTTTAGAGTCTAACTGTGATAGAATCATGGTCTTTTTGATTTTTCCCAAGCTCAAAAAGAATCAAGGCCCCGGCAGCCAGGGCTGGTAGAAAGAGCAGTAAAGCTGATCTCTAAAAACACTGGCCAGACTCTCAGGTGGGTAGGGTATACCAAGATGTGAGGGTAAGAAACTGTATTTGCCTTTTTTTTTCTCTCTCTCAATCTGTGGTCAGTTTTGCTTGTGTAATTCTTTTTTCCTATGTAATAAATCCTTTTGTTGTTTTATCTCCTTAGTGATTGCTTGTGAAAAGAGTGATTTCTGGTGACTGATGATCAGGGATCCTGGTTTTCTCCGATTAAAAAAAAAATCCCAATTTTTGGATTAAAAAAGTAACCCCACATCCATATGTTTCCATGATTAATATGAAATGCCACTAATATATAAATATATGTATAGTGGTGCTTCATTTTAATCATGGGGAAATGTGGATTTTAGATTACTTTTTTAATCCAAAAAATGAGATTTTTTTTAATCAGAGAAAACCAGGATCCCTGCTGATAATCCAGGCTAGCTGTTTCTTTGGAAAGAGGGGCCTAAAATTAATTTTGCTACCCAAAAAAGGTTGCCACCTAGAGCTGGGAGAGATTCCCTTGCTGTAGCTGTGGGGTTCAGTATAAGTGTAAGGGTAGTGGAGCTAAGGCTTGGAGCTAAGGCTTGCAGGGAAAAGGAGTTATCCCAGGGCAACCCTGGGACAGGAGGCAGTACAGCAGTCAGAAACTCAGGGCTCTATGGGGTCCCACACAAATGGGTTTGTCATAGAGGGTATGTAGAAATTGGGTGTAGTGGGATGTTGTAGAAAAGAGCTTTGTGCTGCAAAGGGAAAAAAATAGGATTGTGGCCTGAGCTTTATCATTTTGGTAAATGAACCTCCAGTCTGTGTACTCCAATTCTTTTAGGTGTCTATATCTACGTGCATGTAGAAGATTGTCTGTCTTTCCTGCCAATACTTGTTTTACTTCCTGTTTGTGTGTTTTATCTAACTATATTCTCTAGTGGATGCTGCTTGAATTGTTTATGTAACAAAGCTGCCTTGCTGTCTGAAATGCTCATGTTTCCCATTTGTTTGGTTCTAATGTCTGTATTTAGATTTAAAAATTCACTGGTATGCTGCCAGAGACTTACTACTTCATACTATTGATCACCAGCAAGAAGCCCTTTTTTTCCATCTCTGATGTAGGTGCCTGACATCGTCAGGAATTATGATTCAGTGATCGTTCTCATGGTGTTGTCTACTGATTCCTTCAAAATAAAAAATAATGTTTCTATAACTTATTGTCTGCCACTGAAAGTAGTATTGGCTAAACTTATTCAAATAGACTGCATACCTCTTTTAAATTCAGCCATTACTTCATTTAAAAAATACACTATTGAAATATTTCTTACAAAAGCAATATTTAATGGCTGTTTCACTCTTAGATACACATACATATCTAGTTTCCTATACAGAAGTTGTATAACAACACTGACCAGTTCATTATTTCCCAGGATAGAATTTCTTGCTCTGGTAACATTTTTTCATAAACTGTGATAATAGAAAGTTTAGAAAATGTAAATGATAACATTTTTCAGAAGTAGAAACTGCTGTTAAAGTTGCAAAATAATTGCAAAATGGGTATGACTATTTGGTTATGTAGCATAATTCTGAGTTGTACTTATTAGAGTGTTTTATCTGGTTCTCCAAAAATCAAGCAAAAATATTTATATTTATATCTAGATATAGATGTATACACACACATACAACTGGAGTTTGAATTTTCATAGAAAAGGGTAGTTTATACACATCTGATCCATTGCATTATGATAACAGTGAAACACATCTGACAGGCAAAAAACCAAAAATCTAGACAAACTTGTTCTTAAGTTCTCAAAATGGTCTTTTAGTCTTTAGAAAATTTTCAGTGCATTGCTTTCATTAACTACAATTAGGCATTATAGAAAGAAGAGGCCTAAAGAATACTTCAAGGATCCTGAGAATATCACAGTCCATAGTAAAATTAATTGTCCTGCAATGGTGTTTTAATGGTGTTTTTTCAGTTGGCATTGAAAAATGAATCATAAGTTTATACACCCTCTTTGCCAATTCAGGGATCTGCTCGTATTATTAAAACAATCACAGGAATATATTCCTAAATGTGATAATTTGATTTCTACAGTACATTTTCACTATAAATGTTACTCAAAGTTGAAGGTTCATAAAGGATTTGCTAAGAGAAGAATGGGATGGGTGGGTGTTCATTGGACATAACTCATTTTGTAGAGGAACCTGAAAAGGACATATCACTCTCTGATTCATGGTACAATATCTGAAATCTTAAAAGTTGAACTGTTTCAAACCATCAGGGCAAAGTTCAGTGAATAAGCCTGGAAGGTTGCCAAATTCTGTTTTTATTATGGGTTTTAAAAACTAAGCTGGGCTAACTGAAAGTGGGTTTACCATTTTATTTACAGCCAAGAGTAAAGAATGCAGTGTTGGTATAAGAGGCAGATCTGAAGTGATCTTGGGTTCATAAAAGCTTGTTCTCTCTCTGTATAACTTATTTAGTTAGTCCATAAAAGTGCCTATCTACCCGCCTGTGACAGGGCACTTGGCATGCCTGTCACTTTAAGAGGAAAGGCTGAGGGAGAAGCAGCCTGCAGGTGTGGCTGGGATGGATTAGGAAGTCACCTGATCAAAAGGGGGCTGGGCTTGGGGCATATAAACCCAGGCCTGAGTTGGTCAGTGAGTTTAGCTCTGAGAGGCAGAGAGACAGTGAGAGGGGAGTGCCTGGCAGCAGGACTCCTAGCAGAACAGCTGGGCTGGTGTAAGCAGCAGAGAGCCCAGGAACAGGGCAGACCTGAGAACAGGGACATGTGAGCCCATGGCCCAGAGAGGGGCAGATGCAGGGCACAACAGCCTGGGGATTGGGGCCAAGGAGCCCAGAGAGCAGGGCCAGGGGCTTGTACCTAAGAGAGGTGCAAAAACAGGGCCCAGTAGCCTGGGGAACAGGGTAAAGCAACCCAGAGATCGGGGCAAGGGCCTGAAGCCCGGAGAGGGGCAGAGACAGGAGCTTGCTATGGCAGGATGCAGTGCATCCTGGAGTAACTCACATAGACAAAGTGCCCAGTGGGGAGAAGAGGCAGGAAGGCTGTGTTGCAAGTAGCTCCAAGAAGTGAAGTGCCTGGGAGAAGCATGCAAGCCTAGAAAACATGCTGGGGAATAGCTGAGCCATGTAGGGAGTCCTAGTCCTAGTTATAAGGGCTGAGGCTATGGCCAAAGAGGACTGATGATGGATAACATCTGCAAGGCATGGGCATGGTGTAAAGGGAAGGTTGGAGCCATGTAATTAGCCTTAAGGCAGGGGTGGGCAATTATTTTGGTCAGAGGGCAACTTACCGAATTTTTGGCAAGTCGTTGAGGGCCACATGGGTAGCCTCAGACCTTGACAGGTGCCTTGACCCCTGGTCGCCATCTTGGTACCAGAAGTCCTACCCCCTAACTCCTGACCTTTGCCACCAGAAGTCCTTCCCCTTGCTCCCCTAGAAGTGGTCCTTTCAGCAAGGAGGTTTGCAATCTTAGAACCAGAAAAATAGGAAATTATGTTCTAAAAATCAAACATGTACTACAAGATTCATTAATTCCATTTCAAAAAATATTTTGTCCTGATTTACATGTGCTTGTGAAGTGTACATAGGGGTGATAGTATAATAGCTTAAAATGAAGTCTTGCTCTTGTATATTGTGGCAGTGTGGGTATAGGTTTGTGGGTATGTGGGGTGTGGAGAAGAGTGTGGGTGTCTGTGTGGGATTTGTGGTGGATGGATAGGCATGGGGGTGTGGTTGTGTGGGGTGTAGGTATGTGTGGATTTTGTAGGGGGCTGTGAGTGTGTGGAGGGAGGATGGCTGGGGAGGGTTGTGGCCTGGGTAGAGCGGGAAGGTTTGCCTACAGCCCCCCCCACAATAGGCCAGTGATCCAGCAAGCCCAGGCTCCACACTCCTGGCCCTGGGGCACTGGTGTGGGCCCTATGCTCCCACTCACAGCCACTTCCGCCCCCTGTCTGCCACTGCTGCTCTTCTCCTGCCACTTCTGCATCTCCCCTCCCCACTTCCCCCAGCTCGCCGCTCTGGCACCATGTCCCAGCTGGTCCTGCAGTCCCGGCGGTGCAGCTGGGAACCAGGTGGTGCCGGAGCTGCAGGTGGGTGAGCAGGGTGGGGAGTCAGGGATTAGCTGCAGCAGGCTGGGTGGAGGGGCAGGGAGAAGGCACACAGAGTACAACAACAACTGGGTGGGAGCACAGGTCCCATGCCGGTGCACTGGGGCCAGCACTGGCAGGGCCCAGAGTGGAGCAGCAGAAACACAGGGTCCAGGCCAGCAGGGGTTGTATGGAGCTGGGCTCTCTCCTCCTCTCCCTGCTTGAGCAGTGTGGCCTAACTCCATACAGCCCCTGCCAGCCCAGACCCCATGCTCCTAGGCAGAAGTTGCTGCTCAGAGAAGAGGAAAGTGGCTCCCCATTTCCAGGCAGTTTTAGCTGCATTTGCGCTAGGCTGTGGTGCAGCTTCTTCACCGCTGCCTCTGTGCTACCCAGCATGGCAGCAGTGACCATGTGGAGCAGCCACAGACAGGGCAGCTCACAAGTGGCAGTGAAGGAGTTGCATGGCAGCCTAGTGTGGTGTGGGCTAAAACTGCCCAGAGCCAATCGGGGGTGGGGGACACTTCCCCTGTGCCAAGCATCAGTTTCTGCCCAGCTGCTGCCACTGCCGCTGCTGCAGCTCAGCAACAACAGGTAAGTCCAGAGCTGGCACGAGGCCTAGGTCCAGCAGAGGCAGCGCAGAACAAACTGCTGCTCAGCACAGGGGAAAACACAGATGAGCACAGGGCACACGGGGTCGGCGCTGTACGTGCTGCTCCCCATCTATACCATGGGGCTAGGGTGGAGGGAATTGGGAGTGAGCAGGTGTGCAGGAGTCAGCGACAGCTGGGCAGAAGTGCAAGGCCCGCATTAGTGTCCTGGGGCCAGTGCCAGTGACGTCCAGAGCTGGGCAGCAGGAAAGCACAGTCCCAGCCAGCAGGGGCTCTATGGAGCTGAACCAGCTTCCCCCTTACCTTGCTGGCACAGCCCAGCCCAGTTCCATAGACCCCTGCCAGCCCATGCTCCTGCCAACCTGCTTTGGGCCCCACCAGCACTGGCTCCAGTGCACTGGGATGGGCCCTGCACTCCCGCCTGGCTGTTGCTGCAGTCCGCGCCCACTCCCCGCCCCTTCCCTCCACCTGCCACAGCCATTTGCCCACTCCCCCCTGCTTGCCTGTCTGCCTGCTGGCAGCTCTGGCACCATATGGTTCCCGGCTTCACCACCAGGACTGCAGGAGCCAGCCCGGCCCTGAGGACTGTGGCTTGAGCCCACAGTCCTTCCCTGCCTCCCTCCCCCCCATCCTTATTTGTATTTCCCTCAGCACAGGGAGGCAGGAACAGTCCCAGGACAGAAGCCCCTGCCACAGAAGCCCCTGCTAGGCAGAGGCTTCCAGCTGGGGTTGCGGGGTGGCGGCCAGGCTGGACTTGCTGGGGCTTAGTTCTGCCACTGGCTCCCCCTGGGTCCTACTGCCCCTGGATTCTGTCATCTTTGACAGGCAGCCAGGGGCAGATAAATATTAATTTTCTATTTTTTTAGGGGCCCTGCAGCCGATAGAACTGCCTGGCAGGCACGCGGGCTGTATTTTGCCTGCCCCTGCCTTAAGGCAATGACCGTGGACACTGGTGGTCTTAAGAGTGAGATCAGGTTTGGGAAGCTCTGGGGCTGCCTTCCTCTTCAAAGTTAATAACATCAAGGCATGATAGGTGAGTCAATGGGAAAGTGCACAAAGGGAGCCAGGTTGGCAAGGGCTAAGCAGCCACCAGGGGGCATTGCAACCACCCTTGAAACCAGCACTTGTTACACCTCCCTTCTGACTGACTTGAAGACTAACACAGCTAATTACTCCTCTGAGAGATAATGCTAAGGGTGTGAAATCTTCCAACTATTGGAATCAAAAAGGGAGTTTTGTTATTGGCTTCCATGTGTCTTGGATCATCCAAGATGAGTACTTAAAAATATATATGTGTTGAAATGTCAGCATACTAGACTGTTGACTAAAACTCAGATTATTATGTAAAAATATGAGATACGGTATAAAAACATCTCTGACTGAAAAAAGAGAGGAAGTGGTATGCTTCAGATAAAAGGCTAACAGTGGAATGGCTGATGAGTTTTCTAGTAATTTCCACATGCTGCTTATCCACATAGTGTATCAATGAGAACAATACCATTTGTTTTACTCTGCATGCTATAAGCCTATGGGGAGTTTTTGGTAGGTAAAAAATGCTAAATCAGGTGCCCACAAGATTTACTCTAGTGAAGGTATGGGTTTACAAATATCTTCTTTTAGGCACTACATATCTAGAAAGAGGACAGTGACAGACAGAGGACAGGGCAAGAAATAAATCTTAAATTGCAAAAAGGAAGATTTAGGTTGGCTATTGCAAAGAAATTTCTCACTATGGAGTTAAGCATTGGAACAGATTACTAGAGAGGTTGTGAAATCCCTACTCTTGGAGATATTTAAGAGCAGGTTAGACAAATACTTGGATGAGATGGTTTAGACAGCAATCCTGTGTTGAGTACTACATAGGCTACTGAGGACCCTTCTAACCCTATTTTATTATAATTCTATATGTGACAAATTAACAAATCCTCACTCTCTCTTGACTTCCCTCCCTCTTGACTTTGTTTGGATTGCTACATGCTGCTGAGCCTTGCAACCTTGCTTGAAGTATACCACACTTAATAGTGCAACTTCTCATGCATTTGTGTTGGCTGAGTAGGCAAAATGTAAGTGGCTGACTGAAAATGGAAAGGTGATTTACATCAGGGCTGTAGTGTTGTGCTGTAATAAAACAGCGAGAGACCGTTGGACACACAGTATTTTGTACAATTATATAATTATAAACAATATAATTGGAGGCAGTTGAGCTTGAATGCGGCAGGCTGTTATTTAGCAATCATCTCTTTCAAGGCTCATTAAATACAGATTTATTTATACAAAAAATAAAAGCTTTGCTCCAGAATAGCTAAATATGTAGTGGCATTTATTCACCAAAATAGAATACAGAGATTTAAAGCTGTCAGAAACAATATTGGATTTAGTTGACAGTGGTAAGTGAAGTTGCTCAAAGGGAGCAGCAGGACTGAGGCTTTTGCCTTTATTCAAGATATCATTTTCTATGATTTTACTTGTATGTTCAGTTTGTAAGGCAAAAAAGCCTGCCCTTTTATCTCTGATTATGGATGTTGAGATCTGACGAGCAGAGTTCCTCTAACAATCATGGAATATGGGTAGAGTTCTTTCATGTCATTGATTAATTTTTTAATATGTTAACCTCTTAAATTTCCATAATTCTTTTAGTGCAATAAGGATTCACTAGGGTTCTGCTATAACTTAGCATACTTTTCCCATCACCACTTTTACCTGCCCTTCTGATGTGTTCCATTCTATAAATATCTTGTATACATTCAACCATTACTTCATTTAAAAAATATGCTCTCAGAATAATTTGTCCTCTCTTCCCATGATTTTTTTGGATATAGAGAAAAGAACTGCAGAGTTAAGCAATTCATAGGCAGATTTCATGGGGAGGTATATAAAATGACAAGCAAACTTAAAAAATTTGTCTGCCAAAACTTTGACATCTCAGTTTATGATTAGGCACGTCTGTAAATTGTCCAACTTTTTCCAAGGGCTGAGCATCCACAGCTTCAGCTGTCTTATTCTTTCTATTTATGACTACAAAACACCAATATAAATAACCAGAAAATGCTATAGAAAGTACCTGCAAATCTCATATCTCAGCATGACTATTTAGAAGTAAAAATTGTAGCTCAGCAGTACAGAATATCTGACCCACATGTAATAGATCAGCTTTTGTGTGACTTCTCAATCCACATTGGACTTTTAAATGTTCTGCCTTTTTAAAATGCTTCCTAAAAGTCCATTAATTTCATTCCCACAATTTTTTCTTTTTTCAATATTTTTTCAAATGGCATCCTTTGCTTATATGATATGTGGCAATTCTGACTGTTAGAAAAAGGTGGCTGCTAGATGTAACGTGTCTCTACTTAGAAAAATGATCTCTCACAACACTGCTGCATTGTTCTCCCTCTCCTTTTGATATCCTCACTATAGAGCATTGCTGCTGACCTCAACAGTCCTACACTGCCAAACTGATGAAAAACTCCAGCATTTTTATTAAAAAATACAACAGCATTTGCATCTTGCTACTCCACAAATCAGACTGTGTAATAATAATTTTCAGGGGACATTATGGAAATCTTAGCATGGTATGAGCTGTTGCAGTTATATCTAAAATGCAGTTGGCTAATTCATTTTACCTGAGATGTGTTCATTTTATCAGCTGCATTTTCATTTTAGTTTTGGGTGTTTCAGATAGAGCTAAATTTTGCAAACCAACTTTTTAAAAGAAGAATGAGGCTTGTTACTTCCTTAATTCCCCCAAATATCGATAGCAAGAATTCTCCTGATCGTGATTGTGAGTTAGGGAGTTCTAGCTGTCACAGCAGAACTTGCGAAATTTTCCGTCTTTTCACAACTTGGAGATAAAACATTCTTATCTACGTATGGGATGGCTTAGTCAAATATAACTCTGCCCTGAGAAGGGAGCTGGACTAGTTGACTATGTGATGTCACAAAAGCTAGGGACAGACATTACACATAAACTGGTTTAAGTGGTCAGAAACTCATTTAACCCTGTAACAGAACAGATGTTTAGTGCACATAAACCAGTTTGAAAATGGCTGAAACCAGTTTGAGATAAACCTGGTTGAATGTAGTATCAGAATTAACTGATTTGGCTCAAGCCAGTTTATGCAATGTCGTCCCAGACCTCTTCCCGGTTTAACTTAAACCAGAGTTCCCCCAGCATTCCAGATGCTTTGCATGTGCAAAACATGTGCACCCAGACCTTCGATGCATATACCTAGGCAGGAATGTTTGTAGGAGTGGAGGCTCCCCAGACCTTCCATCTTCCCTTTAGGCCACTGAGACAGAATCCAAAGACCAGACTGAGTCCAGATGTTTGGTGTCCCCATAGCTGTAGTTGTATAAGCATCTAGGAATCAAACCCAGGTCTCCTGTGTGGTAGACAAGGATTCTACCACTGTACCACAGGGGACTCCAGGTCACCTGGTAATGTCCCTCTGTTCCTTCCTTGGAAAAATGTGTTTAAGAAGAGCTTGAACTAATGAGAGAGGCTTTTGTTTTCTGATTGGGTGATTAAATGCTGATAACAGAGCTGATAAATGCTGTGTTATTATCAACTCCCTGCTGGGCTGGTCAAGAGAAGCAGGGGCAGGGTGGGGAATTCTCTCCCTAATCAGAGCATCCTGCCGGTGCCTGGCCATACACCCTTTAGCTCAGGACTGTGGAAGGGAAGAGAAGGCTGCTCTAGCACCCCTGGCTTCTAGCCTGAGATGCTGCAGGCATGTGCCTGCATTTCTTCAGTCCAGAGGAGATGTTCAGCCTAGCCAGGTTAGACTAACCTGCAAAGATTGAAGATTGAATCAGTTCAGACACACACTTTTTGAATGTCTGTCCCTAGCCAAAAGGTCCACATGTTGGTAAATTGATTTGAATTAGAGCTATCCAACTGTGGTGTGGCTGGGGAGCTATCTGCATGTGGCCACCAGCCTGAACACTGTGTGAGCTGTAAGCTGTGGGGGCAGCCAGCCAGGTTTCTCTATACTGCATGGGATGGACTGGCTGCATGTGGGTCCCTCACTCCCTATTGGTAGCATGTGGCACATTGCTCCTTTTGCCCCTTGTGCAGGCTGTGGCAGTGCCCCCTTTCTTTCCCCAGTCCTCTCCCCTGTCCCCAGTACCCCGCATAAGCTGCATACAGTTTTTAGATGCTTGGTTTCTTTCTTGCTGGGAGGCAGCTGGAGGTGCAGCTGCCAGGGACTGTGGGTCAGCAGTTGAACATCTCTGATTTGAATAAAGTGCCAAATTTGTTCATTATTTACAAGATTATTTTTGTTCTAGATTGTCAAATGAATGGAGATTTTTCTTAGACTGATCCTTTAGCACCTTATGCATTCTTCTATGTTAAATGATGGTAAAACTGTATCAAATTAACACCATCATTTCTGTGACCTTATTTATATACACATAAGTAAATATGACTCCACGTAGTACACATAGTAGAGATTTAAGCCCACAAATTAAGAGGGTGCAGGGTTAAATCATTAGTGGCCAAATACCATAACTGTATTTAACTTTCTGCCTTATGGGATAAGCTTGGTTGTACTTGTTCAGTTCTTCACAAACAAATGTCCACATTCTGAAACTTGCTAACTGGCAACAGCAGAACAGTGATAATCTAAATGGACTAGGGTGAGTGAAATCTCTTTGACTCGGCATATAGATGAGGCCCTTTAGCTGTGAGCAGCATGGGGAAAGCTTACATTGCTTCTGCCTGTGCCATGTATTTTCAATGGGTAAACAGAGCAATCATGTCTCCTGGGACATCAACCTGTCACCTTTTAAGTACATTGAATCCTGTTATAAAAAGAAGCACAAAGCTATGTTAAGTATGGTACCTGCTCTGAAATGCTCTCCTTTTTTTTCCCTCCAAATAATTTAATAATACCTCCTGGTGTATTGGATAAAAAAGGAGAAATGAATGTTTTATCTAACACTTTTGTCATTTCAGGGGTAGGGGAAAAAAAGAGCAGAGCCTAGATCTCTCATCTAGGTAAACCCAGAGGTTAAGTCAGTCAACTTGTATGGTATGCAATAAAATTACCCTAGGGCATTCTCTCTGGTTTGACTCTTAGGCTGCTTGCAGACACTTAAAAAAACCCCCAAAATAACAAAAACCCAAAAAACCTCACGCTTTACTGGAAACAGCAGTAAATTAGTTGGACCTGGCTCCACAGCATCTGTACAGATTGGGTACTTCAACTTGTTTTTTTGGCACTTTTATCTAAAGCTAAGTCAATCAGCTATTAGAGAAAAGTGCCAAAAAAGCCCTACTAAAGTGCCTGATCTACACAGATGTTGGGAAAGCTGAGTTCAGTTAAGGCGCTGCCTCTTCTGGGCATGCACTGGGCTTGGCATGGGAGCATGTACTTTAAAGTAAAGTGCCCTTTTTAGGGGGGTGTTTCACACCTACAAGCAGCCTTAATTTATAGTTTACTCGACATTATCATCCAGCGGTAACTGACAGTATTTAATAAGGTGTTTTTTGTTTTCCCATATGGGATGAGACTAAAGCAGTTCTCTCTCATGGACACACACACACATATGCAGCAGTGTCTGCCATGCTGCACAGTTTAGTGGGAATTTTACAACCATCATTTTCCCTCGTTGTATCTATCTCCCTTGGAAGCCTCCTAAGGGGGAATTCCAACTGGAGATGGTGAAGTCTACAGAAAAGTCATATGTCCTGTCCAAGAGCACATAGGCTATATGCCTTTTCCATGAGGCTGAAAAGAAGGCAGGGTGTGCAATATATGCATTCTCCTCTTGGCCACCAGTTCCTGGTTTGCTTAGTTCATTGCAAGGATTCTTTGCTTACAGAATATCCTACATTGGGGTGGAACAGATGATTCATTTACCCTGTTTTCATGGGCAAGGTGATAGCTGGGTCCTCAGTTATTTCCTGTGTTTAGAATGCAGGGCCCTTACATTGTGTATCATATTGATAACTTTGAGTAAGTGTTTGTGTGTCTTTATTTTACTTAATGTAAATTATTACACAGCTGCTGTTATTTCACTTTAAACCTAAAGGCTAAGTACAGACAGTAGGGGTGTGTGAAGCGGGCCCTATTCGATTTGGATTCAGCCCGAATCAGGGGCAGTGATTTGATTCATTGATTCAGATCACTGACCCTGATTCAGCTTGACCTAATCTGAATCTGCAGACTCAATGCTGATTCGGAGAATCAGTGATTCGGATACAGACACAACTTTCAAATTTTTTCTACATACCTTGAGGTAGCAGTCACAGCTTGTAAATGCTGTGATGCTGGGGCACATGGAGCATCCCCATGGAGGACATGGGGGTCCTCCATGTGCTTGGCAGTGAACCCGGAAGTGGACTGGAAGTGCTTCCAGTTCACTCTTGGGTCTGCCGGGGAGCACACTGGGACCACCCCCCGCCCAGCACCTCCCCAGCTCAGCAGTCAGCAACAGGGGGACCCCGGGTGCCCCCCCCCCAACCCAGGAGGCACCAGTCACCAAGCCAGGGTCCACTTCTGGTCCACTTCCAGGTCTCCTGCCAAGCATGCTGGGGAGCCCCCCATGCTTCTGTGGGATGCTCCATGCGCCCCAGTATCACAGCACTCACGAGCCCCTGCTACCTAGAGGTATATAGAAAAAATATTTAAAGCTGTCTCTATGTCCAAATCTCTCTGAATCAATTTGGAGGGTTCCGATTTGATTCAGAGAGATTAAAGGGTCCTCTGATTCAATTTGGATTCGGAGATTCGGCCACTGAATCAGGCTGAATCTCCGCTAAATCAGATCGGGGACTGAAGCTTTGCACAGCTTTTGACAGCCCTAATAGTCAAAACCCCCAAGGCTAAATTGATTGACTCTTTACAGGTTAGTCTAAGCTGCATAGATTGAACCAATAAGCAAAAGAACAGACACTCACTTTTGATTTTGGAAATGTAGCCACATACCTGCTAGAGCACGCCTCCCTGCTCAGCTGAAGCAAACAGCTTGGGCTAAGGCTAGCCCACCTATCCTGTAGGGGGTGGGGAGGGGGGAAGGGGTTGCAGAGGAGATGCAAAGCATCCTGGGATGCTGGTGAACTGTGAGTTAATTTGAATCTGGAGGGGATCTTGGACAGAAGTTCAATAAACTGATTTAACCTAAATCAGTCAAGTTGTCTGATACTACATCCATCCAGAGCCGGTTTTAGCCGTTTTGAAAGCAGGTTATGTGCGCTGAATTTCTTTTGTGTTACAGATGTGAACTGGTTTCTGATCACTTACACTTGTTTATGTGTAATTGCTGTCCCTAACCAAAATGCCTTAGAAAGAGACAACTCAACCTTCCGTTACATAAATAGTTTCCATTACTCAACTAAATAATTCCTTTATGTAACCTTTCAGAAATTGGATGTACTTTTGCTTTGTCTTCTATACATTCTTCTAATTATGTTGACTTGAACATATAGTTTCCTTTAACATCTTTCCTGAAGATAATTATTCCCTGTTTTTCAGACAATCCAAGAACTGGACATGCAGGATAGTATTCATCCATGTAATTTCCCATCCTTGATATGTGTAATGATGTATAATATGATGGGATTAGGCGTGTCTTTCAGTTAGTTGTGGGGAAATTAAGATTGACTTGAACTCTGTGTTTATCAAGAAAGTAAATGATATTTGAATTCTGCTTATGGAGAAAGTCTAAACTTTGAAATTTAAAATGGAAAATTATCTGCAAGCCAAGCACACTGTGTGAATTTGGAAGATAAATGTTATCTAAATGGCCATATGTATGGTTGCTTGAATAGGTTGTTAATTGTTTTTTATTTCTAATATTAAAATAAGGAGAAGATTGAGTTATATACCTTCCACTAAAGTGAAAAGCAAATCAAGATTAAAATGACACTACAAAGAGAGAGAGAGCTATAAGAAGTAATATTCCTAAAGATATTATAGAATCAAAAGTAAGAAAAATGTTCGTCTTGAGTCTTGGTGAACACCTAGGAAAGATGGGATAGAAATATCAATGATAATATTGTGATTAATACCATTACTCACATCTGTAAAATGCTTATAGTGCTTCAGATGACAGGTGTTATGAAAGCCCCAAGAAATAATTTTATTAAAGAAGAGTCCATGCCTGAATTCTATTGCTCCCTTTGTATTCGTAGTAAAATCAAATGGAGTTTGGGATGTGTAAGAAAAACAAATTAATGCCCTGTGAATCCTGTAAGGAAAAGTAAAGCAAAAAAAAAAAAAAAGTAGAGAGTTTAACTTTCTGCCCTAAACACTGTGAAAATCAGAACCTGGGGAGTTTCCAAAAAGACAAGCTGGAATTAATGTGGGATAAACAGAATTAAAAAGGACTTGCTACATGGGTTTTGCTACAGTCCTCATTCTTACACCTCTCCTTAGCTATCCTGGAAATGGGATTTTTTTTGCTTCAGTTAAGTGGAATCAGTGTAACAGTACAGGGCAACAATTGCTGGTCCGTTCCCTAATTTCATAAACACTGAATACAGAACACCCTACACTTTTCAGAGAAACGTAACTCTGTACAGTAGAATTGTATGTTCCAAAGTGCATAAACAAGAGGGCAAAACATCATTTTTTTCACTACTATGACAGGAAGTTGAAATGTAACTTGATCCTACTTTCAATAGCAGTGTTAATGGTAGTGGTGGGCTTCATGCATATGCATGATCTTTTTTGCTTGCTATTTAGAAAATATGTGGCTTGTTTTTTGTTGTTGTTGTTTTTTCTGGTTGTTGTTTCTTTCTTTACACAAGTGCAGCAATTTTCAGCCAAACTATACCAATATAAAACTGAAAAAATGCAGTGGAGAGCCAGCCCTATGTTTTTTATCCATTCCCATTTATAACTATAATTAAGTTCAAGTACTAACCATCCATGGGTTTTGGAGACATGGGTGAGATGGATCTAATAGAATAAGTCTCTTTATTTCCATCCTCCATCTTGCTTCCTCATCCTTCCTTTTGCTTTTTTGAGAGTAGTTATTAAATGAAATGGTCATAAGTGAAAGAAGGCAATGACAGAAAGAAGTGAAGAGAAATAGCTCAGCACTACTGAAGGCTATTATTCACATTAAGATTAACTCTGCTTTTTTGTGAATACCAGAATTCTGCAGTGTTAGCGGGGGCGATGGAATTGTAGTCAATTACCTACATTAAGTCAGCGTGTTCCATTTGTATGGACACTCCTACAAGAAATGATTGCTTACCACGCTTTCTTAACTTTTAGGAGAGGTATTTTCCAAGAGCATCCAACAAACTTAGGTGTACAAATGGGTTTTAGACACTTATCCATCTCCCTAGAGTACTCTTAGGTCCTTGTACTGTGATCTCAATTCTGACAAAAGTTCCTTTGACCTCAGAGGAAGTTCTTTATGAGTAAAAGTGCAAGATGAGCTCTACTGGTTTGCAGTTCTATATTATTAATGCATATTTTACTGTATTAAAGTACTTAAAGGCAGGCATCTGTAGCGGAGAACAGCACAGACCTTTAAGAGGTTCAGTTTTCTGTATCAGGCTTTTCTGAAGAAAATCTTTCTGTTTTTTAATCTGTTCTAAGCTTTTATGAACTAAGATTCATGTTTTGTTAGAAGTGAAAACTAATTGTTTCATCTTCTACAGGTCAGGCTTCCTTGCAAGTGAGAAGGAGTTGTAGTGCATGACGATCTGATGCCATAGGTAAGTTGATTTCAGTTCTGTTTTATTTTTATTACATCGTTGACAAGTACTGATTACACAGCAAATCATGCTTTCAGTTATACTGGTGCAGATCTCAAATAAATCTACAGACTTCATGTGAGTTGCTTTGGATTTATATCTGGTGAAACTAAAAAAAGAGAACTTGGAACATTTTTTTTTAGTTACATAGCAAAAACAGTAATTTTATTATAATTATTATTAAACTGTTTGGCCAGCTGTTATAGACACCAAAGGATAGATGAAAAATGGTTTTAGTTTACCCTACTGTTGAAATAAATTAAAGCAAAAACTTCAGTTCAACTCAGTTACATTCAGAAGAGCCGCTATAGTTGACATGCAGTATGTGTACTTGCAAAGTAATAACAATTTCTTTGGACGTAGTAATGCTGCCAATGAGGTTAATTTTTTTATCCGCACTGTTTGTCCTTTATACTGTTTTCTACTTACCCTTTCAGCTTGTGCTTCAGACAAGAAATATTGAAAATAATGTATCCAAGCATGTAGCCAGGAGAAAAATGAGAGGTGAAAGGATGGATGGAATTTTATATTGTACTGTTGTTGAACTCTACAACCCAGGGCAGTTGTTTAATTCTTAGAATTTATAGTTACAGATTTCTTTATCCTCACGGCCATGGAACAGTGCCATGGTCCAGCTAGAATCTTACTTAACCTGAACATGTGTCACTTCTTCAGCTCTGGAGTAACAGACCAGAATAATTTGACAGGATTAAATTTGGTCACGGGATGCAGTTCTAGAAATGGTTTGTGGTGGTGGTCAGCCACTGTGAAAATAATTAGTTGACAGGCCGTGGTGGTCAGAAGCAGCCTGGTACTTTGAGTTCTTGAGAGATTCCTGCTATGTCACTCAAACAGATGAATTGTGGGAGAAAACAATTTCATTTTGACAGAGTTTGTCTGGCAAATAAATTTGAGTAGAACTTTGTGGTGAAAGTGTCTTAGAACATGGCCAGAAAAGAGAGGTGGAAAAGGTAAATAGCTTTTAGTTTAGCATCTTCCCAAGTCCAGCTTCAAGGCCTCTAGGAATTCTGATTTATAGCCTCCATTGTTTTGAGTTGAAGGGCTCTGAAGATTGGGGTTTTTTTGTTGGTTTTTTTTATCTGTACAAAATATACATCCCTGATGCAAATTACAGGTTTTCTATTGATAATACATGTAGGAGCATAGGAGGGAAAATATCATTGCTGTCTGTCTAGGACTAAACATCAGGATAAATCTCTGGAATTGCAGACTACCTATACACATGCTCAGAGGTGGGAAGAGGGGGTAGAGGTTCATTAAACCAGGTCCTGGAGAACTGCTCTAATTTAAAATACCTCATTGTCACACATATTAAGCCCTCACCCATGTTTCAAAATAGCCATTGGACATTTTAATGAAAGTTCAGTCAATGAGGTTTAGTTAAAGTGCCCCCAAAGCCATTTTGAAACATGGGGGAGCTTAATATACATGACACTGAGGCATTGCTAGAGCATTCTAATTAGAACATGGAGCGGACTTGATTAACATGAATGTGGAACAGACTCGATTAATTAGAACGTGAGCCAGCATGCGTATAGGCAGCTTCACAGACAGTACTTCCAAACAGTCTTCTCATGAGTTTACATAGGCTTTGTCACATACTGGGTGCATCTACATGTGCAATTAATGGTAGTTGGCTTTCCTGCACAGTAAACTTACTTCACATTAAATTTACTAACTGCATATGCAGATAGTAAATTTGCTGCGCAGTAGTTTAATTTACTGCACAATAAGCACCTACATGTATAGACGATGATGCTTTACTATGCAGTAGATTAATCTACTGCTCGGTAAAGTATCTTGTGTAAACAGACACGACCGCTAACAGCTCTAGTTCCTTTGGTTCTATACAGAAAATTCAGTCTGTCTTTTGCTGCTTTGCTTTTTCCTTATATATTGATCTACATATAATCTAGGCAACAGAAATATTTAAATCAGGGATGGCCAACCTGCAGCATGGACAGCTTTGCATATGGCACCTGGCAGATCGAGGAAGGAGCAAAAAGCAAAGTAGCAGATTGGGCAGTGAGAACAAGGAAGGCAGGAGGAAGCATAGCAGCAGATTGGGCAAAGGAAGGGGATCAGAGTAGTGCTTAGGGAAGGTAAGGAGCTAATTTGTGGCACACCTGGGAAAAAAGTTGGCCCCCACTGGTTTAGATATTTTTTTTAAAACGTCTGTGTATTTTTGTTGCATTCTAGACACTCATCACTTGTTGCCTAATATAAATGCGTAAATCCCCATAGGTATTAAATAAAATGGGTCAGACTTGGCCTGAGGTATACCTCATGTAACCTCAGTGAGATTAGTTCAAGTGATTGAAATTCTGTGAAATGATTTGGGTTGTATGCTGCTGGAGAAAATGAATAGCTTCTTGGATGAGAGAGAAACAAATACATATAATCTTTCTATTTATTAAAAAAAATACTGATTTCAAATCCTTAGGGCATTGTTTTCTTGTTAAACTTTTACTTCTTTCCATCAATACAATGTTCTTTCTCCTTTTCTTGTTTATACGTGAAAAATCTTGAGTTACACACACTGAGAAAGAGGAGCTGAGGGAGGAATAGACTGGTTAGACCAAGACATTTTAAAGAGAGAGAAGGCTGGGGGCGGGGGGGAGGGGGGAGTATAATTAAAAACAAAGTGGAATTCCCTTCTCTGTTCCTTGGTTTGGACAGGCCCCACATCTCTGCTACCTTCTTAACTCCTGTGATGCTTAGTTCCCAATCTTCATCCATTCTGTATCTTAGAAGGAGCACAAGGGACAAGAGGCACAGAAGGTAAAGTCATAAAGTAGATAGACTGACATGGGGCTCTGGAAGATAGAAACACTGGCATAGTGAAGGGGGTTGTCAAATGTTGCTGAGGTGTTACAGAACAGGCATTTTTCTCATTTGTTTGTCAATGATTTCCAGTCCTTTTAGACTCATGCACCCTTCAGAAAATGCCAGTTCCTTGCTGTGACCTTGAGTAAGTCCTCCTGGATTCACAAAGTGGCCAGGAAGTATGACTTCCCAGGAGACAGTCTGGTGAGGCCAGCAGCCACTTTCAGGTGGCAGAACAGGAACAGGCCAGCCACAAAAGCAGCAGCAAACTGTTCCCTCTGTACTGTAAATAGCTGTACAGAAATGTAAGTATATAATAAAGGTTTATTTCTGAATTATAAGCCTCCAGATACTACATGGTATTAGAACTGGAAGGTACAATGCGCTTGAAGACCCAGTGAAAGAGTTGCTACAGAATCTGGGAAACTGCAAATAATCCTGCCCCCTTCCCCAACCCCAGCACTTGAGAATCAAGGGGAATGCTGAAAATGCCTGGAAAAGATTCAAATAGCAATTTTGGCTGTATATGTAAGCCACAAGGGCAGATAAATTGGAGCAGTTGCAGACAATGAAGCACTGGACGTGTATAATGCCTACCATATAGAGAAGGAAGTGGAGGAGGAGAAAACCTTGCAGAAAAATAAAAATGTTTGAGGATCATTATGTTCCAGGAAAAATATTACTTATGAGAGAGATGTTCAGGATGAGAACAAAAGAAAGAGGAACCAGTGGAAGAGTTTGTCACAGACCTAAAACGTGTCCTTTGAATATGGAACACCTACAGATTCTCTCGTTAAAGACCAGGGATGTTACAGTAAAGTCTGTGAGCAATTACAGAGAGAAAGGGACTTGACATTAGAAAAGGCAATATGTATATGCCAAACTGAAGAACAAGCAGAAACACAAGTAAAAAGCCTATAGGAAGACATACAAGAAATGATTTTAAGTGCCATCACTAAACCAGCAAAAGAAAAGTCCACCCAAATTAAGTTGAGCAAGCAGAATCATGTAAGAAGTAATAAACAATGTCAGCAATGTGAAAACCAGCATCACTATCAGAAGTGCCCAGCATTTGGAGAAAATATAGACACTATAATAAACTAAACTACTATGCTAAAGCGTGCAGAGAAAGTAGGAATGTATCTACAGTAAGTGAAGAAGCAGATTTAAATGAAGAAGAAAAGCTGTTCCTAATGATTTGAAAAGAGCCCAAAGGCTCAAAAGAATTAAAATGTAGGCAAACAGCACTTGTTATCTATAAGACAGATACTGGGACACAAGCAAATGTAATCACAGAAACTGAAAGAGAGGCACAAAGGACTCTTAAAAGTAAGAGAGTTTAAAGTGTCTTTGAAAGGCTATAATAGAGGGACCATTCCATTGTTAGGAGTGTGAACTCATACACTGAGATACAAAGGTAAAATAATAGAAGAAGAATTTGTGGTGGTTCACAGAGCAAAGCAATGAATTTCTGGCTTGTACACATGTGAAGCACTTGATTTTAATAAGAGGCTGTATGCCATAGAGGTTGAACACTAATAGCATCATATGAAGATGTTTTTGCAGAGAATGGGTGCCTCCCAATATCGTATAACATACCATTGAGAGAAGATGTAAAGCTAGTAATACATGCCACACAAGAAGTCCCACATGTCTTAAGAAAAAGAGAAAAGAAGAGCTACAAAACATAACAGTAAATGGTGTCATTGGGAGAAGAGAAGAACCAACAGACTGGGTCCATTCCCTGGTAATTGTACAGAAGAAGGGAAGGAGACTACATCTGTGTATAGGCCGAAAGGAGTTGAACAAAAACACAGAAGAGAACACTTCCACAAGAAGTGAGCTATTGTCACAGATGGCAGGAGCCAAAATTTTCAGCAAATTAGAAATATCAGCAGGATTTTGGGAGATTCCTTTGGACAGTGAGAGCTCGAAGATCTGCACTTTCAACATCCCATTTGGAAGATACTGCTGCGTAAGGCTACCATTTGGAATGTGCTCTGATCTAGAAATATTTCACCACACAGTCAGCTAGAAGCTAGAGGGTCTAGCAGGTGTGATGGTCTATATTGTGGTCTTAATAATATGGGGCAGTAGTGCTCTTGAACATCAAGAATGACTGAGAAGAGTGCTGGCTATTGCAAGAGTTAATGACTTCAAACTGAGTAAGGACAAATGTCAGTTTCAGAGAGCAGAAATAACATATTTGGATGAACAACTGACCTCAAAGGAAATATTACTGAAAACTCAAAGGTTTAGGCAATACTGAACATGTTAAAATCTAAAGATAAAAGAATTCAAAGATTTCTAGGAATGTTGAATTATGTCAGCAAATTTATTCCTAATTATCAGCTTGTACAACTCACTGAATGCAAAGGCACAGAATTGGTCTGGATGCCTGAGCATGAAAGTGAATGTAATGATCTAAAACACATGTTGACATCAGACCCAGTGCTACAAGTCTTTGACCCATTAAAAAAATTAAACTCTCCACAGATGCCTCAAAAGATCGATTGGCAGCAGTACTAGACCATTGTCATGTTCTAGTACATTTGTTCTCTGTGATTGGTTGCTAGTCTCATATTGAGGGCTGTGACAGCTACAGAAAAATTATATGCACAACCTGAGAAAGAGACTCTTGGCCTGGATTATAGATGTACAAAATTACAAGACTTACTATATGGTCAGAGATTTGCTACAGAAATAGATCACAAACCACTGATTGAAATATTTAAAAAATGACTTGGAGATGCACCACCAAGGACACCACAATTAATGTATTTACACAAATAGAAGGTGACCATAAATATAAGATGACCCCCCCCCATTAATTAGATTCTATATATGGAAAATGTATACATTTGCTATAATTTTCCAATTATATAATCTAATTATTGGATACTTTACCTTGATTTTGTCCTCCTCCCACTGCTACAGCAGGGAAAATAAGTCTGGAAGGTCAGGTAGCCCTATGCTCACCCTGAGCACATAGAAGTGAAGAGCAAATTTGAAAACAACCTTGAAATTAAACATGGGTGTAGCATTTTGCATATAGTACCCATGAATTTAATTAATGAAAAATTGATGCATGTTACCTTTTCTGAAACTGCTACACGTTTTAGCACAGGTAGTCCACAAACACACTTTTGAGCAGCACTTTGACACCTACTTATGTAGTACAAACTATGTATCATATTGGTCAAAAGCCAAAGGCTTATGATTTAGCACATAGTTCACTGGGCTAGGCCCCACCAGAGTCAACAGCATGTCAAGCCCACAGATCATCATTGCTCAGTATGTATGTGTATCCACCACATGGATCCATGTGCTAATTAGTTTCCACTCATGGCTGGAACCAGGCGTTCTTGTCACGAGTCCTAGGATGCTCCAAAAAATTTCATGCAGATGAGGTGCAGGGCAACCTGGTCTGGCTTTACCTCAGGAGGGTGGTGTCACACTCATCATATGGAACAGTCTGAGAGAGGGGCAACAGGGATTCTGGATGAACTGCCTGGAGCCCATTTCATGATGTTTGCTAGGCATTTGAGGCTTATAAAAAACAAGGATCATTGGAAATGGGAAAGAAAGGCACGGCTCAGCTGTGGGAGTGAAGAGGAAGTCAAAATGTATACAGTATATTGGCTCACCTTGACTTTAAAATGAATTGGGGGTGAGGGGGACTGCACTCAATGGGCACTGCAATATGTTTTATTTAGGTGAGCTGCACAAACCTATCCCTGTGGTAGGTTCCCACCAGTGGCACACCTTCTCAGCCACCTTTGGCTAAGATCAAGTATAGTGATTGGGTAGAGGCCTGGTATACTGCCTGGATTGATGCCAGAAGAGCTGGGGGGATAGTGACAGCTCACTGTGATAGAAAAGCAGGAGGAGTTCTTGGAGAATGGAACAGCATGGGGAGGAAGAGAGTGAAATTTCAGTAGGTGAAGTGGTACAGTTGGCAACAGAGGAGGGAAGAGAAGGAAAGGTACATGGAACAAGTAATTTTGAGACAGAGGACAAAGGGAATGAGGAGAGAATGATACAGGAGGAAGAAGGAAGAGTGAAGATGTAGCAGGAAAGAGAGGAAGAGAACCAAAGTGGGAAAAGAGAGAAATCATGTGTTATGAAGTTTAGAAAGATGAAGAGAGACGGGGAGGGGGACAGGTTAATGAAAAGCTCATAGATAATGTGATCTAGGTCTAATAGAGAGGGGAAAGGGCACCCTTTCTTAAATCTTAAAGCAATAAAATAACTGGCAAAGTATATTGGTGTCAAGCAGCAGCATAGAAGATTCATAAAGTGGTAGAGATGCGAAATTTAAATGGACAAGCATGACTTTGTGTATTGTATCTATAAATGTCAGTTGTGTGTTATTGAAGAAGAGGTGGGATAGATTATGTCAATATCAAGTGGGGTAACAGCAGGCATAATATGTTTACAGGAGTGTGGAATCCTATGGGGGAGGGGTTACAAGCGTTTTGTAGAGAGATGGTGATGGGGACCATCGTGGTGGGTAGGATCAGATGCAAACAAAGTGGCTGGAGTCACAGTTGTGCTCAAGAGTGATGAAGTGGAAGTGCAGTAAGTGCAAGTGATTGTGGAAGGGAGACTGCAATGGATGGTGATGGAGTCTGAAAAGAAAGTGTTAGAGATTTTTAATATATATGCACCAATAGAAAGAGAAGGAAAGACAGCGCTGTTTAAGAAATTAGAGATGTATGTAGGCAGACAAGCAGCAAATTCTGGTGTGGGATTTCAGTTGCATTATTGAGGATAGGGATAGGAGAGGGGATAGAGGGGAAGGAGAGCAAGACAGCTTGTCAAAGGTACTGATTAATATAATAAAAGGAGGTTTAAAGATGATGAGAAGGTGATTATAAGGATGGAATCAAGTGGGAGACAAGTGTCAAGGATTGATTTTTATATTAACATCATGTGGGCTAGGGATTGGAAAGAAGGGGATCTTGGATGTGACCTTCAGAGACCACTGGATGCTAAGGATGGAAATGAGTTTTAAAAAAAAATGAAGGTAGGGGAAAAGGGATATGGAAGTTAAATGTTAAATTATTACAAGATGAGATGACCTGTCAAGAATATGTGGAACTGTAGAAATATTGGTTGCAGAGAAGTGAAGAAGTGGGTGGAACAACTGCAGGCAAGGAAGCAGGGTTTATTAAAGCAGGTGATAAGAGGAGTATCAGTGAAGGAAGAACTGGAAGATGTAAAATGACTGTCCATGTGTGATGTATCATATCTGTGCTGGCATCCCTCTGAGCACCAGACAGCCACAATTCATATTCACCCACTGCTCTTTGCCCACTACAATTTTGATGTTCAGTTTGAGAAATAGGAAACTACACCTGATTTCTATGTGGCTGTGATCAGATCTCCATCATGGATTTTTTGACAGGGTTCTTCTGCAGGGCTCCACCTCTCCTACACCCTGTTCCCTTGTTTCCATTTGATAAGTTGATCTATTATTCTTTAGGGGTTGGCTCCTAAAAGGCATGAAAAGGAAATAAACCAGGCAAAATGTCTGTCCTCAAAAAATACCGCTTCTAGCACAAAGTGAATTTACCACTTCAGATTTCCTCTCCAAGCCAGGGTTCAGTGCTCTCCAACTTGGGCTATAACTCAGCCCTCCTAATCCACATAATTAACACACCAGGTCATGTCCTTAAAGTGTCTCACACTGGGTTGAAGACCAAAATGAAAACCTGCTTACAGTCCCCTGGCAGAGCCCAACAATACCTAGACCACTGTCTTAGGTGAGGCTCTCCCCTATCCAGGACCTCGCCCTGCAGTCAATGTTTTCAGAAGAAAAAGAAAAGAACACTGCCTCTTTAAGAATACTTTTTTTGCTCATACCTTACGGGCCCTTCAGCTGTGCTAGGCTGCTGCTGCCAGCTTCTTCTTCCAGGCTCTTAGTCCTCTTGTTGTCCTTCCAATCCCCATAGCTAGCCAGGCTGGGTAGCTGCAGCCAGCATCCCTCCTGAAACTTTCAGCTCCCTCTGTTGCTCCACCCTCTGGCAGCCTGTAAACACAACCACATGTTCCCTCACAAAGGTCCTCCCTCACACTTAGTGTTCTGCCTGCAGGCTTTTTATTTCTGGTGCCAGCCCTTTCTAGGCTTGTCAGCTCCCTCATCACTGGGGCAAAAGCCTTGTGTGGCTAGAGCTTGTCCAATGAGCTTTGGCACACCTGTGGAGCTCCAGCATGCCTCCAGGAGTTGTTTGCCTTGTGACCAGGGCAGCTGTGTTCTCTGCCTGCTCCCCAGCCATCCTCCTGGGTAAGTCACTGATCCTGCTACAATTCCTATCACAGCAATAGACTGAAGAATGGTTCAAAAGGAAAACAATGACAAAATCTTACTGATCAGAGCACCTTGGGTGGAGAAGGGAGAAGGATGGTATAAGTATTTTTCCACAAAATTTAGGAAAAGAAGGAAGGAATTGAAAGCAGTGAGAACTAAGGAAAGAATCCAAGTAGAAGAGAGAGTGAAGGTGTTGGACACAGTGGTGGAGTTTTATAAAGAGCTGTACAAAAGAGGAGTGGATGTGTTATGCATCCTTGGCACTAAAGGATCACTAAAGCATAATCAAACCAGAGTGAAACGGAATATGCCTCACAGTTCAACTTAACTAAAATCTAACTTCATTAATACATTAAATGTATTAATAGTTTCTACATAGAAAGAGAGAACAACACTGAGTTCAATGATCTCATCCAATCCCACATGTTACTCCATTTCATGGAAAAGGTGGCCAATTATTTGCTGAAAGTAGAGGGTGGTCATCTGTGGGTAATAGCCAGTTTTCAGTCCAGATGTTGTTGGATAACAACACGCACCCAACTTCCTTGTTGCCCCCCTTTTATACTTTTTTAACTTTACTCTGATTTTTCATTTCCAGGTACTGTTGATTGGTGTCCCTGTGATCATCATACTGTTCATGTTTTTATCCTCTCAGCATATTCCTTTTGTTCTAACAAATCCATCACATGCACGCATCTTAATTTGGTCTATCACCGGTGTTTTAACTTGGGCATGCCCCAGACTCCTGATTTGGTCTATCCACCAAAATGGGAAATTCCAAGTGTTCTGCAGTTGGGCATTGTTCAGTTTGTCCCCTTTTATCACCTGTCATTAACATATCCAATCATGCCATCCCTCCAATTCAGAGTGTTAGTGCCAAGTTCAGCTAATTTGAACTAGTAACAAGGCCTACATTTCACATGCCTATGTTGATAATACTGGAACATGAGCTTGCTTTCACAGGCAGCTTAAGGCTAGCTGATAATGCAGACACAAGCAAAATGAAAAAAAAAGAAAAGTTCAAATAATGAGGCTATACAAAAACTTAAGCAATGGTTAAATAAGGCTGAATATAAAAGTTCAAATAATACTGTAATTCACTACTCAAGCAGGTGCAACTAAAGCTAAACATGACAAGCTACCCGAACAGATGGAAGAAAAATGAAGGTGTTTATTAAGGGGTTAAAGGAAGGAAAGAAGATGCAAAGAAACAAAACTTGGAGGAGAATTTAAGTATGAGAGGGGTGAAGGACTGTTTAGAATCTTGTAAGAGAGGGAAGGCACCGGGAAAAGATGGACTTCTGGTAGAATTCTGTTTGGGACAGGTATAATAGAGACATGCAGAGCAATAATGAAGGCTGGGGAAAGGGGGGATGGAATTTTGCAGAAGGTGAAGATGTATTAATCAAGATGGTATGGAAGCATACTGAGGACTATGGTAAAGTGTCGGGGCAAAATTAAATAAAATGAGAAGTACAGTGATGGTAAGGGGAGCTGGGAGAATTTACAGAAGTTCAGTCTCTGGGTGGTAGAGGGTGTAATCAAGATCTTCAGAATCCCAATGGATGCTGAAGGGAAAGGAACAAAGGCATGGGAGAAGTTAGAGATAAGAGTGAGAGAGTGTGGAGTGGTATAATGGTATTTTTAAAGGGTAAAGTGCCTGCAGTGAAAATGGTACATCCTTTACAAGGGATTGGTTTATCCAACATTATGGCAACAGATAACAAGGGTACACTGGCAGATATGTATTTTTTGGGGGAAGTAAAAGAGAGAGAATAGCCAGAATGGAGCTATACAAAGCCTGAGAATTAGGAGGCTGGAGAATGCCAGATTTGGAAAGCTTTATTCATATTTGGTTTATAAATGTGTTCTGTAAAGAGATAATGGAGGAGGTAGGGAAGACTGCATGTTTCTGCCATTACCTGACAGGAAGAAACAATAAGAAGATGGGGCATTACAAAGACAAATGCAAGGTACTCCACCTAGTGAGGAGGAATCCCAAGCACACCTATAGGTTGGGGGATGACCTCCTTAGTAGCTCAACGACTGAGAGGGATCTTGGAGTCACAGTTGACTCCAAGATGAACATGAGCTGACAGTATAACGAAGCCATCAGCCAAGCCAATCACACCTTATCATGCATTAGCAGATGCATGACCAACAGATCGAGGGAGGTGATGCTCCCCCCCTACATAGCACTAGTCAGGCTGCAGTTGGAATACTGTGTCCAGTTCTGGGTGCCACACTTCAAGAGGGATGTGGAGAATCTGGAGAGGGTCCAGAGGAGGGCCACTCATATGACTAGTGGCCTCCGTACAAAACATTACGAGGGGAGGTTGAGAGATCTAGATCTCTTCAGCCTTCACAAGAGACATCTGAGGGGAGACCTTGTAGCAGCCTATAAGTATATCAAGGGAGGACAACAGAGAGTTGGAGATGCGCTATTTATCAGGGCACCCCTAGGAGTAACAAGTTAGACATTAGGAAGAAATTTTTCACAGTAAGGGTGGCCAGAATCTGGAATGGGCTGCGAAGAGAGGTGGTACTATCACCTAACTCGGAAGTCTTGAAGAGGAAGCTAGATAGGCACCTGACTGGGGTCATCTGGCCTCGGTCCTTTTCCTGCCTGGGGCAGGGGGTGACACACGATGATCCTTCGGGGTCCCTTCTGACTCTACAATCTATGAATATGGGCGATTGGAAAAAGCTGAGGGCATGGCAGCCACCGGCACACTTTGTGAAGTTGGAAATCTTTGTAAGGGTAAATAAGCTTGAGGGAGTGGGATTATGCTGTTTGAAAAACCGTAAGAAGGTAATTAATATGATAAGAAAGATAACAATAGTTGGGGATCTGACAGAAAGATAGATGGCAAAGGTGTGGAAATAGGTGCAAGATAATAGAGTGAAAGGATAACATCCAGATGTATGGAGGATGATGCAGAATATTCTTCCTGTGAGGGGCATTCAGCATAAATAGAGCTTTATAAAATCAGTGGCATGCCTGAGAGAGGGATTAGGGACTAAAGAATCAGTACTGCATGTATTTTGAGATTGCCCTTGTGTGCAAGGGTTATAGGAGGGGGTGCATCACTTTTTGAGGACAATTGGTATGAACTGTGACTTAACATATGGAATGATATTGTATGGGTTAATGGCCAAGGACTGGAGACACAGAGACTGAGAATCATACTGTTTTGTGTGACAGTAGTGATATGGAAGGTGAGAAACCTACTGTTGGTCAAGGGAGTGCCTTTCTCCAGAAGAGAATGTTTGAAGTTGGCAATTTATGAATTGAAATACTGTGTAGATCGAGATGCAGATGAGATGGGAAAGAGAAAGCAGAGAAGAGATGGAGGAAAGAACAACGATGGTGTTTCTTCCAAAAGAAAAAAGGGACAGAACAAAAATTGTTACTTCCTCCTGCATTGGGGGTGGTTTATGAGAGGTTAGTATTAATTATGAAAAGGGGTGTAAGAAGAGCAAGGTTGGGGAGGTTGTCAAATTTTGTGTTATTGTAGTTTCTTTTGGTCATTGTGTTGTAGTAGTAGTATTAGTAGTAGCAGTAGTAATGGTTTCCATCAGCATGTTTTCCCAGTGTGGGCCATGTGTTTTTATAGACATGCTCATGTTGGCTGCATTTAATCAGCTTCATAGTGTGTGGGCCGGGAGCGATCCACGGCCCTTTTGCACACGCGGGCTGTGGCCATCAGCCCGGGCACGCAGGGTCGGAGAAAATGGGCCGCGAGCTAGAATTAGGCACGGACGCGTAATGGTTGATTCAAGATTGTTTACTTACACCGAAGATGGTCGCGGTGTAGGCTGGACAGTTTTCCAGGCACAGCTCCGATTAAATCCTCATTTGAGGACTACGACAAGCTCGCTCTCTCCCACGGAGTTGTTAAAGCTCCGTGGGCCCGTCTCTTTTGCGCGCAGGGAGGGATACGTCTAGGAATCTATCGGCGACGGGGAGAGGCCAGAGGCTGATCAGGCCCCTGTTGCCTTTTAAGAAATGCGTTGGGTCCGTAAGGATCCGCAGCGCTTAGAGATCTTCACGCAAGGCGAAGGTTTTTCTCTCTCTTTCTCGAACTCTGAACTCCGACTTGGGCAAAACCACCCAATCTCTTTATACGGCTAGCAAGCCAATCACTAGCCGCCATGTGTGCATAATTTAGAACTAGCCAATAATGTGGCTCGAATTCTAATACAAATGGCGGGAACTCTTTGCAACGAGCATTTCTCAGATGCAAAAGAAATGCACACTGCAAAGAAAGCTACAAATTTGTCAGGAAAATAATTTAGCAGTGCCAAAGTGCACACAAAACAAAAATCACAACTTTGGGTTGTGACACATAGTTGGTTTCCATTGCTGAGCACATGCTGGTTTTGGCAGCAGTCTAATGAAAGACAATGTATTTAGTGAGATATCCTTGTATTCGACTATAAGGCAAGGGGCTTTTTTCCCGTGCTAAGTGGGAGTGGGAACCCTGTCTTGTATTCAAGTAAATATGAAATTGCACTTCTGAAATTGCAGAATTATGATAGGACTTTGCAGTTCCAATGTAGACGTCATTTAGTGATGGCAGACACACTGTCAAAAGCATACTGTCTGTCAAACAGTTCACAACCTGCTGATGTGGAAGAAACTGTAACCATACACATGAACATGATTAAAGCATTCTGCAATGTATCTCCAGGTATTTGGGATGAACTGGTGATGGAAAAAGCCAAAGATAAAACATTGTAAGCAGCAATACAAGCAATGAATACTGGAGGAAAACATCACCATTTCTTGCCTGCATGTTCTTAATGTTTTCTTTCTTCTTTGTCAATCCCTCTGTCAAGGATGATTGTCTTACATGATTGTCCTGTCTATGTGTCTGAAGATGGCTGATGAGGCCTATCCAGGATCAACAGTCTCTACTGCAGCTCAAACATGGGTTTTGGTGTGGGGTGGGTGGCACTGTTTTGGTCTGCAACATACTGTTTCTGCCACTCCCACTTTTGTATCTCCTGTTGTTGATATGAAGTTTCAAAGTACTAAGATCTCTACAATACACTTTCTCTGTTTGGGGTGGTCCTGGACGATAGTCTCCCATGAGTTAACTTCAATGTTGCATTTTTTAAGTTGGTCTTTAGGTCATCCCTGAAGCACTTTCTGTGCCCTCCTCTTGAGTGTATGCCTTGGCTGACCTGGTAGAATGAAACTTGCTTTGGGAGCTTGGAGACAGACATCCAGATGTCAGCCCAACAAAGCTGATGTCAAATGATCATCTCCCCCAATACTCAAGGGGTTTGCTTGCAGGAGGACACTAGAGTTGGAGGACCTGCCATAGGCACCATTGATGGTACTTCTCCAACAACTTTAGATGTCTCCTGTACATTATCCATGTCTCAGCTCCATATAGCAAGGTGAGAATCATGACTGATTGATAAACCATGAGCTTGGCTTTGGATCTTATGTCACAGTCTTTGAACACCTGTCTCTTCAGGCATCCAAAGGCATTTGCACATTCGAGGTGATGTTGGATTTCTTCATTCATGTCAGCCTTCTATGAGAGATGCCTTCCAAGGTAAGGGAAATACTCAGTGTTCTCCAGAATCTCACTGTGGTTCTAGATTACCTGAGCTGGGGACTGTGCATTAGGAGCTTGTTGGTGGAGAACCTCATTCTTCTGAATGTGAAGCATCAGTCCCATTTTTTGTATGCCTCAGTAGAGATAGTGACAATTGCCAGGAGGTCTGCTTCTGAGTGAGCACACATACAGCAGTGGTCTCCAACCCTTTTATGGTGAAGATCACTTTTTAGTAGTAAAAGGCACCCCAGGATCTACCACCCCACCTGCCACGCCCCCTTCCATGCCCCGCCCCCGCTCCCCTGCAAGGACTTGCACACTCTGGGGACTCTGAGAACCGCCCCCCCCCCCCCCCCACACACACACACCTGTACTTCAAGAGGAAGCTTCTGCTGCTGCAGGCTTCCCACTGTGCCCAGAGCACAGGTGAGTGGGGCACAGGCCCCTGAGGCCTCTGCCAGGCTGTGGAAGTGGCACGCGCGCCCCCCCATCATGCACCCCTGGACCATGGAGACTTCCAGACCTGGCCAGGCTGGGGCCCAATGCCACATTTGTCTGGCCACCGGGTGGGCATGGCTCAGCACAGCCAAGGCACAAAAGTTGGATCAGGCCCTGGCCAGGATCAGCCGGGTCTGGGACACTCCACAGTTCAGGGGTTCATGGGGCGGGGCTCCCACCATTGGGTGCAGCCTGGCAGAGGCCCCAGGGGTCCATTCCCCTCCCCAACCTGTGTTCCAGGAACAGTGGGCAGCCCACAGCAGCATCGCCTCATCCCAAGCACAGGTTGGGGGGGGCAGGTCCCTGGGGCCTCTGCCAGGTTGCACCCAGTGGCAGGAACTCCCTTCCCCCACCCACCCCCACCACATGCCCCTCAATGACCAGATCTTCTCAGATCCAGCTGGGCTGGGGCTGCCCACACATGAGTCCCTGCTGGCCAGTTGCAGGAGGAGTTGAGTCACAGCAGCAGCTGCCTCTGCCCCCACAGAAATGGGGAGGGAGCCCCCCCCACACCTCTGGAGGAGACTCCTAGGCTCCACTCCTTCCACCACCCAACCAGGCTGGGACCCCACTTAACTTCCCATGCTCCTGGCTGGGCCGCACAGTCAGTTGCTCACCACGGGTGCCTCAATCTAGCAGCATTTCTCTTGCAGTTGGTGAGCTGTGAAGAGCATGTTAGTTGTGTCTCTTGATGCACTAATCCTACCCTGAGAAGCTGGGAGGAGAATTTCAGCAAGTGGAAGGATGTAGTTCAGTAATGTTCTCACAATGATCTTTCCTGTGGTGATCAGCTAGGCAATCCCTCTGTAGTTTCCAGTCAGACTTGTCGGCTTTCTTAAAGATTGTCAAAATCATGGCATCCCTGAGGTCTTCTGGGATTTCCTCATCATTCCAGATCCTTAAAATGAAGCTGTAATGTGAGCCCTTCTTTTCACCCTTCTTGAAGATTTTCATGGGGATTCTATCCACTCCAAATGCCTTCTCATTCTTCATCTGCTTGGTGACTTTCCTCACCTCATCAAGGGTGGGAGGAATTCCAAGATCATCTCAGACTGTGTGTTGTGGAATGGAGTTGAGAACACTCTTGTCAACAACAGAGTCTCAATTGAGAAGGTCTTTGAAATGCTCCTTCCAGTGGGCATTGATGGCTTCCCTTTTTTTGATCAGGTCATCTCCATCCTTAGGTCTCAAGGCAGTTGGTCTGCGAGTGCTCAGACCGTAAATGGCTTTGGTGGTACTGAAGAAATGGTGCATATCATGGATGTCAGTGAGATGTTGACTCTCCTTAGCCTTGTCTTCCTAAACATTTGTTTTTCATATCACAGGTCCTCCTTTGGACCTCTACCTTGGCTTGTTGGCAGTTTCTTTGCTTGGAGTTGGTGTAATTTTGCAAAGCACAATAGGCCTTGCGCTTGCAATCTATTGACTCTTGGATTTCCTGGTCATTCTCATCAAACCAGTCTTGATGTTTCCTGGTAGAGAATCTAAATCTCTCTTCACAGGCACTGATGACAGTGGCCTTCAGAGCACCCCACACACTACTGTCATTCTCCCATTGCTGTTCATTGGAATTCACCAGTTTTTCATTGAGGCACTAGTGGAAGAGGTCTTGCATGCTTGGGTCCTTGAGTCCTTCAGTGTTGATCTCCTCTTGATATTGCTTCTGCTGCAGCCTTCATTGGGGAGCCAGTTTCAGTGACATAACCAAGCAGATGTGTTAGCATCACTGTCCACCAGACAGTGCTAAGGGATCATTTAAAGCACAATTGAACCTTAATAGGATGTGAAATATGAAAAACACATATCAGTTCAACTGAAGTCTAGCTTTACTGATATAACACATGTATATGTGTCTATATGTGTGTGTGTGTCTGTGTATATCTATATATATAAACTGCTAAGATAACATTTAGTACAGTGATCTCACCCAGTAATTCCAGATGGTTCACTGCTTCACAGAAATGGTGGCCAATTAGTTCCCAAAAGCAGAGGAGGGTGTGTCAGTGGATAACCTTTGTGGCTAACAAAATCCAGACAGATATTGAATGCTGGATTTATGATGAAATGCATTTAATTTTCTTGCTGCCCCTTTTATGCTTTCCTTCAACCTCACTCCTCTGATGTCTCTTTACTTCCGGGTACCATTGATTGGTTTTCCTGCAGTCAGCATACTGTCCATATTTTATCCTGTCAGCATATTTCTTTGTTCAACAGACCCATCACATGCACACCTCCTTATTAGGTCCTTTTTCCGGTGTCTTAATCTGGCCATTGCCCATTAATTTTTCTCTTGTTACCTTTCATTAACATATTCAATCATTTTGTCCCTCTGATTCAGCTGGTTAGTGCCAAGTTCAGTTAATGTGAGCTGGTAACAAAGCTATTACTATGTTATGTTTAAAAAAAAACTTCTCACAGTGATAAAAAGGAAAGAAGCAATATACAGGCAAGCTCAAGGCCATGAGCTGCCTGTGAGAGGCTATAAGCTGTGAGAACAGCTCAAGGCCAGCTGATATTGCAAACACCAGCAAAATAAAAAGTTCAAATAATAATGAAGCTACACAAAACTTAAGCAATGGTTAAATAAGGCTCCATATATAAAAGAAAAGATTAAATAATGCTATAATTCACCACTCAAGCAGGTGCAACCTTAAACGTAAATGTGACAAGCTACTTTAACAGATGAGTTGGTGATCAGTCCAGCAGTTGTCAACTCATAGCATAGCTTGGGTGATGCAGACATCTTTGCAATCCCGGGCACAGATGATGACATAGTCAATCAGGTGCCAATGCTTAGATTGTGGGTGTTTCCATGATATTTTATGCCTGTTTGTCTGGCATAATAGGGTATCAGTGATAATGAGTCCATGTTCCATGCATTTGGTTAAGACAAGGATGTCATTGGAGTTGACCTTTCCTACCCTGTCCTTGCTGATTGGTTCCGTTCCAGAGGTTTCAGTGCCTTTTGGCTCTAGCATTGAAATCACCAACAATACTCTGTCTCCCTCTGGAACATCAGAAAGGAGTTGGCCAGCATTGGCATAGAATTCCTCCTTGGTTTCATCAGCAGTGTCAAGAATTGGAGCATATGTACTGATGACAGTGACATATTGGCTCTCTACCAGTTTAAGACAGACAGTGCTCGTTAATTTGAATAGGGACCTCATTGAGTTGGATTATGAGTTCATTCTTAATGGCAAAACCAACTTCGTGAAGTCGGTCCTGTTTACTCTTCCAGAAGGCTATATAGCTGCCTTCATGTTCTTTGAGCTGCCCATCTCTTGGTCACTGGGTCTCGCTCAGTGCAGCTACATTGGTGTTGTATCACCTGAGTTCATGGGTCACAATTACAGTGTGGCACTCCAGGCATTCACTATTAGGGTTGTCCATGAAGGTCCTGATATTCCAGATCCCAAAAATAATTATGTGCCTTTGCTGGTATTTTCAACCACACTAAAGGTGATCCCACTGGACATAGTTATCCAATCAGGAAGAATATAGACAGACTATGTTTAGGGCACCTTTTCTAGCCCTCTCCCCATGTGGGGTGGGCAGAGCAGGAGCAGATCATGAAGATGTCTTCTCAGTCACTGTTGCAGCTGCCAAATTGTACTCCTGTCTCATCCAAGTGCTGGATGACCCTCTTGCAACTGCTGGCTTCATGCCAGTTCATGACTAGGAGCTTCCAGACCTCACAATCCTGATCCCATTGCCATTAGCTAGTTGCCAAAGGGTTTGAGGAATGCACTGGAAAAGCTGTTTTCATGGAAGACATCTGTATGTGACTTCTTTTATTATGGAGAAGCTGCTGCACATCATCTTCCACATAGCTCTTGACAGAACAGGACCTTGATTCAATGGCAAGGAGACCAAGACAGCTGGGGATCTCATTCTATTACAGACTTCTGACCCTGCAGCTGTTGAGATTCTAACATCTTCTTTCACCTGCTTTGCAATTGAGGACTTGTAGACCTATCATTGGGGGCTGGGCAAGTGTATTATAGTGGCAACCTGTACTCAATGTGTCACAGCAACATCAAAGGATATATGTGGCTTTTCAGGAGGGAAAACATTGCCATCTGCTGTCCCCACCACATCCTGGTGGTGGTGCTACTGCTGTTCACAACTGCTTCTTTGTCAGACTTAACCCTCCTTATTTCACAGCTAAACTTTCCTAAAGGTCATTCTACTCTTTGCCACTTATGGACACACTGGGTAGCAGTACAGCCCTGCCTCACACTTTCTTAATATAAAAATGAACTGTCATGGATTTCAGGAGCATTCATGAAGGGTACACAGCTTGTGATTCCTGCAGTGATAAGAGAACATTTTGGAACATCTGGGAAATACCAAATCAAAAAGCAGAGTCAGAGATGTTGTCTTTTGACCACAGATGAATAGCAATATTGAAGACATGATGAGGGGGTAGGGAACATGTCAGAAGTACAGGGATGCCCAGCAAAGAGCCAGTGATAAGCAGCTTTCTATTCCATGGGACAAAGTAAGAATTGAGCTGTTCATCTTGGGAAGACATGACCACCTGATTATAACCCACCAATTTTCCCAGAAGTGGTGATGGTTGAAGATACAAGAGCAGCATCAGTCTTCAGGCATATTACATCTGTATTTGCATGCCATGGCATTCCGAGAACTATAATTACTGTCAATAGACCACAGTTCAAAAACAAGAAATTTCCTGACTTTGCTCAAGTGTATAATTTTTGTCACAAGACACACATTCCCAAATACCCTCAAAGCAGGACATGGAGTATACATTGTGAAGAACCTGCCTAAAAAATCAAGGGAGGAAGGAGAAGATCCATACTTGCCAGGATTCAACTAAAAATCTCACCACTGCAATGTTGAAAGTCATGTATGAAACTTCTTTACAACACACATGTAAGAACTCAACTACCAGCCTTGGGCCTGAAATAAAAGGTGACAGAGGAGCCTGCAATAGTTTGAAATACTAGAAAAGTACAATCGGATGCAGAATTACAACAAAGGGGCAGGACCACTTCCATAGTTAAAAACAATGATTCGCTACTAACTTAGTTTAACTGGCCAGTGTCCATCTTGTCAAGGGCTTTGCACAGGCTACGTTTATAATGTCATAAATCTGTGTAAAGTTGTGATGTCATAAAATTATGGCATTTTTAGAGCAGTTACAGATGAAGGCTTCTTGTCATTTCAGACCTGGGCAACTGTGATTTGCCACTAGAGGCCTGGTGAGCAGAGGACTGGACAGCAGGTGGCACTCTATTCCTCCCCTGTGATGGGAAAGGACAGGAGAGAGGGTGGTATGTAGCTGGGAGGTAAAGAAACCAGCATGGCATTTTCCCTCCCACCACAACCAGCAGGAGCACAGCCAGAAGAGGGTGGGAGGGGAGAAATCTTGAAAAACTGCTTGAAGTAAGGTGGGGGCAGGATGTTAAAGGAGGAAATAAAGAGAAAGAAAAGGCAAAAAGATTTAACAAAATATTAAATGACTGAAATCTTGAATGTGTCTCTGAATTGGAATTGGGTGAGGGCAGGTAGTAGAGTTAGAGGCAGCAGGGGTTGTGGCTGGCGGTGGGGGGGCAGTCCTCTTGGCCCAGTGGAAAGACTCTGGGCCTGGGGAAAACATGCCTTCCCTGGCTCCAGGGTCCCAAGCTGTTAAGCCACTCTGTGCCCAGCAGCCCTGTTCCAGCCTGAGCACAGAGCCTTTGCTTCTCTGGGACTCTGTTCTAGGGCTAAAACCTGCAAGGCCCCTCTGCACTTAAAATGCTGACCACAGCCAGGAAAAGCAGCCTCCCCAGGGCCTGATTTATGGTTTTTTGACTAGTGTATATATAGGCAATTTCATAATGGCTCAAACTAAAGTCCAACTCTTGTATATTGTGTGTGGTGGGTTTTGGTGTATGTGTGTGGGGGGGAGGGTTTGGGTGAGTGTGTTTTGGGTGGGGGAATGGGTTTGCATATGGGGTGCGGTGAGTGGGGGTTGTGGGTGTGTGGAGGGTGTGGGGGGGCTGCCCATACACTAGGTTCCAGGATCTGGCTGGGGGTGGCTGAAGGGGGCAGGGGCAGAGGCTATATGCAGCAGAGATTGCTGGGGCATTGCAGTGCAGGTGCGTTCGGCTTCCTTCACCCTTACTGGCCCACACAGATCATTCTTACTCCTGTGGTTGCTTAGGATCCTGATTCATGGCATGTAAACCATAGTGAATTGATCTTACTCCATATGGTGCATAGCCTTACATTAGTGTAAGTCACTCTATTCTAAAGTAAAGTTACCCCACTGGAGGGAGGAATAAATTATGCTGTAGCAGTCATGTTGTAGACCTGCATCCTTTTATTAGAAACATGTGTTTAAAAGAAGTTGCCCTAGGGTGTGTTCAATAGAACCTCATTTTTCTTTAGCATTTTCAAAACACTAATGGAATTTTTACCGTAATTAACAATGAGTTAGCCTAAATAACTAGTGAACACTTGACTATATTTAGAAAGAGCAGGGTTTTATTTTTAATTTGTTTTTTTTAATCAGCTTTATTTTTTTCTTTTATTCCTGCGATGTTTGTTTTAAATTGAATTTCACAGTTACTAATCACTAATGTTGCTCCTGCAATTCAGGTGCCACATCCTGAGTGCTGCTACTCATGGAGCTGAACTGCTAAGAGCAACATTGGGAATTGAAGAAAACCAAAACACACCTTTAGTAGAAACAGTGCTTCTGAAAATGAAGCCATTTGTGTTTAGATAGTGATGTTTTGTTCCTGAGAGTGGGACACTATAATATGAGAAGGTTCAGTAAGATGAATAACCTGGCAAGATATGTGCAGTATATGGTAAAGACTATATATCCCATTTTATTTTGTTTGGTTTTTTTGTTCCATTAATGATGCACTGCTTAATATATCATCATTTTAGTATTAATAGGGATAAGTGCAACGTCCTGCACTTAGGAGAGGACAATAACAATGCAAATATAGACTGAGGAACAATTGGCTAGGCTGCAGTATTGCAGAAAAGGACAACAACATGTTGTTATTGCAAAAAAAGTCAATGGCATAATGGGCTGCTTTAACTGGAGAGTCTCTTGCAAGCCAAGGAAAGTGATTCTTTTGCTATATTCCATACTCACGAGGCTCACCTGGAGTGTTAAGAGTGTTAGATAACTGCAAATCAAGAAAGGAAAAAAAAAAAAAAAAAATCAAGTAAGTGGCTTTCAAGCGTTTTTCATTTGTGGACCCCTAAAAAATTTCAAATGGAGGCACAGACCCCTTTGTAAATCTAGTGTGTTTATAGCAAACATAAGTAGATAATTACTGGCAAATTGTTGTGTTAAAGAATCATCAACACGAATACAATTTGCTGAACTCACCATTTTGTCATCAGTTCTAATGAAATAGTTGAGCTTGCTTCTTGGCAGAAAGCACATGAAAGCTTGGTAGGATAGGTTTCAGTCTTACCTCTCTTTCAATATCCATTATGTTTTTATTGATACTAAGGCTGAAAACCCACTTTCACATGAGTACATGGTGTGAATGTCATGAAGACTTCAATGGCCTAATCTGTCAGATCAGGGTACTCTTTTTTTCTTTTTTTTCTCCAGCTTAAATGGGGCAAGAGGTTCCTGCATGAATTCAAGTTTCAGTCCCCTGTCACAGGATAACCAGACTAATTGCTCTTCTTCTTCAGCTGTTAGACAGGAACTAGAGTTGCAGGCTGCTACAAAGGGGTTATATATCCACTCATTCTCATTGCCCATTTCAGGAAAGTAAAGGTGAAACTGAGGTTTGCATGCCAGCAAGTGTTCCTCAATTTTGCTTTTTATATCTACTGTTGTTTTCAGCCAAAAAGCTGCCAAGGGTTTTAAATGTTGCTCTCTCTTACTGGAGAAACCCAGAATTGAAGCTTCTTGATGAAAGCCATCAGGTACAGTCCCCTGTATATGAAGACAACCATTCACCCAGGGAATCCCCCAGACTGCCATGTCAAACTCGCAAACATTTACATGTATTAGATATACTATGAAGATGGAAAGTTGGGTCAGAGATTGAGCTAGTAGATATCCCTACACCCATCCAGACTTTTGCTGGTGGGATCCCATCAGCTTTGTAGACCTAACCTTTCACTAAAAATATGTGAAGTTTTTATTGTTCCAAATAAAGCTTTTCATAAGTGCCTCAACATACTGTCCATTTTCCCAATGGAAATTCCATCTGAACTGATATTTTCTGTGCATCTCTCTCTGTGTCTCTTTCTTTGTCTCTTGCCTGTTCCAGTTTGTAGATTGATATCACCAGGTGAGTGGAAGGGTCATGGGGCTACAGTGTCGCCAGGTCCCTCATGAGGATGCAGTGGCAGCTTGATGAGGCAGGGCTGCCCAACCACACACTGCCTGGTGGTGCTGGGCTGCCAACTGCTGGCACTCAATCAGTCTCTGGTTGCCAGGGGAGCTGGAGCAGCAGCATCAGCAGCTGCAGTAGCATCACTGGCAGCACTTCCCCCTAGGGCAGGGCTTCCGTCTTTGCAACCACCTTTTGTGGACCCTCTAGACATGCTCTGTGGACACCCAGCAGTCTATGGACCATGGCTTAAAAACTATACTCATGTAGACAAATCAAAGTCCAGCAGAAAGCAAGAAAAATTATTCAAAGTCCAGGACATCTGGCATTCTTTTTATTCTTATGCATGTCAAGGTATTCTGTGACGAGAGCCCTCACTGTTAAAATTCTTCCTTCTCCCAGGGAAAGCGCATGCTGTACCTTGTAATGAATGGATAGACTTCATGAAAAGTAGCAAGTTGCTTATTTTAAAGGAAAGGGAAAATGGGGAGATTGATTTAACTAGTGGCTGGCAACATTTTTCAAACCATGCACTAGAATAACCAAGCCTCAGTCTGGCAAGGCCAGATGGGTTTCACGGGTTAGCAGTCATGGGGGACCCTTCCCTGCACCCTTAGTGGACCAGGCAGCTGGGAGCTGCACCTGTGCTGCTGCTTCTTCTCCCAGACCACTGCTCCCCAGGTGTAGTGCAAGGGAACCTGTTTCCATGTTGCTGCTTCTCTTCCCCCCCACCCCCTTACCTAGCCTGGCCCCAGCACAAAGCACAGCTCCCGTCCACCTGGAAGCTATACTTGCACTGCAGCCTTGGGGAGGGGGCAGAGAAATGGCAGCAGTGGCATAGACAGCTTCCACTTCTTTGCTCCTGTGCAGCTCCCTTCATCTGAAAGTTGCACCCATGATACAGCCTTGGAGGAGTGAGAAGCAGCAGCGGCACAGGCGCAGCTTCCAGCTGCCCAGCCCTGTTGCAGCTCCTCATCGCTCAGCCCCAGTACGGGCACAGGTAGAGCCCTGGAGTTCCATAGTCTTAATCTAGTGGCTGTATAGGTTGGATCTAGCCCAGGAGTCATAGGCTGCTGACCTCTGTTGTAAACAACTATATTTTCTAATAAAATTCACCATAGGATAAGAAAATCCCTCTGCTGAGGAACTGAGATAATCTACCTAGCTTCCTTTCAGTCAGCGTGTTCTCTTACCATTATAATAATTCTGAAGATGGAGAGGTATAGTTGCCCTCCAGTGCTCCAATTCAGCAGATCATTCAAGCACATGCTCAAGTCTTCATAGATCTTAAATCAATACTAAAGTGCTTGGCTGAATAGGTACAGGCTAAAGAAAAAGAGACCCAAATGCAGAGACAGCTAATCTATAAGGTGTATCTCTACCTTGCCTGGACCCTAAGGTTCCTGGACTAGGATCCTCCACTTAATTTTGCATCTGGTTCCAGCAAGCCAGGGACGCTAATGGTTGAAAAAACAAACCGTCTACCCCTACACGCACACATTTTGATTTTTCACAATCACTCTCATTGGGCATGTCTGTGTGTGCCCTTACAGCACCGTTGTTACTGTGCTGTTAGTACCTCCCATACTGTGCCATGCCAGTGGTACATGATTATTTTTAGCTGCTACATCACCATATCAATGTGCTATAGCAAAGGAGCGCATTGCTACAGTGACGTAGCTGTGGCACACCAGTTTGTGCCCACTGATGCTTCATCGCTTTAGTGCGTCGCTATGGCAATGTAGCGTCTCATGTAGACACACCCACTGAAATCTAAAGGAAAGTTGACTTGCAAAAGCTTTAGATTGCCAGAGGCATTTATCTAGTCTGTACTTTTCTATGCTGTTGCATTTATTTGTGATGGAAATAACCTTCTTTGTTATTAAGTTTTTGTTATGACTCCAGAAATCAAAATCTAAAGATGTCTGGCATGTGTATGTCTCCTGTAACGGCATCAAAATCCTCACAGACAGATGAGGAAGGGGAGCAAGGATGCCAATATGGTGTGTGAGCCCCTTTGTGGGCATGATCTTTTTTTCCCTAGAACTCTCAATTACCTAAGATACTTCTACTGTTGTAGTGGCAGGGCATCAGCAGTGTCCTCACCTCCTCTGCTTTTACCTGTGGCAAGCTGTACAGGGTTTGGGGGCAGGAGGGAGAGGGGGGCATTCTAGTCCCTTTCTGGTCATCTGTGACAATGTTTAAGTCATCTACATGGCATTTTTGGCACTTATGCACCTAAAGGAATTCTGTTCCTAGACATATAGCCCTGTACATGTGGACACTGGGTATGCACAGTAGCAGCCAAGGTACACGCATGCAACCTTTGTGGACTTGTAGTAGTTATAGATGTCCAAAACTGGAGTAGACCAAAGCCCAAAACTACTAGACTGAGGTGACTTGGCTGTTTCATTAATGGTTTGAATGTGTTTGGGCATGAGGCATGCGGTGTCTATAAGGAATGTAGTGAAGCCACTGAGCATACCTGGAGAGAAGGCATAGCTGTGCTAGTGATTTGAAGAGGCAGTAGCTCTCTGACAGTGTTACTCAGATTACAGGTAAAAGGGGCAGAAACGGGTCTACAGCCTGACCTTTTATTTGTTTGCATTTCAAAACACAAAATCAATCATTTATTCCAAAGTATATCTGGCTACCCCTAACAGCACAACATAGATTCTCACGTATAACAGTTGGGGAGACTTGAGAGGTGTGAGGAGAGTGGCATACAGATTGGCAGTTTGTTTTCGTGAATTTTTGGTGTTCTTCAAATTTCCCTCCAGCCAGTACCCCATATTTATAAATGGCTGGTTCTAATATTCTAATAAATGATCTCTGATTGGTTTATTTAAGTGTCTTTGTTTCACTGAAAACTTTTGGAACTGGACTGAACCAGTTTTCTTGTGGATGTAAGAAGTGCCAATTGGATGTAATTTATGTCTCTGTGAAAATTAGAATTTTTCCCTCTAGAAGTGTATCTTCTTTCTTCACCATTATGAAATACTGCTTGGCCTCATCCTGTCTTTCTCTTCCCCCAAAGTTATGGTCTTTGTTAAACAATTCCATTTTGGGGTTTTTTTGTTTTGTTCTTTTTT
>NW_005842272.1:49979-50614 GCF_000455745.1 Alligator sinensis | reverse complement strand
TGGGTTTTTTTTTTTTTGTTTTTTTTTTGGGGGGGGGGGGAGGGAGTGGTTCAGCTTCTCTAGAAACTTATCAAAAGTACATCTATTGCAGCAAAACAACATTTAATATATTTGTTTATATCAGTTACTGTAAGTTAAAGCTAGGGTATATCTGGATTATTTAACGTATGGCTTTCCCTTATAATGTCTCTTATCTGGCCTTGCATTTTGCTTAATTGTATTTCATACTAGTTTCATTCCACATGCTTAAGGCTTCCTTTGCACTTAATGAAATTGGGCAGCACTGAGCAACACTTTAAGATTAGGGTGTGGCAGGTGAGAAAAGGGGTAGTTTACAGAAAGGCCAGACTGCTCAGATTGAGAATAGACATTTGAGGGTGCAAGTTGTGGGATACCCCCTCCCTCAACCTATTACAGGAATCCTTCTCCCAGGAGCTCAGAGTTTAGAGGTCAGAGCATATGGGCCCCCTCATCCTAAAGGCATTTGAACCTAGGTGTGACTGGGGGCAAACTCAAGGCCCAATCTCAAATCGGCCCACCCACCTGTCTAGGGCAGTTTGCCCTGACTCACCTGCCATGACTCGTATGTTAACATTATTTTTTAAGTGGAAGACTGCCCTCACACTACCCTGAGG
>NW_005842272.1:4792-49935 GCF_000455745.1 Alligator sinensis | reverse complement strand
CATGCCTCACAGATGGTATTTCAATATTATCTTCCTAACAAAGTCTTGGCTTAAATTGGCCTCCTGTGGTCACTGGGCTCTGCAGCCTCTGTCACTGCGCTCCCTCTGGTGCTGGCTTCTCTGCAGCCCTATAGCAATGCCATCTCTGGAGCTGGGCTCTCTGCAGCCCTATAGCAGCACCCTCTCTGGCACTGGGGCTCTACACACTAGTGTGCCCCTATGAGGCCACCTCCTCCTCCCCAATTAGCCTCATCCCGGTCCACCAGTTCAAAAGACAATGAAAACACAAGCCCCTGGGCTACAATATAACAGCAACTCTAACAATATCACTGGAAGCTACCCTCTGCCCCTTTAAGAAGCTAAGCTTCTTCCTCAGTATTGTGTGCCACCTAGCCCCAGGTACTTTATGGGCTCTGGGAGCCCTATCAATCTTGCAGGCAGCAGATCGGGCAATCAGACCTCCCCAGGCAGCTATTTCATGCAGCAACTGCTTCCTCTGGCAGCCCCAGCCCTGAGCTTATATGGGCCCAGGGCCTTGCTTCCTTCCGGTCAACTGACTGGGTGCAGATGCCAGCTAATTGCCACATTAGCCTGCTGCCAAGGCAACCTGCAGCTGTGGAGCACTGCCTAGCTCTCAGGGCTCTTTAGCTAAGCTGCTTCTGCTCTTAAAGGAGCAGGTATACCTTAGTGTCCGGTGACACTAGGTTACTCTGTCTCTGCACAGTGCTTTAGCTATCACACCATACATAAAGCATTATGTAGTACCTTTTCTGTTGTTCCCATGAAAGCTGTCCCCCTAGGTAGCCATAGGAAGTAGCTATCGGGAGGATATGAAGGGCCAGGAGGAAGGGAGCAAGGCAAAAGGTGGGCGGCTCAGTGAGGTGACTGTTGGCCTGAAAAGGGGCTCTAGCTTTCACCTTGTGCCTTTTCTCCCAGGGAGTCAGAAGCTTTGCCCTGCACTGCCCTCCATCAATTTTTTTCAGTGAATATTAAATTTAAGGGACAGTGGTCTAACTGTGGAAGACTTCTGGCCAAGTGTGTTTCTGATGAACTTTTGTTAGTGTATTACATAATTTTACTAATGGTCTGATAACATGTCTGAACCCAGTTTGGACCTCTGAAAGAGAAAGATCCCAAGAGACCACCTCCTTATTTACTGTTGTAACATAATAAGCCTTTCTTTACGCCCAGGTAAAAACATCCTTTCTTATGGATGTAATATGCAGACTTTAGGCCAAATTCTCCCCCTGTTCTAACTGCTTGAAATATGCTGATTTGGAGCAAAGTGGCCCAATTACCTCTGTAATACACGTGCTTTCAGTTGGCATAAAGCTACCATGGCCAGGTTCTGAAATCCTTTGCTTTGTTATAGGGTGTGTTAGAAGCAGTTGTGGGGGCACTCAAATGACATGTGTCCCCTAGAAATAGCAGAAGTTGAATTTTTTTTGATGAATCAAAGGGGTTTTTTGTTGTTGATGTTGTAAAAAATGCTGGTTCATTGAACCCAAAATCCTTCATACAAAACCTCTTTAGCTTGATTTTAACTGTCATTGAATCCAAGGCAGTGTTCCTTATCAACTGCCACAGGGTTGGGGACTCCAAGATTTCAAAGCCTTAGGGGACACTCAGCTATGCCAAGGGCTTCAGGCTTTCTATGACATGGACAAGCTTGAAAGTCCTGAGCCAAACCTCTAGAGTTGGAGCTATACACTCTTGGAGGCGTTACTGCTGCACAGGAACACTGACATTCTTCTAAGTTTCACAGTTGCAATTAGCAAACACAGCATTGATAAAGACATTAGTTTTGCTCAGCAGCTGCATGGCCTTGGAAAGAGTATTTTGTTTTCAAAATGGTCTAGGTGTATCTGAAATAAAATTTGTTTAGAATTTCTGTCACAGGAAATTATTATTGTTTTGGTATGATTTTCAAAGTTAAATAAAGAGTCCCTGTGAAATTCCCTCTGAGCCAGAAACCCAAACCCTGCTTCTTTGGCCTTGTCTCTTGTGAAGCTCAATCATTTGGAGGAGTGAAAATGAGCTAGAAACCAGGGAAGAGGTGACAGCTTTCTGCTCCGCACCTAAGGCAGAGACCCTATAGTCTAGTTGCTTCCAAAATTGGACAGGGTCTGTTTTTTGTGGTTCAAACTGGGAAATACTGTGATAGCAGCACTAGTCTTCTTCCCATCCTTTTTCATCAGGGGAGAGAATATGCCTTTAAGGGCTTGAGCAGGCTACAGATCAGCCTGCAGGTGGGAGCAGACCCAATCAGAAGGGTCACATGACACCCAGGATGCTGCCTGATTGGTGTAAGGCTAGGCAGTCAGGGTATAAGACAGGCCCGGAAAGCAGAGCTGGGCAGTTGCAACTGGGGAGTTGAAGGGTGAACATCTCCTGGCTAGAGTACTGCTGCTTCCAGAACACCTGGAGGTCAAGGATAGGAGCTATGGGTATGGAGGAGGGTCCTGGTCCTGGTCCTGGGGCATAAGATGAAACTATACCCTGCTGGGGTTGGGTGGTGTGGTGGGGCTACCTATGGCAGGACAGTCTCCAGGAAATGCTACACTTTTGCCTTCCTAGTGAAAGGCGAGTATGGGGTGCCAGAAAGTATTCACCCTCACTGCCTTGTGGGTGACTCTGTGGAGGGGAAAGGCTAGAGTAGTGTATCCTGATAGAAAAGCACAGGGCCAAGGCCCACAGGGCATAAGGCCCAGTGGCCTGAGCGAGGGGCCAGAGTGAGAGCCAAAGTCCGCATAGAGTAGGACATGAGGGGGACCTGAAGGACTGTGCATAGACTGGCCAGAGTAGAGGCCCAGTAAGAGGCAGAGAGAGTGCGAGCTCAGCGAGGGCAGAACAACAGGCCCAGGAGGGGAGCCAGAATAACTATGTGGTCCATGAGCTCAGAAAGTGGACCTGTATGGGGGACAGGGCTAGCTGCCAAGAACTTACCCGTAAAACCTCGACTGGTCAATGCTAGGGCCATGACCAGAATGTTCAAAGGGTCGGAGTGCCCACCGCAAGGGACAACCGAGCTAGAGGCTTGGAATCCCAATTGACCTAGAAGCAAGGCCAGGGCCTGTCAGGCCAAAGGTCCTGGAGGGGGCCACTTCCAACAGGGAAAAGTGTCTAGCAGGGTTTGCAGCCCAGTATGAGGGCAGAGGTTGGGCTGCCTAGTAGGAGGGATCCAGGGTTGGGTCTGAATGTTCAGTCTGGAATAGAGTGGGGCCCAATGTGGGGCTGGAGCCATACAGTGATGCCATCTGCAACTCATGGGACATGGTGTAAGGGTGCTGTAGAGCTGTGTATTATGCCCTTGTCATCAAGGTATTAAATAGGCAGCCTCCCACCTATAAACAGCTTCTCTGAGTTGTGTCAAAGGCGAGACAGGTGGGCAGGCTGATGTTTGGATTGGCCTCGAGATGGCCCCCTGTCACAAATGCAATGAATTGAACTGCAACCTTTAGCAAGTTCTAGTCAACCAAAGAACAATAGCTCTTAGCTTTTCTGCATTTCTTTACCTTCTCTCTGTGTGCGTCTTCTCTCCCAGCCTTCCCAAGTCTTGTCTTCTTTCTTTTTTTTTCCTTTTTTATTCCTAGTTGTTAGTTTTATTAGTCCTTTAAGAGCCTGACACTGTCTGGGGTAGGGTTGTGCCAATCCTGAATATTTCAGTACACTCCAGAGATTCATTTGCAGGCTCAAGTTCCAAAAAACATGGGCATCCCGGAAGGATGCCAAATGTACAATCTGTCTTAGAAGGATAGTCCTAGTATCTTTTTCAATTGTCCTACACCACCCTGTCTAATATGATACACTTAAGTTGTACTATATAGATTTTTTTTTTTTGTGATTAACTTGGAGATTGGTGAAAAAGTATCCTGATCCAAAGGTTATACCTGAAGGGACATTTTTTTTTTTTTTTTTTTTCTTGTTGGCATCTGGGAGATAAAAGATCACTGACTCCAGTAGTCAAAATCTGGCGGTTTAAAAAGTGTTGCCTACATTCAACAGAGTTGTCTGTCTTCTGAAGATCTTTTCGGGTTATGAGTGTGAGAAATAAGTACTTTGCAGTTCTTCAGGAATCATAATTTAGTTTCTTCTGGTATAAGGATTCGTAGTTAGCTTTCGGCCTTTTCCATAAGGAAGCTTCCAATTTGCACTATAATGGCCACTTATCTTTCATCTACAGATATAGATGAGAGAAAGAGGGAGAGACCTGGCCAAGTACATTGTTGTCTGGAACCTTTCATTGCTTCACACCTGAAATTAAGTATCTTGAAGTGGTTTAATTTTATGGCTTTTTTTCAAATAGTGAATCTGTCTCTTTGTTCAAATAGTGTATCCATCATCTTAGCCAAGAAGATGATTACATCCCTTTTGAACTTCATAAACTGGCTGCAGTAATTAAACAACAACACATTTGAGATGCAGCATTTTTGGTAAGCATTCTTGCTTACTGAATATGCATAAACTTTTTGTATCTCAACAATATAAACAATTATAAATGCTCTAAAAACACGTGAATTGTCATATACAGATATAAAATGGAAGGAAAAGGAAATAAGAGTTTGGAGAAATATGATATATGTACTTATTTTAGGATTGTAATGCAAAAATTGCTAGCTTTCAGTAAAAAAAATTCTGAAGCCATTTTGCAAAAGCAGTAAGAATAATTTCTTTTCTGTAACAGATTGGTAAGAAGTTATGAGCATTCTTGACTTAGCAAAAGGAATACTGCACAAGGAATGAATTATCTGAGCCACATTTGCCAACAAAAATAACACTACAACTAACTGGACTCTTAACTCAGATTTTGCAGGATTCTGAGGGTTTTGTCCAATATGCTGGATGAAGTGGAAATAGAATTCTGAATAACATTTTGGGTTCCTGCATAGTCAGCAGCTAGAGAAATTTCAAATGCTTGATCAGCTTTAATATGAAACCTGTCTGCAGAGGATGGACAAATATTGCTTTAACTCTTTGTGTGAAATGATAGCAAAACTGCAAGAGAGAATCATTTTCACAGATAAGATGTAGTAAAAATCAGCCAGCTGTATTTCAGAGCTATGGGATTATAAACAATTTGAGGAAGATAGCATCTAATATAGTCGTATATTGTACAGCTGCTAGCACTGTGTGACCTGGCTGTCTAACCAGAACCACTGTGAGATCTTGTTCTCTAACTACTAGTTGCCATGACATTTTCAAGCACATACTGCAGAGCAGGAGTGACAAAGATATGACCCGTGTGCCAGATTCAGCCTGCAGAGACTTATCATCCGGTCCCCAGTGCTGCTTGTGGGCCTGAGTTAACCCGAAGGCAACATGCAGGAGGGGTCACCAGATGACCCCATGGGGTATACCAGATGGCTCTGTGCTTCAGTTCACATCCCCAAGTGCCCACCACATGCAGCACAGCCCTGGAGCAGCTATGTGCTATTATGCCACTACAGGGCTGTGCTGTGCATGCCGACAGCTTCAGTTGGTCCAGGACACACACTGTATCCATAATGTGGAGCCAATTTGTAAGTTTGATCCAGCCCAAGGACCAGCCCTGCACCACAGGGCTGGAGGAGTTTAACACCCCTGCTGCAGAGGTACAACCAAAGGACAAGGATGTAGTGCAAAACTGAAAATCTTTCAGCACAAGTTCCCATAGAAATATTTTGTTTTTCTGCTGTATTCTATTCCAAATCCATTAGCTATTGTAAAATGAAGTGCCATAGCTATTTTTCATTAGAATTTTAATTTTGGAGGATGATTCAAAAAATGAGAAACACTCATGTTCCAAAGTTAATATCTACTGGTGTTTGAAATAGATCAGTTTTCCCTTGGAACTGTGCACATTTTAAGAATAAGGGGTCCTATTTTAATCAAACTTGTAACACACCATTTTTTTTCCAACCAGGTAGACTATTTTTGAGAGATGTATAATTATAAAAACTCAAATTTCAAGATAACGTCCTTCTGTTGTGAATATTTTTATATGCCTGGATTACTACTGGTTACTGAAGCATTTGCTATTAAATGAGTTTAACTGATTTACAAGAGGACAAATTGGCTAATTAATTCTAATATATATGTTCGAAGTCCTCATGTTTAGAATTTTCATCAGCTAACTAATGAGAATCTTCCTTTCCAAATGCCCATTTATAATGTTTCGTCAGTGTATTGTAAAACCAAAATTCTTGAATTATTATAATCCATAAGACATTTTTCTCCAAAGAGAGTAAGCAAACAATATTCAAATAGATGAATGCCTAGACTGTCTTTCACCATTGCGCATGTCTTGAAATTAAAATGTCTTTGGAAAGAAATCCAACTTTTTATTATTTAATAAAAAATGAAGATTCTACAACAAGCCCATGCGCAGGGGGATGAACAATTTGTATCCACATCAAGGGGATGGGGAAAGTTTCAAGCTGGTGTCCTACCACTCACTACTGACAGTGATTGTGATTTCTGTGACAAATCAACAGGTTTATTAAAAACATTTTCCTCATATTAAAAACATCTTATCTCCTTTAACACAGCAGGGTTTCTTTAGGGGTATCAAATGGGGCTTACCTGAACCATAACTGCCCCGGGAACCAGTTGCAACTCATTTCTTAAGTTTCAGGAATTCCTCCTCCTCTTAGTTCACTGCCTCCACAAATTATCTGGGGAGGATAGATTCAACATCCTTTTGAGAAGAACTGCCCCTGAGGTACAGAAGGGAACATCCAGGGCACCCTGTTCTTCTACCATGGAGGACCTGATCACTGATTTTACTGAACTCTGGCTGTGTCTACATGAGTTGTTACTGTGCAGTCATTTAGTACTTGCATACACAAGTACTAAATGACTGTGCAGTAACTGCAGTTATTGCATAGTAGTGTTCCCAAACGGCTTTTAAGTAACCCTGAGTGTGCAGTAGCTCATCACTATTGTGCAGTTAGCACCTCATGTTGATGAGGTCTTCAATGGCAATAGCTTGATTGGCATAATATCAAACCCTAAATGAGGAGGCAAGGTTGCTGGGAAAAAGGGTTAGTACCAGGGCTACCACACTGCAGGAAGTGTGAACTAAAGCTCTTGAATTTCTTTCCTTCTCCACATAGGAATTTTTTGTTTTCAGGCAGGCAATGGGCTCTCTTCATCATGTGGCGTTTTGTTCACATCCAAAGCAGTGAAGCTGCTTCTGGCTGGCACCTATTGTCTTTGACTACCAAAAAATGGCTTCCTTCTGGTGAACTCTCTGGCCATTAGTGATGGTAAACATGGATTATTTCCATGCCAGTATGGTTAGGAACAGACATTACACACAAACTGGTTTAAGTGATCAGAAACTGGTTTACACCTGTAACAGAACAGATTTTTAACGCACATTAAAAATGGCTGAAACTGGTTTAAGATAAACCTGGTTGAATGTAGTATCTGACTTAACTGATTTGGGTCAAACCAGTTTATTCAATATCTGTCCCAGACCCTTTCCTGGGCTGGGCTGTTTGCTCTAGAGAACAGGGATGGCCCTGCCTCTCTGCTCCCTAGCCAGACCTCCAGGGGAGACTGCAGGGACAGCAGGTTCTTCCTGGCTTCCCTGTGCCCCACCCCACCCCTCGCCATTCCCTCTTTCCCATCTCCCACAGCACGGACCCCAGCGCCACAGACTTAGCCAGCATGTGATATGTTAGCTAATGGTGAGAGGTGTGTGTGTGTGTGTGTGTTTCCAATTTCACTGGGACAGGACAAAGGCGGACAGGACAGTGTCTGCTTAGGGCTTTTTGGAGCTAATCAACAGGTAAGCTGGTAATGTCCCTCTATTCCTTCCTTAGGAAAATCTGTTAAAGAAGAGCTTGAACTAATGAGAGAGGCTTTTGTTTTCTTGATGGGCTGCTAAACCCTGTGTAATCATCTCCCTGCTGGTTCTTTTGCCTGTCAGGTTTCCAGACAGGATGAAGAAGCACAGGTGAGGGAGATTGAAAAATTCAGTATCATTAACAGATGCATGCACTGCATGCAAGTAGTCCGCCCTCCTCCTCCCCCTCTCCCCTTTGCCTCAGAGTGCTAGCCAGAGGTGGGGTCTGGCAACACTCCTGGCCTTTGAGCAGCAAGCAGGAAAAAGCCTGGGACTGTGATTAGGGAGGGGTTTACACTCTACTAAATGGCAGAAATACTCCCCAACTTCAGAGTGGTGTCATGAAACTCCTTAATCTGTTTTGGTCCATCTGTAGGCTGCCGATTGCACAGTCCTCCTGGATTGAGCTAACCAGCTGAATAATGGGTACAGTGGTATAACTTAAACTGGTAGATGGTGACTCCTCCTTTCTGAGAGTGAACATAGCATAGAATGGCATGAGTTAATCTGGTGCAAGGTTGTGTCTTGTTCACTCCACTTTTACTACAGAGTTAATTTATTTCACAGTAAAGATACCTTGGTTCTGCACTCTATAACCGTTACTACATTTGTTGTTTAAAAAAAATAAACCCGACCTGTTGTTATTATAAAATGCCACCTCCGTAAATTTCATTATGAACAAAACATCTCCCCCCCCACTCCTCCCTTAGCTCATCACTCTGGAGGGGAAGGGAGGGCTGCTCTAGAACCCCCTAGCTACTAGCCTTATCCACTGCAGGGATGTGCCCGCATTTCCTCAGTCCAGAGGGGATGTCTGTGCACTTGCAAACCAGTTCAACCTAGGCAGTTTAGAAGATTGAATCATTAAAGATTGCAGTTCAATTCAGGCTCAGGCTTTTTGAATGTCTGCCCCTAGCCTATATGTTCTCTCTCCTTTTGACAGTGCATGCCCACTAGCTAGGGATGCATTGGAAAACAGTAAAGTCTGGATGCCCCCCTGCAGTTGAGGCATACTAAGACATGGAAACTGTAAATATCCTGGGGCTTCTCAAGCTAGTCTGCCTCACCCTGGCAGTCAATCCTGAACTTTGGCCATCCCCTCATCCCAAAGCACCTACCTGCCTCTCACCTGCTACAACTCGATAATATAGGAATTAAGAAATAGGCCCTCAGTCTTGTAGGAGAGAAGCAGCTCAAGGTGCCTCTCCATATATGCACATCCCTGGGCCACCTTTGTCCTGTCTGCTGTTGTCCCATAGGCTCTCTATCCCCAGTCAGCAGGATCAGCTTTCTCAATTCAGTTCCTCAAGTAGGCCAGAATAAAATAGCTTGGGTCGCTCCAGGATAAGGACCCAGCCTTGTAATCTTGATATTGCCTCTCTCTCAGCTGCTTCTAGAATTCCCACCACCACCCACTACAAGTAGTCAGTCCCATAAGGCTTAGCCACCCTTGCATTCAGTCCAAGACAGTGTGCCCTTCCAACCTAAACAGCTGTGGCTATCCCTACCACAGGCCTTCTAGACCTATTCACCGAATTAAATGACAGGGAGCTCCTGCCTTCAGCTCTTCCTGGGTTCAACTGCCCCACTTTGCTCCTGCAGCTGAGCCTATATCCCCAAGCCCTGCTTCTTCCAGTCTCTCAGTAGCTCATCTTAAAGACAAAGATCCCATTTTCCTACTCTTCAGCTGATTCTCTAGTAAAAGAGCAGGTTCCCTTGTTACTGAGACTTTGACCACAGCTATTATACCATACGTTTGTTTTCAAGAGGGTTAGCAAGTGGACTGGAAATAAGATGTCTGATTTGTTTAACAGGGTTTTCTACATGTGTGGAAAAGGGTAATGCTAGAAGCAATGGCCCTCAGAGTGTATCATAGCTATAGCCAGCCCAGATCAGGACAGACGAATGGAAAACTAGCAGGAACAAAATCTCTTCTTTCATTTTGACTTTAATATAAAAACTTATTTTAATAGGTATGCAATAAATAAACAACATCTGTAGTTCCTAGATCCTAGAGCTTCAGTGTTATCTGAATTTTCCCTTTTAGCTTCAGTCTGCCCTGTGAGGCCTTTGCTTTTGAAACCTCTTAGGCTGGAGCTGGTGTCACTCTCAAACACGGGGAGGGGGAAAAATGGCTACTTAGAGAAACAGGATATGTTACAGTCCAGCTGTAACTGAATTTGCAATCATTTTTAAAACTAGTTTCTCTTTGCTGAGGGTGGCTCCTGCATATATTTCAAAATCTGGAGACATTGTCGTCTCTGTGCCTTTTTTTTTTTTTTTTTGCCTTTGAAGGTTTTAAAGTATCTATGGTAACTGTTTTGAAAGAGAGAGAGGCATTTTCAAAAAGGAAAAAAAAGAAAAATCTTAAAACACAGCTAGAGTGAATAAGGCCTGCGTACTATAATCAGTGGTTGGTTTTCAGCCCAAAGTCTCCTTTGTCTCAGCTGTAAGTACCTCAAAGTTTTCAGCTGCAGATGAAACTAAATGCTTTAGTGTTAAGTAACAAATTTGAGACCTGTAAAGGACTGTTTTAACTCACCCTGATCAATTTGCCAAGTAGAATGAATGCTCCAGCTGTGCAGGTAATGAGAGAGAGAAGAGTACATACTGGATGTTGGTGACAGTCCTAGATCATGTAGCTAGGGTGTGCCAGTAGCTGGATTTCTATTAGGAAAATGGGGGTTTTGAAGAATGTCCTTTGCATTGATGAAAGAAATTACTAGGAAATTCATTAAGTTCCTAGTATCCTCTGTGCAGGGGTTTAGGTTGTAGCCGTGTTGGTCTAAGGACATAGGCAGACAAGGTTCCTTGGGTGAATTTGATATCTTTTATGAGACCAACCCAAATGGTTGGAGAATAGTAGTAGATGCACACCAGTGTCCCAGCTTGACCCTTTCCTGGGGTTTCCTGATTAATTTCCTCCTAAGCTTCACTATTCTCGGATTGTTCCCTGGAGGAATAGAAAACGAGCCAGTAGGAAACTAGTTCTGTTGGCTGGAAACCATATACAGTAGGACTGAATTCTACACTGCATTGTCTCTTCCACACAGAATTACATTCAATGTAAAAGGACATAAACTCTTCATGTCTATATTTGATTTTTAAAATATACTATAAGTTATACACAAATGGGTCACATTTTTAAATTGCATTTTTTTGTTGTTGTATGAAACTTCACTTTTCTATACCAGGGGTACTTAACTCCCAGTTTGTGGGCCAAACGCAACCTGTGGAGCCACGTCACCAGGCCCGAGGGGCTCCCCACAAGTTGGGACATTTGGCAGTGGGGAAGCAGTGGCAATTAACACTGCCACCCCTCCCATGAAAAGAGGGGAGCCAGGCTATGTCTCTTCCTCCCACATGGTCTGGTAGGGGCTGGGTCATGGCTACTCTCCCAGTGTGGCTGAATGGGGGTTAGGCTGGCCCCCCACTCCTCTTCACATGACTGCACAGAGCTTTGCCACAACCACCCCAGGTGCTAGATGGGATTCACTAACTGGATGCAGCCTGCAGACAGACCAGGCACTTCTCAGCTCACAAAGTAGGTTTGTTCAAAGTAACTTTCAAAGTCTGAAACAATCCAAAATCTATTTAAGCTAATTATTACCCCATTATTGACATAAAAGGTAAATCCCAGTGCCAGTCCATAAAATTATTTCTTTTACTATCACTGTTTCTATCCTTGATCCACGTTTTAAGTCAGCAGAGAGCCCATTGTTTCAAGCTGGGTCACAATGCATGGAGAAACAACAGGAGTTTGTTCATATCCAAGTTCCTTAAGACAATATTCTTCCTAGCAAGTGGGGTCTGTTCTGACTGCAAGTGTTGTTCTGCCTGTCCCCAACCAATAATTCTGTATACAGACATGGTGGTTTTAATTGCATCTTTTACATAGATGCACAGTAGTCTTTAGCAGATGTCTTTTGTGTTCTTTGAAGAAAAATGTCACTGAAAAATATCCGCTACAGTCAAACCAGAAAGGAAAGTCTAGAATTTGTACAACAGAATACGTTTGCAGTTCAGTTTGAACTAAAGGACATGTGCTCTTGGAATACCAAATGCTTTCTTTCTTGCTTGCTTTCTTGGCAATAAAAATAAGTTTATTTTTATGGAACTGAGTTAGCATAGTGTTGTCACAACCCAAAGGGTGTGATTTTTGTTTTTGTGTGCTTCGGCACTGCTAAATTGTTCCCGCTAAATTACAGCTTCTTTGCACGGTGGAGTTTTCTGTTGCAAAAGAAAACCCCGGTGCAAGGAAGAATTTCCCGCCAATTTGAAGCTTTCTTTGCAGGGTGCATTTCTTTGTTGCAGCACAGAAATGCTCGTTGCAAAGAGTTCCCGCCATTTGTATGCTAATTTGAGCCCCATTGTTGGCCAGTTCTAAATTATTCACACGTGGCGGCTAGTGATTGGCTTGCTAGCCGTATAAAAGGCTTGAGTGGTTTCCGCCCAAGTTGGAGGACTCCACGAACACCGGGAGGAGGAGACTTCACGCTGTGTGAAGATCTCTAAGCGCTGTGAATCCTTAGGGCCCCAGTGCATTTAAAGCAGGCAACAGAGGTCTGATCACCCTCTAGCCTCTCCCCGTCGCCGAGCACAGTCCAGACGTATCCCTTCCCGCGCACAAAAGAACTGGACCCATGGAGCCTAGCAAACTTCGTGTGGAGCAGAAGGACCCACGGAGCCTAGCAAACTTCGTGTGAATCCTTGACCGATCTCAGAGCTCTTCTACCCGGGTTCGAGTTCTGCAGGTTTATTTTCCCGTCGCCGAAAACCCTTGTGACGTACCCTCGTATTTTATATCTTCCCGTCGCCGGAACCCTTTACGACGTACCCTCATGCCCTGCAGGTTCGAGTTTTGTTTTCTTTTCTGTCTGTAACCACAACTCAAGCAAGTTTTCCAGCCTACACCACTGCCATCTTGGTGTAAGTAAACAATCTTTAAAACTACCGCTACGCGTTCGTGCCTAATTCCAGCTCGACGGCCTTCTCTCTCCGACCCGGCGTGCCCGGGCTGCTGGCCACAGCCCGCGTGCAGCACGGAAAAGGGCTCGGGTTGCTTCCGGCCGCACAAGTGTGATAAAAATTTCATTAACTTCAGAGTGAAAGAGCCAGGGGTTTTTTTTGGTGTCTGAGTAGTTCTTTGGCGAAAACAAATGCACAGTTTTATAATACCTAACCCCTTTACAGCTACAAACCTAAGTGGGTATTATAGTGTTAAATATCTATATTTATTAGGGGATCTTTTATCTCCCATCTTTTTACCTACTCCTATTTATATAAATAGACATATATAAGCCAAAAGCAATAAAGCATAAAAGGATCTCGGTTCTCTGCTGTGTCCAAGCTTCATTTGGATCCAGCAGTCAGAGGAATGTCCAAGAACAGTTATGGCTTGCTGGTTTATGCTACACAATGTAGGCCAGCATGATTGAGAAGTCTCATTCTGATCTGCCCTTCTTGGCAGGGTGGGAATGAGGGGTGGTTGACTCAGGGGGGGTATGTATGCTGCCTCTGTTAACATTACATTATTGTAGTGTTTCCCCAGGACAGAGGGAATTTTCTGCTTGCTAATTCTGTCTTGTACTGCTTGAAATAAGCAAAGTGGATGTAGTGAACCTAGTCCAAAGAGCTCTGTTATGGTTCCTGGAATCAGAGACATACTCAGGAGAGCTAGGGACAGAAGTGATGCATAAACTGGTTTAAGCCTGTAACAGAACATAAGTTCAGTGCATATAAACCAGTTTTAAAATGGCTGAAACTGGTTTAAGAGAAACCTGGTTGAATGTAGTATTAGACTTAACTGCTTTGTTAAACTGGTTTATGGAACTTCTGTCCCAGACCCCTAGCTGGTTTAAGTTATATCAGAGTCCTCCATTATCCCAGCATGCTGGGCTGGGTTGTTTGCTCCAGAGAGCAGGGCTCACCCTGTCCCTCACCTGCCTAACCAGAGCTCCAGCTGGCTGAGAAAGAGGTGGAAATTGCAGCTGGGAGACAGCAGCATCTGCCTGACTTCCCCCTCCCCTCCTTCATTGCTTACTGCTCAAGCAGGGATCCCCACCCCTCTCCCACAGCACAGACCCCAGCGGCATAGATCCCAGCCAGCATCTGGTCATGGTCACACCACCCTCATGTTAGCTAATGCTGAGAGATGTCTGTGTGCGCCTCCAATTTCACTGGAACAATGGCAGACTGAACAGTGTCCACTTAGGGCCTTTTAGAGCTAATCAACAGGTCAGCTGGTAATGTCCCTCTGTTCTGCCTTAAAAATGCTTTGCAAAAAGCTACTTAACAGGAATGTGAGCTAATGAGAGAGGCTTTGTTTTCTTGATGGGCTAATAAGCTTTGTGTTCTGATAAACTCCCTGCTGGCTACTGGCTTGTTGTTGGTGTTTGACAGGGGACAGAAAGAGGTGTGAGAAATGACCTGGTTTGGAATGAATGCAGTGCCTATCAGTTTGCTGCAGGCGGCTGGAAGCCAGGGTCTGGCAATGTTCCCTGCCCCGTGAGCAGGGTGGAGGGTGTGGGGGAAGCCTGACAAGGGCAGCTTCCTCCTCCCCCTCCAGGCACACCCCAGCTGGGGACTGTGCAGGCCAGGGTGGGGGTTTAAACCCCTCCCTAATCATAGCATCCTGCCAGGGTCTACACATACCCCCCCTCCCTCAGCTCAGCATTGTAGAAGGGAAGGGAGGACTCACTATTGCACCCCCTGGCTTCTAGACTGTGCCACTACAGGCATGTGCCTGCATTTCCTGAATCAACAGTGAATGTCTGTCTCACAAATTGGTTCGATTTATGCAGGTTAGACTAACCTGCAAAGATTGAATCAATTCAGGCTTGGGCTTTTTGAATATCTGTCCCTAGCCGAGGAGTCTCCTGTTCATATAGAGGTAGCTAGTATTTGTCAACCTAATATGTCAGACTGTCATTTTTATTACTCTTACCACCATGGCACTGGAACACACATCATGCATTCCAATTCCTTCCTGCTGTGCCATATTTCCCTAAGCATTGTTTGCAGCATGCTTATTAGTAGCCGTTCCTATATTTGAAGACTAGGTGCAGCATGCATTAAAACTACATGACAAACAGGTTGCCTGTCTCTCATATATTTACAATATTTTGGATTTTTTTCTAAGTCTTTGTTGGGAAAAATCTATTCTCTTTTGCTACCATATTTACTCAAATACAAGATGAGGTTCCCCCGTACGTTAGCCTGGGGAAAACTACATTAGCCAAAGGAAAAATGCTCCTCATAATTGCACTGTTCTACAATTTGCCATTTACCCAAAATGACAAGCGAGACTTGTATAAGGGTGATAAGCCAAGATGCTGTGTTTATTGGTTATGATCTACAAAAAGAGCATGTACACACACACACACACACTTTCACTTACTCCGCAGATATTATAGTTACCAAAGTCTATTGCTCAGTACTACACTAGGCGGCCAGCCTAGGAGTACAAGATGAGGAGCAGGGCCTTGTTAGACGCATATCTGTGCTCCATTGAAGAATGCAGAGTATTACCCAACCTTTTGCTGTTAAGTCTCTCTCCCTTATAGTGGGTATCAAACTGGTGTTGTGTGACTGGCTCTGCTTTTCTGGACTTCATGCCTTCTTTGTTTGAACCCTAGTAATTTTCCACTGTGGCAAACAGATGAATTTACTCGGCAACATTCTGAGTGTTTGTTGTCCTTCAGAACATCTGGCATATCTCAGAGCCTCCTGCTTATCTCTTATCTCCTTGCTGTGTCTGTTACAAGCTGTGTCTTCTGCCTCTCCTTGGAATTCTGTTTGTCTGTGCATCATTCTTTCAATAGTTTTCCATTCACTTCACACTCATTCATCTATACGTACAAACTATAGTCTTACAAAGCAATTGTTATTCATCATTTATACTGTATAATAACTGTCTTTAATTGCTACAGCATACAAGGAAATCTCACTAAATACATCATCTATCATTAAACTTCTGTCAAAAGCAGCATGTGCTCAGCAATGGAAATCAAATATGAAGCTAATTAAATGCAGCCAACATAAGCATAACTTTAAAACACACATTCACATTGGGCAAACATGCTGATGGGAACCTTTTTTCAAATTAAAAGCAACTAAAAGAAACTACGTTTACACAACTTGACAACCTCCCCCACAACAATACCTTGTTTTTCTTACACCCCTTTTCACCATTAAGGGTCCATGTATATGTGACAGGCATCACGATGTACACATGATGAAAATGTCATTTGTGTGGCTTAATGGCATCACACTTTACACGTGCACCAGTTTTGGAGGGTTTAGATAAGTTTGCATTCTTGCAAACTAAACTACACCCGGATATAGTTTAGTTTGCAACATTGCAAATTGCAACAATGCAGCTGTCAGCTAGCTCCCTGGATGCAGGAGAGGTGGGCAGGCTCCACAGAAAAAAAGGATTCGGCCCCTTGCCACTTCTGCCTTCACCAGAGGCCCAATCCTTTTTTTTTTTTCCCCCCCAGCATAGCCTGCCCACCTTTCCAGGGCTGGAGGAAGAGCTGCTGGTGGGCTGAGCAGTCCCTGAGCTGTGGTGGACCTCAGTCCTTTCCTCTGCAGCAATGGTTCCCCCTGGGGCCACCTGGGCAGGCTGCTAGTGGGCTGGATGCTGCCCCAGCAGCACCTGGTCCAATCCAACTGTTCTCTGAGCCTGTCTGCTGGAAGCCCACCAGGCATTGATCCCCAGGCAGGCTCAGGGAACAGTTGGATTGGGCCAGGTGCTGTCTCCAAACTGAGGCAGCATCTAGCCTGCTAGCAGCTTGCCTGGGCAGCCCCGAGGGGTGATGACCAGGGCCCCCCACTTCACCTGCCAACAGCTTGCCCCTCCCTCCCCCCGCCCTCAGCTGTGGGCAAGCTCTGGCTCCAAAAAAAAAAAAAAAAAAGGATCAGGCCCCTCGCTGTAACGTGATAGAAAATTGGAATTCAGTTGAAAACCCACTGTTTCAATTTAGGGGACATAGATTAAAACCCTTAAGGCTAAATCCCCATCACATTTACAAGAGCCCTAATGTACTAACTTGTCACAAGCCACCCCCAAGTCAGGAAGAAGCAACAAATAAACACTGGCTTTATTCTTTCCTCCATTTCTATTTTCTCATTTATAAACCTCTTCCTCAATAACACACTTTTGACATTTATAGATACAAGACACAAATTTATGCTTGTGCATTTCAATTTCACGTCTCTACCAATTTATGAGTCTTCTGCGCTGCTGCGTGACACCATTGGCTCTAATCCTCCCCCTCTTTTGCATTCCTATAGTCTTTGCCAGTTGTTTTATTGCTGTAACATTTAGAAAAGGTTCCCCTTTCCCCTCTCCTCCAACTTCCTGCTTCTCCCCTGCTCCCCTTTCCCCACTCCATTAGACCCACACCACATTAGCTCCAATCAGCTTTTTGTCAGCCCCCCTCCCCCTTTGTCCACCTTCTTTCTAAGCTTGATAGCATGTGCATTCTTTCTTTTCCGAATTTGGCTCTCTTCCTCTTTTTCCTGCTCTTCACTCCTCACTCCTGCTCTTCACTCTTCATTCCTCTTTCTTCCTCCTGTATCATTCTCTCCTGTTTTACTTCTCTGTCCTCTGTCTCAAAATCACTTGTTCATCTGTTGCCAGCTGCACACTTCGCCTACTGAAACTTCACTATCTTCCTCCCCGGCTCTTCCTTCTTGTGGTGTCTCCTCCACTTTTGTGCATTCTGACTCAACATCATCTTCCCCACTTTCCCTTTCCTGCCTCTGCTGCTTCTCTATATATCTAGCTTTATTTGGGAAGGACTATGGGCATTAGTGTTGTAAGTGTCCCTCTTCCCCACAAATAACACACTTTGATATTTTTTGGCGCCCCACTGCCTTATGCCCTTTTCCTTCACATCTGTAGCATATTGTATAATGGCAATATGCAGCCAGGTGTCCTTCCTGCCTTCACTTTCTACAGAATATAGGCTGCCCAAAATACATTATAAATCCTTAGTGTGGCCCTTCTTGGATTACTGGCAATAAGTGCATTATCCCACCAGGACTCCTCTCATCGGACCCAAGCTCTCCATGATCCTGTCCATATGCTGTATTTATCTTCAACCTACACAACTTTTTGTACATAATTCTCCAATCATTTCTCTATCTCCCCTATCTCAAGCATGTCCATGTATGTTTGAATAATTATTGTCCTTTCCCTTGTCTTTTCTCCCACAATTAAACTTATCCCCTTAAGTACTACTATCTCACCTACTGATGCATATGTCTTCCAAAAAATACTGATAACTTTCTTGGCTCCAATACAAAATTTCCCAAGACTTCCAGTTAGGAAAGGTGACCAGGCTATTCAAATGTTCTGCTTTAACATCCAAAACATCAAACAATATTTTTTTCTATAAATCCATATCTATTCATTGTCTGACATCTCTGTTCTCCTTCCCCTGTTACTACTGCTCTTATTCTCAGGTGTGGATTACTTACCACTCCATCTCTCGCTTCCTCCCATTTTCTTTCTCTGGTTTATTCCTCCCACTAGTCTTTCTCTTCTCTTCAATTACCATTTCATTCCTCATTTCTCCCTCCTGACCTCTTCTTTTCCTGTTCTTCCTGCCAACTGGACTCTTCCCTCATTGATTTCTTCAATAAAGCCTCCTCCAAAACCATCAATCCCACCACACTTTCTTTCCTACCTTCTTTCATCCCTTTCTCCCAACCTTTGTCCACCCTTCACTAGACTCTGAATCTTTGCTTCTGCTCTTCAATTCATTTCCCTTTCTCTGTGTTCACATCTTCTTATGGTACCATACAGCTGTGTAGAAAGCATGCTCAAAGTGCCTCTACTCCCTTTCTCTCTTACGGGCTCTTTCAGTGAACAGTCTCCCCCATGAAAATTTAGTGCAGCTTCTACTATAAAGCTACTTGGACTGCAGTTCACTGTAGGTGATGTAGTGCTCCCAAGGAGAGTAGCCTTTGACAGAGGGTGAGGAAATGATGCACTTGGACTACAACCTCCATGAGACACTGCAGCAACATAAGCAGAGGGTATTCTATGATGGTTACCATGGCCAGACTCTATTGAGGGCGTCAGTGGCAGAGGTAGGACTAGCTAGTTTTCTCTACTTTCTAAGTAATGGCTACTTCCTTGTACTGTCTTTGCTTCTAATTGGATTATTCTATCAGACCATAACGTAGTCCAAAATTTTATGAACATGTGTTGGGATAGACCAGCACATAGGCAGTCAGTCTGAGTGAATCATGCTAGGTCAGGGTTTACTGGAGTAGAAGCCAGGGTCAAAGCTGGATGTCAGTCCTAGTCCAGGAGAGCAAAATGAGGGTCAAGATGATGTCATGGTCAAGGCACTTACATGATCCAGGCTGAGATGTCCAAGGCAAGAACAGGAACAAGCAGCAACAGACAGAGCTAGAGCCTCAGAGCACGAAGTCACGAACCAAGATCAACCACTGGAGTCAAGTTTAGCACAGAAAGGTGGTCTGTTGCTCACATAGTTTTCTACTGTCTTCTCTGAGTTTATATATAACAATGTGTGGGGCCCTCTTTCTGAGGGCTGTCTCAGCTTCAGCTCAATAGAAAATGCAGATGAAACCCACAGTTTGCATAGTTTTATCATTGGAGATTTTCACACATACTCTGTCTACATTGAAGTAGTATCTCTGCCACTGAAGAATGACAAGGCCTCTACCATGATACAAGTCATCAATTACTTTCTTATCTTACGATAAAGATAGACCAAATTATTAGTTATCTAAGTGTGCTACACACTCAACTGGACATTGTGTTAATTTCAGGTCAAGGGTTTCACTACTTCAGTGCTTCATATTTTTATGATTGCTACTGAAAACAGAAACACGGTATTCTGCATTATGTACTGTGTGTATAAACTGGTTGCTTTTGTTATCAATAATGTAAATATTTAAAACATTTTGAAGAACACCAGCTTTCATCTTTTACAGAAAAATCCCTCATAAATATTTCAGGTTAGCTTGGCAATGATAATGTATTTTTCTATGCATCATAGTTCTCATGGTTTGGATACTGACTTATTTGTATTCCTCATAAATATAACAGCATATGCAATGACATAATGTAGGCCATCTTAATAGTGTGAAGTGCTAATTTAATGTGCCATGGATTTCTACAGCTTGGGATAAACAAAGCACCTTCTGATCTTGGTTCATTTTTCTAGTGTTTTCTCTTAATTATGTTTACGAGGACTTCCTATAAACTCTGCTTGCAGAGTTTGAGCTATTCTGACTTTGAGCAACGTTTTCCCCTCTGTTTTGTGGAAAGAAGGTGATAAATGCAGTGCCGAGCCCTGGTCTCTAGTAGTCTCCTAGTATAATTAAAAAAAAAAAAAAAAAAGGGAAAAACTGGCCAGAAGTAGCTAGTATTCAGTGCCTCACTGCCATTCAATGCCATTTGCACTATGGGTCAGAAGCATCACAACAAGGAACTATGCTGTGGGTGGCAGGGGCTGGGCCAGCAGTAGGGATTGGTATCATTCTTGGGCCCCCTTGAAGTAGACATCTGGAGCTGGCATCTCAGTTGCCTGCTACTGCTATGGGTCAATTCATACCTTCTGATTCAGCAAGTCAATGGAGGTTGGTTGCCTGACCAAGAAATGAGGAAGAAGAATTCAATAAATGAGGATAACAGATTTGATTCTACATTTTAAACTTACCAAAGAGAAGCAACAATGAACCATCTCACTGGCCATGTCCAAACAAGCATGGGCGTTTGTTTTCCCGGGGACAAGTAGCGGTATACCTTGTGCCACTGCTACTTGTCCTTGGGGAACGCCTGTGCCACACGCCTTCTGGCATGTGGCAGGTTACCCTGGGTAGGGTAGGAGAGGCTGGAGCCAGCACTGTGCTGGCCCCAGAAGCCTTACATCAGGTCCTAGAGGTCTCCTGGGGCTGCATCACTGGTGATCCTGCTGCTCAGAGCCTTGCCAGCAACTAGAGCATGGCTCTGGCTGGCCAGGCTCTGGTTTTTGGCAGCATGCATTGCCCTCATTTGCACCACTCTGCTTTTTTTTTTTTTTTTTTTTTTTTAAACTCTGGGATCTCAGACATGCCTGCAGTGCCACATACTGCACAGCCATGCTTGTCTGGATGCAGCTACTAAACCTTTGAGTTCATCGCCTAAGCTGAAAAGGGAACAAAATAGTCCTGATAGGGGACTTACTGGTGTTCTGGAACAAGACATGCTATCTGCATGTATTCTTAGTTCCCTGTACCCGTCATTTGAAGAAGAAAATATCAGGCAACTCCCACTTAGCGCTCTTAATTGGTTCCAGAAAAAACGACTGCTAAGTGAAACCACACTAAGCAAAATCCATTTGCCCATAGGAATGAATGTAAACGTGCGTAATCAGCTTTTTGCTGCCACTTCTCACCACTGCTGCCTCTCCCCATTAGCCTGCTGGCCACTCCAGTCCCATGTGCCAGCCCAGGCCTTCACTCCTATTGCCTCACCCTGGGCCCCCACCAGCCCTGGCCCCGGGCACCAACGCAGACCCTGCGCTGATGCCTGCCCCCCACCCCACTCACCACTTCTCACTGCCGCCACCTCTCCCCGCCTGCCAGCCAGCCCCACGTGCCAGCCTGGGCACCGGCACTCCTGCCACCCCACTCTGGGCATGGGCCCTTGCTAGCCCTGGCCCTGGGCCTCACACTCCTGCTGCCCCACCCTGGGTGCAGGCCGCTACTGGCCCTGGGCACCAGCGCAGGCCCTGCACTCTTCGCCATCTCCACTTCTTCGGCTGGTGAACTCAGGCGGTGGAGCATCCCACAGGAGTAGGGTGGATGTTTGCAGCTGGCCAAGAGCAGGGGGGTTTGCAGCATCCCCACTATGTGCCCGACCAGCTGTAAACCCCACCCCACTCCCAGCTGGCTGCAAAACTGCCCCCCTCCCATGGGACAATCCACCGCCCCACCAGTCTGTATTCAGCAGCTATGCCTGGCTTCTCCCCACCCCCCCATGCTCACACCCACCCCGCACTTGCTGCCACTCACTGCACTTGCTGCTGCTGCCACCACTGCTGCTTCTCCCCGTCTTCCTTCCAAAATTTTCTGATTCCACTGAGCACTATAGTGAAACTCGCTGAGCGCTCAGTGAAACCAGGCATCAATTTTAAATGAGTGCTATAGCGAAATAGCACTAATCAAAACCGCGTTAAGCAGGGGCTGCCTGTACAACTTCACAAATTCAGGCTGTTTTTAATCTTGTTTACTTAAATAAAAAAATAAATAAAAACACCAAAAAAACAAGCAATCCCTTTTTTTTTTTTTTTGCCCAGCCCTATCCCCGAACTCTGGCTGGAAGTGACTATTTGCATTTCTAGAGTAGGAATTTGGTTCCCAGCTTCAGAGAGTAAATAGGCTTATTTTAGTGTGGCAGTCTGTTACAAGTTTTGAAGACATCTTTTAACAAGTCTGGATTTGCCAATGATTGCCATTCAATACTACCTGTGCTTTACTATTATTATGCCATGTATTTAGAATGAAAGATATCTGGGGGGCCAGCTGGGTAACTCTTTGCTTTTACTGTAGTCAGAAAAAATATTCAGCCGAGCAGTTCTGTGTATACTTCTTAATCTTGGGAGAAATATAAAATGATCTAAGAGAATTCTTCTGATCTCTGATTTCAGAGATTCAATGTTTCCTCTGGCCCTACTGATTTCTGTTCTTTCTGAACATTTCACTGAAGTTTATAATGTCTAGTGAAGGCTTTCCACAGGCTTAGCAATAATTGTAATGACCTTCTATAAATTAGTTCCTTGCCAATAGCTCTTAATTGGAATAGCACTACATTAGTATGATGGCAACAAGCTTTTTTTCCCCCTCTGACGAACTTAATTAATCAATCTTTTACGTGACTAATTAGACACGCTGAATTTCCAGTGAGGTGTAGTGTTTCATCCCAGCTTTTTACCCCTTTTATTAACCAGCAGGTTTCTGTAAACTGAAAGACAATATTAGCACCATGCAGGGTTCATAATAAAATTCTAATTAAATAACCACCTCATTTATAGATTGAAACTCAGGTTCAACAATTATACAAAGAGCTTTGCATCACTAAAACCTTCAGACTTCTGCCCATTCACACTCATTCCCTGTTTAAATTTACAGCTCTCTCTCTCAGGCATAATTTAGATTTAATTTAAATTGTAGTCTAAATTGACTGTTTGCATTACTTCAGCCTGGAGCAACCTGTATTCATCTATTCCTGGAATATGATATCATTGTTCATGAGTTATGCTGCCTATGTGTATAAAAAGTCTTCTACATGAGGAAAGCCCTTTTACAGTTCTTAACAATGCTTGAAATCTTGATTTAGTAAAATATATTATTTTAGTTAGATTCTGATTGTTGTTAACACTATCTTGAAAGAACTTTCTTATTCATATTGTACAAAAGTCAGCAATGCACAATTTCAATTTTAATACAGAACTATATTAAATGTTGTAGACTAGATAGCAGAGATATTAAATAGAATAAGTATTACTACAGTAACACCACAACTCACGAGACAAAAAGTATGTGAAATTTTCACATACTCAGAATCTGGCCCCGGGCCCAGGCCTGCAAGTATCAGCTGGCCCTGCTGGGGAGGACCATACTCATCCTGCTGGCCCTTGCTACTGCCCTCTGCCCCACTGCTGCCAGCATGGACCCAACAGAGGGAAAGGACGAGGATGAAGATCCTGGTGATGCCCCCTATATCTGCTGCTACACCTGGGCCTGGGCCACCAGTAAACACTGGTGAAAGCATATAGTTCTCCCCACCTGGGACAATGGATGCTGGGTGCAGACCTTCAGAATGTCAAGGGGCACATTGTGGCACTTGGTGGTCCAGCTGGCTCTGAACATTGAGCACCAGGACACCAGATATGCTCAGTCCTCACCCCAAAGAAGCATGTGACCATAACCATCCTGAGGTTAGCCATGCCTGCCAACTTCAGGTATGTGGTACACTCCTTTGGGGTTGGGAAGTCCTCCTCTAGGAAGCCATCCTAGATGTTTGTTGGGACATCCTGGCCAACTGGATCATCCAGCTTGCTGACTCAGAGGAGGTGGTGGCAGGATTTGGGGCCCTAGGGTTCCCCAACTGTGTTGGAACACTTGATGGGACCCACATCCTCATCCTTTGTCCCTCTGGGGGAGGGTGGCAGTACATCAACCACTGTGATGCCCATTCGGTGGTGCTTGAAGCAGTCATAGACCATCACAGCTGCTTTACCCACATTTATATCAGGTGAGTGTACCCATGGCGACCAAGGTCTGTACCACTCCCCATTCCCAGGACTGATGGAGACATGGACCTTAGCCCCAGTATCCAGGACCTGATCACTGGGGACATTACTAGTGATCATGGCAGATGCTGCATTCTTAGCTGGTGTGTCCTCTGCCCCACTTAAGTACCTCCCCTGACTGATGCACCTCATCTCAGGGCCCCTGGATGCTTGTCAGCAGTGCAACAAATGAGGCCCTTGCCTGCTGATGGTGTACCGTCGAGTGGGTGTTTGGCCAGCTGAAAGGTGGAGGCAATGCCACAGCACATACTCTGCATCATCACCACAACAAGTGTCCTGCATAATGTGTGGGAGTCCCGGGGAGAGGTCTTTGAGCCCTAGTGGATGGAAGAGGCTTGCCATGTGTCATGGCACATCCAGTGAAAGCCACAGCAGAGCCAGCCAGCCAGGAACAGTTTCACAGGCAAGGAAATGCCTTTCGCAGGCAAGGAATGTGCAAAGGCCATGTCAATGGAGGCCCCCGCAGTTGGTGTGCTCGGCTCCTCATAGTAGAATATGGTGATGTGCCCCACCCTAGAGTGCCAATTGGCATCACAGACAGCATTAAACTGCTTCTTCAATGCTTTAGTCTTTGTCCGGTACTGATGCCAGGTCTTCCAATGCCCCATCTCCACCACCTAGGCAGCTATCGCCTGGAAGATATGTTCATTGCAGTGGCCCACAACAAACTGCTATCATGTATCCTCCTGGCCTCAAATGGCCAGGAGTTCAGCCACCTCTTCCACCCTCCAGCTGGGTCCCCAGCACTAGACCTGGACAGATTCCTCTAGCTGGGTCCCCCACTTGCCTCACCAGGATTGCCCATGGTCCCTGGTGCAGCCTCCAGGTCCTCCTGCCACTACTGCTGGCCTGCAGCTAAGGCCTGGGTGCCTCAGCCTCCAGGGGATGGGCATTACTAGCCCCTGTGCACAGCTGCAAGGCAGTCTGGCTGATTCTACTGCTGTGCCTGAGCTAAGGACAGACCCTGAATCCCACTGACGCTCCAGAGCCAGCTGCTGTGAGCCTTGCTCTGCTCCTATTTACTCAGCATGCTGGAGCAGGAGGGGGATGCAGCGGCCATAGAGATGCTCTCGTCAGCTGACAAAGCATCTCCATGGAGGGACCCATCCTCCAGTTGCTGCAGTACATGCTCTTAGAGTGCACATCATGCTGCACCGCTTTTTTTGCTCCATTTTTAAAAATTTTGGCTCTGTACTGCATATTTGCAGTGCAGCGAACCCTTTCACATGTGCAGGATATATTTTGCAGTGCCTCAAAAGTCTTTGAGATGCCACAAAATGCACATGCATGCTAGTGTGGATGTGGCCTTAGTGTGTCAGGGCTAAAACTTCTCCTTAATCCAAGGGTAAGAAAGCAAAAGGCATGTTGAAAACAGAAAGGAATAGAATCCTTCCGTTCTGAAACAGTTGGGCGTGGGATTCTGACTTCTTAAAGACCTCCTGATTACAGATGTCCTTCCTGCTTCCAGAGAAGTGCCCTGAAGATCCCGAAAATATGTCTCTGGAAGCAAGGAAAGCTGGGCAAATGTTTCAGAGGCTTGAGGAGACTCATCCTGCATGGGAATTCCTGGGACCTGCAGAACCAAGCCCTGAAAGTGCCTTCCTGGTGTGGTTGAAGAGTATGTGGAGCTCCAGACTGCCCATACTCTGCCACCATAAAGCAAATAGACATCCAGCACAAATTATAACTACCTTTTGTCAGGATCGTATTTGTGGCACAACAAAGAGTATGGAATTCTATTTGCTTTTGCTTTGTCCCACCATAAAAATGTTTAAGGCGGCACAAAGGTAACAAAAGGCGATGTTGCTTTCATATGTCACTATATTACAGAAGAAGTTCAGCCGGACCTACTTTAAGTACTCCAACTTGTCTCTTTCTGTGAGGGTCCATCAAGGAATAACTCCCGTTTGCAGGGAAGCAAATCATACCAGTCCATCCTGTTACAGTTTTCATTTGTTTCATCAACTTGATCACACAAGCAATAGAGACTCCAATTCAGAACGTTGTACAGGTGTTGAAGTCCTGTTGACTTTAAATGGAAGATAAGTAAATGTTACAGATGTGCTAATGTGCTTTGCCATGTAAGAATGGTTTGTTGCATAATGGACCAAGAGAGCAGATCAAATCCATCAGAGAAAGAACTTTCCTTTTACCATATTTGGGAAGGATTTTATTTTGTTAAAAATGACAGCATTACTTTGCCTAGATTTGTGCATATTATGCAGGTTCTATGGCTTTTATTATAGTCAGTTCATTACAGAAGAATAGAAAGTTTAATGGTGGATTTTATATGGTATGTAAGGGGGGAGAAATGTGTTTTATTCAACTTGTAGTAAGGGATTATCTTTTTGCAATATATTGGAAATGCAATCTTGCCTGGCAATTAAGGTATATGAAAGACTGACTGACTGAGATATATCAAGTTATGGGTATAATAAGACGGAGCCTGGTTTGGTTTATCTGATTCTTATGCATTTTGTGGTTCTTCACTGTCATGTATTAAGAATAAACTTCTACTTTACCTAGAGCTGATTATATGGAGTAGGATTATAAATGGCTATTCATAGAAAACTAATCAATTTAAAGACAGTGTGGTCAGACAGAAATGAGCACAGGCTGAGGAGCTAACTTCCTCCATTAGTCTGAAACGTGATCTTGGAGAAAAATCACCTAATGGTTGCCTCAGTCTCTCAATTCCTTCCTTGCTAACAAGGGGATATGATTACCTGCTTTCCTACTTTAAGGAGTGTCATGAGGTTTAGTTAATATTCATGTTTGTTTTCAAAATGTTAGTATCAAAAGAGTGTTGATTGTTATATAAATGTTAAGGATCATTAATAATAATTAAACTTGGAAAATTAACGCTAGTTCATTCACATCCTTAATTGCTAATCCATTAGTTTGGAAAGAAGATTCTCTATCTATTATCTACTTAAATTGCTCCCATCACCATGATGTCTGAGTGAATTTATTCTCTCAAAACCCCTGTAAGGAAGCGAAGTATAGATTAAGGCGAAAAGAACCATTATGATAATTTATTTTGACCTGTTATATAATGGAAGGCAAAGAATTTCTTCCAGCAATTTCTGTACCAAGAAACATATCATAATTTTTGTTTTATAGATGGAGAATAAAGGCATTGATCAAAAAAACCAACAGCAACAAAAAAACACTTGGGTATGTAAAGTACAATTTAGACTTAGGCACCTAAATTCCACCTAGGAGTGTGATCTGCAAAATTGTTGCCTAATTGCCTACCGGGGAGTCTGGAGACTGCTAAGATTTTACCAGTTAAATTACTGATGCATCTAAAGTTCTGCTGCTGAACATGTCTAGAGGCATCACCTTTTTAACTGAACTGTGTGCGCCACTGGACACATTTACAAATGCTATTAGGGTGAAGCAATAAACTCTAACACTTATCTCACTGGAGTGTATTGCTTCTGGGTGCTGCATTTACACATGCACCCAGGACCACAGCACATTGAGCTGGGTTGGAGCAGCCCCATCTGGCAGGGAGTCTTGGGGTGGGGGAGGGCGGGGGATAGCTTGCCAGTCCAGGGCTGCTCCGACCCAACTCAATGTGCTGTGGAATGGCTGGCTAGGACACAAGGGTGTTCCAGTGCAGGGTTAGGCAGCAGGCAGTCCCCATACTGAAGTACTCTTGTGCTCCAGCCATCCCTGTCAGTGTCTACATGCACATTGCTGTGCACTAAATAAGGCCACCACAGGATAGTACTTGTGTTTACAAGTACTAACCTATGGCAGATTTAATTGGTTGACTGCAGCCTAATAGGGCTGCATGTGTAGATGCTGAGACTTTACTGTGGAGCTAATTAGGCAACTGCAGTAAATGTCTTGTGTAGATGCACCCAGTGTATACTGAAGATGTCCAGATTCCCATTTGGAAACTAGATGGTCATGTGCTGAAGTTCTATGAGGGGCCTGATTTTAGTACATGTATTTATACCAGGCCTAATGCATACTGATGGCATTGAGTTTGATATGAAATCTTTGACATCATTCATTCAAAAATATGGTCAGTAGTGGTTGTCTGTCTGCCTGCCTTATATTGGTAGAGGTAAGAGCACTTCTTTGAAGTGGGCAACCTCGCTGTTGGACTCTCCTCGTCCTAAGGGAATTTAGATCCATATTTCCTATCACTCAGAAAGAGTACCCAAACTACAAGTTTTCAGGTTAGGCTGTGATGAGCAAGCAAGGAAGAAAGTATGGCTCTGTACCCCAGTGGAACTATGACAGTAAGACCATTCTGGGGTTGCCTCAGCAGTCTATCAGAACTATTTGTCTAAGTACACAGTCAAAAAGCCCAAAGTTGAATGAATTCAATCTTCACAGGTTAGTCTAAGCTGTGTAGATGGAACCAATAAGCAAGTGAAAAGACATTCACCTTTGGATCCAGAGACACAGCCATATGCCAGCAGTGGCCCAGGCCCAAAGCCGGGGGGTGCTAGAGCACGCCTCCGTGCTCAGCTGGAGCAGACAGCTTGGGCCAAGGCTAGCCTGCCCACCTTGCGGGGGGAGGAGGAGGGAAGTCTGTAGTGGAGGTACAAAGCATTCTGGGATGCTGAAGGACTATGAGTTAACTTGAATCTGGAGGGGACCGGGGTAGAAGTTCAGTAACCCGATTTAACCTAAATCAGTTAAGTCTGATAATACATCAATGTAGGTATATCTTAAACCAATTTTGGACATTTTGAAAGTGGTTTATGTGCACTGAATTTCTGTTGTATTACAGATTTGAGCTGGTTTTCGATCACTTACACCAGTTTATGTGTAATTTCTGTCCCTAGCCTTCCAGACAGTAATTCTTGAGAGCAGCTGTGAAGAGACACTCCTCAGGGGCCTCACAAGTATATTTCTGCATTTGAAATGTCAGCAGGTGTATGTGGGTGGGATGTTGGAGCCCCCTCGCCTGAGAATACATACTCTTCCTGGGTTGGCATAAAAAAAACAAAAAATCATGCCCTAATTTTTAAACACTGAAGCACAGTTTAAAGTAACTAGGATGAATAAATTATCCTTCTTCTTAACTGTTTGACTTTACACACATGAATAAAGTTTCAAATTAGGTTCAAGCATTTGTAAGATGAGCCTTCTCAATGGCTTGCCTGAGTAATAGAACTTAGATCCAGTGAGTTTTTCAGTCCAGCTTCTTAGCCACAAAACTGTCCTAATTCTTTTTAGGCGATTAAAATAATTTGAGATTATCTCTACTTTATATTTTAGAAAATGAATGCCTGAGGCTCTGAGAGAAATTGCTATTGCCTGGTCATGCCACTTTGCTTTGATTCTGGCAAAGAATTCTGTTTCTGCATTTACTTGTAAGAGTCCAAATGAATTTTTTTTACTCAGTTGCCTTAACTTTCACTTGAACATAATCTCACATGAGGTCTTTGATTTCATGATTAGGATATGGGTCTTGATATCACCCATCGCACACACTTGATATCTACTGATGCTGGAACTGTGCATATAACATGCCCTCCATCCTCCATCCCATGGTTTTTCATTTATGTTTTCTTATCTTTTTACCATTGCTGTTGATAAGCCTGAAAGTGCTGCAGAACAAAACTCATGAAATAGTTTACCTAGAGACCTGCATCTAATACATCACAAGTTGCATTGTCACTGCAAATGTATGAATTGCTGATTTTCCTCTTAAGAGATGCTGACCTCTCTGGCAGGGCTTAGTCTCTTGTGGGGCACTGGAAATACAATTACAATTTGTTTATCCCATCTGTATTTGCCTTTAAATAGGGGCTCGGGTGGTCCCAGGACTGTTATAAATGTCACAAGTGGGGGCATCATGATAATGGATATATTTTGCCTATATCCCAGGGTGTGATAATTGTAGAATAAAAAATATTTTTAAATGAGACACTGGAGGGTAGAGTTAAGTGTTGTGCAGGGCTCAGTGTGAATTAATTGGCTTTAGCAGTACTATTAGGCAAGCATGATTATCGGCATTCTATGGTGCTTGTAAAGTAAGTTTACATTTGCCATTACTGATATTATATTTAAATACCCTATTTTTACCGCTGCCTAGAAGAATGCAGTGGAGCGCAGAGAATAAATGAAGGTCTTACCTGAGGGTCACCCATAGGTTCATAATTATTGGGTATCCTCTCATATCAAAATGAGTGACTATGTGATCTTTATGCACAATTGCTTGTCCTCTTTTTCCGTATCCCAGCTTAGTTTGTTACTCTTCCTGTTGGAGAGCAAGTTAAAAAAAGAGATGATTAACAATGAGTAAGAGATGATTAGCTATTTGAGAGAGGATGATACCTATCTGGTTATAACTAACAAGAATGATGCAACTACAAGCAGAATTTGTGTTCGAGTAAAAGCATTGGAAAAAACCCTTTGAGCTCTTTAAGGGGAAGTGATGATAGGCCAGAAGAAAGACATACTCCAAAAATGTGTCAAACCCACTTTTGTCCAGGTTTGCCTTTTGCAGGGATGGCAACTTATCAGTTCTGGAGGAGAAATAATATACGTGCCACTTACACGTGCATTCAACCTGCTTCCTGGTCTTTTCTTGCCTTTGTTCTGCTCGATTCTGATATCAGTTAGGTGAAAGTTACTTGACTGCTTATATCTGTTTCCTAAGGTATTTTCACCCAAGATGTTCTATCTGTTACTCCACAGTCTATATTGGGTGGATCCAGAGGGGGTGCAGTGTCACAGACACACTCCTTTTCAGTCAGGACCATTGGAGCAGCAGTTGGGGGCTTTTTTACAATCCTCCAAGGAAGTAAGAATTCCATCTCCTCCTTTCCCCTCTATGGCACATCCTCTCCCTCCCATTCCCACCCTTCTCTTCCTGTTGTTGGAGCATCCCTACTCTCCTCCCGCTGCCCCCCCCCAAGTCCCTGGGACAGCTTGGGTCAACGGGGGCAGGGATAGTGGCAGTGGCAGTAGTGGGCAAAATGTTGGGGAATGGAGGGGAGGGAATATGTCACTAAGCACAGAGGGGAAGGGAGGAGAAAAGATTCTTACCTGATTGAGGGACTTAAAAATGTATGTTCCCTGCTACTGCTTCTGCTGCAAGGTAATGCCTGTCCAGTGAATGGGGGGTAAGGTGGGAGAAGAGGGTGCAGCCACCCATGCAGTGCCAGTAGCAACTTCCACACCCCTCTTTTACAAAATCCTGGATCTGCCCATGGTTTATATCACTGCTGAGTTTAAGACAGGAACCTTCATGACAGTTGGACTTGAATACTGCAAGTTACTCTGAGCAGTGTTAAGTTGTTCAGAGTACAAATGATATCGGGAATGGTTTCTTCTCCAAATGACTATGTATCACAGAGAACATTTTACTACACCATAAAAAGCCAGGGTAAATTATTTTGTAGTAATTGTGTCACATGTTTACACTGCTAATCTCACTCACGTACCTAATTCCAGGCTGCATATAGGGACCTAACTCCCAGAAAAATGCATTATTTCAAATATACACTTCTCTTCAGTGTTCTTCTACTGGCTGGGTTTAGGCATTCCATAGCTGATCGTGCTAATTTTTGCTATTCATAGGTACTTATATCCCCATTTATTGTTATGGAACTTAGGCACCTAATTTGGGTGCATAAATTTTATTTTCAGAGCTAGCCATCTATGCACACTATGGTAATATAAACCCCAATAACTGTCACTTCAATTATTATGGGGAGGGGAATGCACTGTAAGTAACTGAACAAGCAAGTTTAGAAAGTGAGATAAAAAATTTAAAAGGATTTAAAATTTAAAACTCAGCGTTTCTCAGTGAGCATTTAAATATTTTTAGCTTTTATATTAACCAAAAACATGACTTTGTAATGCATGTATCAGGCTATTTAAGATGAGTGACAACAAATGTACAAAATGGGGGGGGGTTGGTTTCCCTGTAACTGGTTTTATCTTGTACCCTAGTTATGTAGTGAGATATTTGAAGATCATCTATTACTTACATTGGAAGTAATAGGTTTAATTTTTCTGAGGGCTGTCCTAGATCTAATTCTGACCCAGTTAATATAATGAGATATTTCACTGGTGACAGGCTGTCAAATATCTTCCATAAAATCAATGAAAGCTGCTACCTTTTTTCTTTTAAAGAAAAAAAATAGTTCTATTGATTCTTTGGAGATTGACTTTATAAGCTTTAGTCATAAATGCCAGCACTGATATAGTTTTTTCTATGTAGTGCTTAAGCAATAGCATTGCTGTTTGCACTTTTGCTGAACTTGGCATTAACTTTGTAGATATGTGATGTATACCTCATCCTCACAATAAAATCATTGTATAGTTGCTATAGAAAATGGGAAAAGTAATTTTTGTGGCACATATAAAACTTGTTAAATGTCTCTTTCCAGGAACAGCAGGAGGAGAAAACCTTTCCAACAGAAATGCTTGTGTTAGTTGTATATTTCAGCTTTGTTAAATGAAATGCTATAAAGGAAATGAGCCTTATCAATGAAAAATAAAAATCAGTATTTTTTCCTGCTCTGAAACAAACTTGATTCAGCATCATTTTTTTTCTTAAACTGTTATGTAAAGGAAATGGTGTCTTTACTAGCAGCTTAATGGTGAAACGAAAGCTGAGAATGAAAAATAAATAGGCAATATTGTACAATGCATAAGGCATTCAAAGGAAAGGACAGTTCAGGTGAATATGCATCCTTGTAAAAAAGGATTAGAGAGAGATAGTTAGCTGTGTTAGTCTGAAGTTAGGCAGAAGGCAGGGCAGACCACCCGTCCCTGCCTTCTGCTTTTAAAAATGAATTTTTGAATATGGGATAGGTGTAGGGGTTGGAGTCTGGCTTTACTTCTGACAAACAACAGCACTGCTATTTTAAGTTATATAGGTACTTGGTTCCTCTACAGGAGTGGTTGACAAATTCAGTCATTAATGGAGTTCATCTTCACAAAACCCAAGTAAGGCAGGAAGGCAGTGTTTTACAGGTGGAGAAATTTAATTGGTTTGTCTAAGATCACACAAGAAAATATGGAGCAGAATCGAGCATTGAAACAAGGCCTCTTAATTCCCAGTTGTAGTTCCCATACTGTTCACCTGTGCATCGAGTCCGTAGGGTCTTTTCCAGTTTCACCGTTGCTTAGGGAAGAAACAGGCTTATTAATGGGCTGGACCTTGGTCGGTTTCCCAGGGGGTCTCTCCTGCCATGTCTTTGCTGGAAATTATTTTAATTGGGAGGAAGATGGTTTATCCCACCCCTCCTGGTGCCTTCCTTCAGTCGGTCCGATTGTCCTTCCTGTTTGGAGCTCTGCCTCCCCTACACCCTGCCTAATGCCAACCAAAGATGTCATTTCCTGGAGTTGGTATCACGTGCACTTTGGTGTTTTGACTCTCCAGACTTATGACAGTTGTTTTGCCTGAGTGTTCCCTACTGTTCTTTGCTTTGTCTGTGCGTCTTCCAGGTCCAGGGCTGTCTTGTTCCCTGGCGTCCCACTCCCTCTTCCAGTTTTATACTTGCCCTGGGTCAGTCGTACATTGGTCCTCACACAATCTGATCCTGTTGGCATCTAGTCCGAGTTGTAGACGTCTGACATCCACGGTGTCTGTTCAGGTAAGTTGTTGAGCCTTGTCTGGCTCTGGTCATTTGGCAAAACCCCTTCCTGGGGCAGCCACCACATGTCTGCAATGAGACTCTGCTCTGGATCTGGCCCATCCGGGCCGATTGGGAACCTCACTTCTGGTTCCCTCTGCTGTTCTCCCGCCAGGCTTTTTATCCCAGCCTCAGGGATCTGGCCAGCAAATTGGCCCCAGCACGCAGCTATAAAGCATGCCCATGTTGACATGGGAGCCAGTCCTGGCTCCTCCTGACTCTGCTGGGTTTTTTTCTCTTTTCCTTTTACTGTGGTGTCCCCGTTCACTGTGGTTTCACTTTTGCTGCATTCCACTAATTGGTTTAGAGAAGCATAAGCTTTCATAGATGACAGTCTATTTCATTAGATGCTAGCATGGACAGATCCCACCCGCCCATGGTTCAGCCAGGGACAATGGAGACAGTGGCAAAAGAGGGTGGGAAAAGGGTAAAGTAGAAGAGGAGAGGATGTGCCACTGAACATGGAGGGGAAATGGGTGGGGCGGGGATTTCTTACCTATTTTAGGGACTTGTAGTCTCTGGTTCCTGCGCCTGCAGCCTAGTCTGAAAGTGAGGGGTGTGACTACACCACTGCACCTCCTCTGGATCTGCCTCCAGATGCTAGCACCTGACAAAGTAGGCTATTGCCTATGAAAGCTTATACTTTTCTGAACCATATAGTCTCTAAGATGCTCTGCCTTCTGCCTGACTTCTGACTAACATAGCTAAGTCCCTCTCTTTGACATTATCTTGGGAATGGAAGCTTCCTAGAGAATATACTGAAAGTGGGAGCAGCCATCTTCATTTACCTGTGACCTGATGCCATGTCTTGGCTTCCAGAACTGGGGGAGCAGTTTGCCATATCAACTAGGAAACAAATCTGTTTTGGACCCTTTTGGTTTGTCCCACCACTGTCTACCTAAGGTCCATGCAATCACACAAATATCAACCCAGTTCAGTATGAAAACAGTTTGGATATGAAGGATGTTATTACAAGGACAGGACAAATCTATTTCTCATAAGGAAATAAAGGATATAGCAGAAATGCCTTGCCACAAAATGAGAGGCATTTTTTTTCTTCCGGTGATATTTTTTAATGGACAATCTGTAGCATAGCTTTCCTGGACCATCACTGCTACAACAATATTCCAACCCTACTACATGCTACACAACAGTTTGTTAGATGAAAGGATAACTAAAGCAATGCTTGCTAATTTGTAGAAACAATTATTGGAGCTTGCACCTTCCAATAGTGAGTAAAAGTGCAGTCTAAATATCACTGCTTGCATGGCAGTGCTCCTCACACAGCTCTTTATAAAGTGACTCTGCCACCATGGAGAGTGTAGTGAATGGCTGAGTATTCTGTGATGCTTAAACTTGATCTCCTTCTTTGACAGAGTAATTACTTGAGTGGATAAAAGGAATGCTGTGGGTATAGTATATCTGAACTTCACCAACACTTTTGACAAGGTCCCATTGACTTTCTCATAAACAAATTAGAGGAATGTGGGATGGAAAAACTACTGTAAGGTGGATAGAAACTAGCTCAACAGTCACAAGCAAAGAGTAATTATAAATGGATCCATGTCAGAATGGTAGGAGTTTTGAGTGGAGTTCCACAGGGGTCTGTCCTGGTCCCAGTGTTGTTCAGTGTGTTTATTGATGATTTGGATGCTGACATAGAAAGCCTCTAAAGCAAGTTTGCAGGTGACACAAAACTGGGAAGGATTTTGAACACAAAAGGTCAGGAGTGCAATTCCAAAGTATCTCGGCAGATTGGAAAAGTTGGCCTGGAGCTAACGGAATGAAGTTCAGTACTGACAAATGCAGGGTGCTACACCTCAGGAAGAATAATCAAAAGTACAAGTATGAAATTGGTGACACCTGGCTGGATGACAGCACTACAGAGAAGGATCTGGGAGTCTTGGTAGATCAGACTCAATCTGGGTCTACAGTGTGATGCAGCTGCACAAATGGCAAATGCAGTTTTGGGATGTATCAAGAGAAGCATTAGGTGCAAGACACAGGAGGTGATAGTGTCTCTCCACTCAGCACTGGTTAGGTCTCATCAAGTATATTGTGTGAGGTTTCAAGCTCTACATTTTAAAAAGGACATGGAGAAGTTAGAGAGGGTCCAGAGGCAGGCAACAAAAATAACAAAGATCTTGGTATGCAAGTCATATGAAGAGGGGTTGAAGGAGCTAGGCATGTTCAGCTTGTGGAAAAGGTATTTAAGAGGGAACATGATAGCAGTCTTCAATTATATGAAGGGCTGCCATAAAGAAGAGGGAAAACACCTTTTCTCTTTCACTGCAGAGAGCAGGGCATGGACCAATGGCTTGAAGTTGCAGCAAAGTAGGTTTAAATTGGATATTAGGAAAAACTTCTTCACTGTTAGAACAGTGAGGGAGTAGAATAGACTGCCTAGCAAAGTTGCGGACTCTTCATCAGTGGAGGGGATAAGAAGAAGTTGGATATCCACTGGCCAGGGACAACCTAGCTGTACCTATGCCTATGTTCTACTACGGGTTTTTCCCATGCTTTTGGACTCTGCTTGTTGCCACAAGGGGCTAGGAAGCAATTTTTTGCTCTCCTGCTGCTGTGTCCATCAGGGTTTTATTTAAGCCTGCCACAGATGCATTGGGTGTTGGCTGTAGCTAGAGCTGGGGATTGAGACTGGGGTGTGCCAATGCTGCTGCTGGGGCTTAAAACCAGAGGTTTCTGGCTAAACAGTATAGCCCCTCTGCTCAGGGTCAGACCAATCACCATACCTGGGATCAGGAAATAATTTTGGTATGGACAATCATATTGTTCTGGACTGTGGATTTTTTTGCTTTCTTCTGTGGCAGGGGGCAGGGACCCTCTTCCTGGGACCTTCTGACCACATATTAACAGCCTTTACAGCAGCAGTACATTGGCTGCCATGGTCCTCCTATTTTGCAAGGGGCAGGTTGTAAGTTGTATCAGGGTTGCCAGGGTTTTGAGTTGTCAGGGTTGACCATGTAGTTTTGCTAAGAGGTTAGACAATGGATTTCTACAGGATGGTTTGAATAGGGATGACCCTGCCTCATGAAGGCAGTTGATCAAGATGATTTCTCAAGGTCCCTTTTAGCCCTATTCTCTCTGATTCCATGATATGACTTCTCTCCCATGATGGTTGAACTATTGCTGATATTCCTGTTTCAACCTACATAGCCATTTCCATTAAACATGCTCCCTGAAAAACGAACAGATTCAATGGGTGGAACTGCAGACACAATGGAGGGGAGGGCCAGGATCTAGAATAACCTGGATAGACAGGGAAAATATTCCATTATGCCAGATCAGAATCAACAATGACTAGTCTTGTCATTGCATGCCCAAATATAGACTAGGGAATGACTAGTTAGGCTGTAGTATTGCAGAAAAGGATTTGGAGTTATGGTATAAGTGCCAACAGTGTGCTACCCGATGGTTATAATGTGTTGTATTAACAGAAGTCTCAGTTGCAAATCAAGGAAAGTAATTATTTTACTCTAGTCAGCACTGGTAAGGCTTTACCTGGAGTAGTGTGTCCAGTTTTGGACCCTACACTTAAAAAAAGTTGTGGGAAGGTTGGAGAGAGTCCAGCACAGAGCAACGAAAATGATTGGGGCCGGAAACAAAACTTATGGGTAAAGTCTGAAACACCTAGTTATTTAGTCTGAAGAAAAGGAGGCTGGGGCGGGGTGATGGCAGGGAAGGGGGAGGGAAGGTTATGACAGTCTTCAGGTACCTGAAAGGTGATTATGGAGAGGTTGGATAGGCCTAGGAAAGTTGTTCTTAAGTTGCGGCAAAGGAAATTTAGGTTGGAGATTTAATAAGAACTTTCTGACTATGAGGGTAATCAAACATTGGAGCAAGGGGCCAGACCAAATGCCATTGTGAGGTCCCTTCCTGTCCTACTTTCCTTTGTTTCTATTGCTATAAAGGTGCTGAAGGCCAACATATCATTCATAATACCAGTGATGATGGCTGTATTCTGTGAAAATAGTCAATAGAAAATGTCCGCTATCACAGATGGTCAAGCAGTGGTGTGCATTTTGGGATGTAGTCTAGCAGTGACTGTATCATTATTTTTTACTTTTACTGTAGGATTGACAGAGAGCTCCACTGCTAAAGCAGGATCCCACTGTGGTTTATGCTTCAGAAACACAGAACAAAAGCAATGTGCCTACTGCAAGGGGCTCCATATTAGAATTCTCCTTTGCTTTCATTGGAAAGTTAATGTGGGAACCCCTATTTGAATAGTTCCAAATGAGTTCTTATCATGCGCGACTGGTGCCACCTTAGTCGGGGCAGACACATTTCCCTCCTGAGACCAGTCAGCAACCTGGGGGGATCCCCCTATGGCCAATCTCACTGACTGGCCAGTCACGAAGCAGCTCCTGTGGTGCTCCCACTCCCTGACCAGCACTCCCTGACCAGGCACCGACACTCCTGCCTCCCCCACTCCCGTTGCCTAAGCAGTGAGCGTGGCCTGCAAGGGGGTGCATGTGCACCACCATGCACCCCCTACACATTGCCACTGGTTCTTACAATCTGTTCGTTCTGCTTGTATGCAACCCTCACCTCTGGTAGCAGGAAATAATTTGGAAATTGTTAGATACTTCTTTTTTATTCTTTCCTTACTGCTGGACATAGCCCATCAGTTCTTCTATAGACTCCTTACAAACAGAAACTGACCTGTTTGTTGGAATCTGGTAATCCCAAGGGATGGCACAATAATGACACAAGTGATTGGATGCAGCTCTATGTTCAATTAAATGGAGCTATAGCTTTCCAAATGCCAAGGCAGCTGGATGCATGAAAACTTAGTATACATTAGTTGACTAGAATTACACATGGATGACTGCTTGCAGCATTATAAGGTAATGAATGGACATGGGTGACAAAGCTGTATTTATGATATGGGGTAGGAGCAGACATACTGGAATAGCAAGTGCCGGTGAACATTCTGTAAATTCTACAGGTAAAGCAAAGAAATAAGCTATTTCCTATAGATAATCAATGAGGGTAACAGCATATCCATCTGCTCCATGTCTATATGATCACAATAGACTGAAGCTAGTGATGCCACAAAAGCCACTTCTGCTCATTTAATATCCTATCCTTCCTGCAAGACCCACAACATTGAGTTAAAAACAGACCTGGGCTGCTGTATCTAATGCATCAGCTATGGGATAGTGCTGATAATTCATGCTTTCAGTAATGAACTCATACTTTCAGTGATAAGAAAAAAAGAAAGCAACTATCCTGCTGGTTTTCACCTGATTCAGGGTCTTCATCTGGCCATTAATTTATTGGCAGTATAGTGTGTCTCAGTAACCCAGTAGCCTCATAATACTGATTCACAACAAGATACAAGAACTTGTACAAACTTGAATAACCCACATTTGGCTGCTAAAACATTCTGAAAGAAAGGGTCCTGATGCCCCAATTTTCAAGTTATTTTTTCTCAAATCATTGACTTATGCACGCTGGGTGGGAAAGGAGCCATGTTTCTGTGGAAGGAATATAGGGATTCAGTCAACTATAAAACTGTTTAGATTATGAAGTAGGAAATTTAGGATAAAAATAAATTTAAATTAGGATTTAATTGAACCAGCTACAACCGGGGGCTGTATTTTTCAGTCTTCTTGTCCTTGGGGAAGTAAGCAATAATAAATTAAAATTGCCCTTTACACACTGTGTTGTTCACCTGGCCTAAATAGCCTCATTTCATCAGATCACAAAGGAGGTCAGTTGTTTGACATTATAAAATAAGGCAAGTTGTAAATATGTGGCAATCTAACGGTAAAACCAATTAACATTTCTCACTTGGCTTTGTTATTCCTTTTGGTGGAAAGATGTGTGTGTGCTCATGCAAGCCCACAATCTCCTTCATTGTTGAATAAAGGAAACATAATTTTAAGACTCTATGGACAGGACTACAAAAGGCTCCAGTCTGTAGAAATGGAAGTGATCCTGAAATACTCTATATAACCAGTATTATTACAGTCCTAATTTATAAATGTTTTACTGTTTGGGAGGCTGTTTCCTGACACGCCCCCCCACCCCCTCCCACCCCCGTGATGAAAGTAAGGACATAAAGTAGACCTCAGGTATTTGGAGGATTAGGTTCCAGAGCCACCTGCAAAAATGAAGATTTGTAAATGAATCAGGGATAAGACAGAGACACAGAAAACAACTGCATGGGGCCACTGAGATGCTCCAGGTGTTTGCTGTAGCTGGTAGTTGAAAGGGCACAACTCTGATCAAGTACCTGGGACTGCTGATGAGCTCTACCTGTGTGAAGTGGCACCTTTGAAGTAAAAGCTGCACCAAATGGCTGAGTGCTCATTTTTAACCTGTGCAAAATAAGCAATTTACAAACCACTCAAATACAAAAAAGAATCTGGGTTCTATTGTAGTCATAGTTCTATTAAATGGCTGAATGGTTCAATATTGTCTGGGTTTGTTTACCAAATATTTAAAAATGGTGGGTCAAATCCTAGCACGTTTACTTTTTTTTGCCATCACCGTGATTCTGTAGAGTTATGCTAATTAAAACCAGGAGTAAGAGCCCTGTAAAAGAGTGATGTATATGAGTAAAACCGGTAAATATGGAAGAAGACTCCCAGATATTCCCTTCATGGCAATATGAAGGGAATATCTGGGACGCAAATAAAAGGTAACTGACCTGTGCTTTTTAGCCATCTAATTTTAGTTCATGTGATTCATCAAGATTGGTGAATGACATAACTTCACCTAAGCTGTTATTTACAATAGACAAATAGCTGTTTTTGACAGTGTTTAAACCCATATATAAAATGTAGATGAAAAAAAGCAGAGGAGGAAACAAAGCCCAATATTAGAACAACACACCCAAACTGTTGGGAAGAGTCCAACTTTTGTCAAAAAACATGGCACAGTCACAGTGTTGTTGTAATGATTTGTTAAATACTTTAAAGAAAGCAAAAGGTCTTGAAACATTGTGTGGCAGTAAAGATCTCATTCCATTTGGTGCTCAGAAGCAAAATGACAGTATGAAGTTGAGGAAATTTATGTCAGAGATCAGAAGGAACTTTATAGCTATGAGCGTGGTCCAGCATTGAAACAGGTTACTTAGAGAAGTTGTGGAATCTCCATTCTTGGAAATTTTCAAGAGGAGGTTGGACAGATGCTTACCCTTGAGGGATGATCATGCCTTGGGCACAGGGCTGGACAAAATAACCTTGTATGGTCCCTTTCAAGCCCACTTTTTCTGTGATCCTGGGATGAGGTTTATTTCTGTTTTTAATTATTTCTCATGGTTCAGCTTGAATGAGAAGGCCAAATTCATAATGTAAATTGATGCTCTTGTGCTGAAGTTCATGAAGTTGTCATTTTATAACAGCAATTAATTTAACTCCTAACATTCATCAGCTTTGCTCATTACTTCCAAATTTTTAAATTGTACTTGCTTTATTCACAGATGTTTCCTCTACACATTTGTACTTTTTCAAGCCTAAGAATTTGTTCTTTAATTTTCTCCTAGTATGAGTCAAAACCTCTTTAATAGCGTTACAAGCCACCAGTGTTTCTTTAAAAAATACCTCAATCCCACTCAGTGTTGAAGATGAGCATTCTGCATCAGTAGATCTGATAATGATGTACAGATTATAATGTGATTTTTAGTGAGTGGAACTCATTTCTACTTCATACATCAAATAATTACAAACACATTATTACTTTTCTGACAGTGCTTTTATAGCAGTTACTTGGCTCAGTGTCCATATATGTTGAACACTGGAACAAAATCTGCTGTTTCTGAAGCAAGTTCATGCAAAAAATATAATCCACTCTCTGGACTATTATCTCATTTCTGAGCAAGGGAAGCATCCATTGTCATATTCAACAGCTAAGCTTACAACTAGAAGGGCAGGTAAACAGCTCCCTACAGAGCTGATTCAAATTCCAGCGGAAAGATCAGTTGCCAAGGGGATGCTGAGCAGCAAGCCTCTGTAGCAGTTTCCTCTCAATAGAGCTGCTGCCTTCATTCACATATGACCTAGGATTTGAAGTCTGCTCCCCAGTTAGAGTCTGGTGCTTGTCAGGTACAGAGCTGCTTTGGTGCCTTTGGGCTAGCTAGCTGATAGGCTTCAGTTTCCAGCTTTGAACAGGTGTTTTGCTAGAGGGAATAAATAGCCTACCTAAATTCATCACAATTGTTCAGGGAGTGAATGCTAGCATAGTGACCAACCATTTAAAAATAATTTTGAGGGGGAAATGGAGAAGGTTATAGGGTCTTGAGCTGTTGCAGATGTGAGAAGCAATCATTTTAAGCTTCACAATGATGAATCCAATAAATTTAATTTTAAAATCACTCCAAACCTAATTGTCAGAGGTAGTGTTATGCATACATAACTTTATTATTGTGATGTTATGGTGGCCTGAAATAAACCTGTCATTTCATGTTCCAGTTAAGTTGGGCACTTCGACATCCTATTTAAAATGCTGAGACTCACTCCCCCCTTCCTTGTCCATCTTCACCTTTCCTAGTTCCTTGCTTTCTATGGAACAATTTAACAATGTCCATTAGACCTTTAGTAATAGATGTTAATATGTAGGCTGCAGCCTGGGGCTTATCCCTTTAAAACAAGGGAATCATGGGAAATCTACTTTCCTAGGTAGCACTGAGAAACCAGACATCAGGTGACAAGGAAGTACTGTGAGAGGGAAGTTTTGTCAACTGCCTAAGTTTGGTGCCGGAAAAAAAAAATTGTGAATAGGATTTGCTACAAAAAGCTCTCTTTGAGATGTTCAAGGGGACTGGCAAGGGCTGTAGAAAAAGCCTTGGATAAAACAAGCCATCTAGTAAGTGGTCCAGAGAAAAGTGGAGCCATGATGCATAATGGAGCTGGCAGCCACTGCACTTACAGTTCTTGTGCTAGAAGCCAGAGTGGCAGATGTATTTGGGTTACCATACAAGAGATTGTGGACATAAACCAATGCCTGGATGCAGAGAAGAATGATTTAGTTGGAGAGCCTGGAGAGGAATGGCAAATAGCTAGGAATTAGGGCTGCTCATCAGCAAATGAGCCCAGAATACTACAGCTTGCTCAAAAAGGGACTTCCAGAGGAGGGATTCCTCCCAGAGATTCCATGGGGTAACGTTACTGGAAGCCACCCCCAACTGGCAGCTGTACTTTAAAGCCATAATTGAGTCCTTCGTTTCATAGATTCATAGATTGTAAGGCCAGAAGGGACCTCGGAACATCACTGGGCCCAGCCCTTTTTCATCCCGCGGCACACTTACATGGCCTCCCCCACCCTACGGCACGAGCTGTGGCGGGGATCGAGCAGCCGAACACTGCAGAGTGGTGGGAAGCGGGTGGCACAGTGTTTGAATCACTGGCTGGAGCCACACACCCCTATCTGTCCTCCCTCCTGCCCTTCTTGTGGATGGGCATAACACTGGCACTCTTCCAGTCCTCAGGGACTTTTCCAGAGCACCACGAGTTGTGGAAGAGTTTCACCAGGGGTTCTGCAATTACTTCGGTCAGCTCTGTCAGCACTCTCAGATGAAGATCATCCAGTCCTGCTGACTTATGTGTGTCTAAATTTTTTAACTGGTCACACATCAGTTCTATGGCAATAGTAGGAATGCAGTTATTCCTTCTGTGCTCATCCTGTACTCTCCCTGGTGTGGTTTTTCCCTTGGTCCGGTGAAAGACCGAGGCAAAGTAGTCATTCAGGAGTTCAGCTTTCTCCTGGGTACCAGTAACCAGCTCTCCTGAGTTGTTGAGCAGTGGCCCCACACTCCGATTTGTTTTCTTCCTGTTCCCTATGTACCTAAAGAAGGACTTCTTGTTGTCCTTGATTCCCATTGTTAATCTAAGTTTGGTCACCGCTTTAGCCTGTCTTCTCTGTTCCCTGCAAATGCAGGCCATCATGGAAGTCCTCCTTGGGGGCTGCCCCAAGCTTCCATTGTTTATAAGCCTCTTTCTTAAGAGGACTGTGATTTCCCTGTTTAGCCAAGAGGGCTTCCCAGCCCTTCTGTTACCTTTTCTCTGCATGGGAATGGACTTCGTTTGTGCTTCAGGGATCGTGTCTTTAAGGAACAACCACTCTTCATGTACATCTTTCACCTTCAGTCCCTGGTCCTGTAGCACTCACCCTACTAGTGACCTAGGCTTGTTGATGTTTGCATTTTTTGAGGTCCAAGACTTCAATCCTGCTATCCAATTTGTCTGCCTTACGTCAGACAGCGAACATGATGGTTTCATGGTGGTTGTTACCCAGACTTCCCTCTACATTTAAGTTGGTCACAAAGTCATCTCCTTTGGCCAGGACCAAGTCTAGCAGAGTGTCACCTTTGTAACTGTGAAAAGTTATCCTTTAGAACTAGAACCACAATCTAACAAGGTTCCCCCTCCTTTTCATGATGCAGCATCCTATTTTTTTTGCCAAACAGATACCGTGTCATGTGTGCTGGGTACCAGCTGCCACTGAGCAAATGAACACACATGGTTTTAATTCATCAGCAGGGGAGACCAAAATATATGCTTGTTTCATTATCTCTGATAGCAAGGTTGTCAAAAGCTATGGAGTTGTAATGAAGAAAGGTGGCAAGCTTGCAAAGGGGATATAAGCCTGGAGGCCACTTTGAGGGATGGAATTGGAAGTGGGAGAATACAGCTTTGCTTTCAGTAATGTGGTAGGCAGCAGTATGGAAGGAGGGGGAAGGTCTTTGTGGAGCAATTTATAATGGAACTGGCTCAGGAATGATCAAACTTCTTTGGGGCTTATGCCATCCTCTAACTATTGGCAGATATAGGGGAAACTTTCCCTTGGGGCAGCTTATCTCATAACTGCAAGGTTTTTAGCATCATTCTCTGAAGTATCTGGTGTTTGCCATTGATAACGGCAGGACACTGAATTAGATAGAACACTGGATCTCAACCTATGGTTCCGCGAGAAGTGAAAGACTCAGATTGACTTTTTTTTCGCCCAAATTATTTAATTGTTCCCAATTTAAAGGATGACCCGCAATCACAGTTAGATGTAGGCTGGAACATTCAAAGGAGTGTAAAGATAGTGTAGGCATTCAGTTTTCATTGACTTCTGATGGGAGTTAGGTCACTAATTCCCCTTCCCCATTGAAAATTCCTGTCTAAACTTCTGACCGTGTCTATGATAGTTTCTTTCCATTGTTATAAAATGCATAATTAATATACCATATTTTCTCACAAAATAGGACATCTACCTTGTTTTGGGAGGACAGAATGAAGAGAAATATTATTTTTTCCAGTGTGGTAGTTGAATTCTAGTCACATAGATCAGGGCAGAGTCTACTCATCAGCACCATTCTCCCTTCCATTCCTG
>NW_005842272.1:0-4766 GCF_000455745.1 Alligator sinensis | reverse complement strand
TTCCTGCTCAGTCAAAAGCTACTGCCAATTTGGCAATGACTGTCATAGGGTTAAACTTCTAACTTTTTGCTGAGCAGCAGACTCCTCCTATGCTCCATGCAGCTGGAGGGACCCAGATGCCCCACAGCCATTCCAGCATCCACATGATTCTGTTCTGGTGCAGAAATTAGCTGCCTTGCTTAAACATGCACCCCAGTTTTGGATGGCTAATGTTTGGGGAAAAACGGAATGTGTGCTATGAGAGTAAATATAATATCTCTATTTTTATTGAAGTACCATTCCAGATTGAATGGTCCATTTGAAAACCTAGTGACTCTGCCTGGAAGGCAGGGAAAAATACTGTGAATTTTGAAGCAGTATGGTACCTTTCACATCTGCCAGATATCCTCCTCTGTGGTCAGTGAAAAGGGAGAAAAATTTGGAACGGCAGTCAAAATCACCAAATATGAAACATCTACTATGTACCCCACTATATACCTTTTTGTTTCTTTAATAATATGTTGGCCTCATGCTTAGGATATAGACTTCATTGTTATAGAACAGCTCATGTAGACTGAATTGGAATAAATCATGCTGCATTCTGATTTCTCTGTTACTCTGTATTTCCGGAAAATGACACAAGTAAACATTTTGTAAAATATTTCCAGGAAATATTACCATTATTCATGATTTTTTTTTCTTTTTGACTTTCTCTCTTCTTCCCATCATATGATTATCTTTGTAGAGCAATATTTTATTTACCTTAGTGACAGCAAAGGATAAGCTGTCCTCAGCTGTCAAAGAGAAATCTTCAGTTTGGGCTTGGCCTAGAACATTTAGTGGTGATATGGCAGACAGGATCAAGAAGGATAAGGGAGAAAAAGTTATGCCAGTTCAAGAAAGCATTCCTTTTGGAATATATGAAAAATTAATATCTTATAGGTCACATGAATTTTGAGCAATGTACTACAAAGTGACTGCAAAGAAAATAATATTGTGTCTCTTTGCTCACTCTCTCTCTCTTTTTAATATCAAAAGACATTACATTAAAACAATGTTTAATCAAAACAGAGTAGCAACAGGCAGGCCTTATCTCCTCAATATTGTTCAGTATAAATAATGGGCATTTCTTCTTCTATCACCTGTGCCAAACAGAAGCTATGACAGGTCTTGTTTGAAAGACCTTGTATGAAAGCTTAGTTCTTAATAAGCATGTGTGGGGATGTGAAAATTGGCACAATTTCTCTGATGAAAATAAGTGCCTCTGTAGGATCAAATAACAGTGATTGAGACACCAGTTCCACTTCTGCTGGAAATGGTTCTTATAAATTAGAGAGAGGACTCACTAGATGATAGCATAGGCTAGCTTGTGGTATGGATTCTCACCCGCTTTGTTGTGTGAAGGATCAGAAGATTACTTTCTCTGTTGCATGGGTGACTGGTGCCACCTGAGTCGGGGGGGGCACCTGCCCTCCCCCCCGCCCAGTGACCAGTCAGCAATTGATCTCGCCAATCTCTGACCCCCGTGCAGTCACCTAAGCAGGGAGCATGGCCTGTCAGGGGGTGCACTAGTGCTCTCAGGGGGTGCACATGCACCCCCATGTGCCCCCTACGCATTGCCACTCTGTTGGTTGTTTATTTGCTGTACCTATCTTTCTTTATTCATCTGCCTGCATGCCTGTACAAAATAATGTAATGGTGCAGAGTGATAAAGTGCTTTTTCCTCCAGTGCAGAGAGAAAAGCACTCATGAATAGTGATTACAATAGGCAATGCCCTCCTTCCACAGAAGTTGAGTAGAATGGGCTGTTTTGAGTTGCAGATTCATCTGATGAACATGTACATAGTATGAATCCAAGGTCTTTGAGTAGCAAATCCTCAAGCAACAGTATTTTAAAATAAAAGCACCTGTTAATTTGGAGAATAATAGAATAGATTCTTCTGAGCTACAACAATCCAAATTCAGCTGGCTTCAGCTGTACTATTGTAAATGAGAATGGAAAGGCCTGCATCCATTTTGCCAGGTTAAATAAAAGGTGATAATTTCTAGAAAAAGGTGTTCTAAGTTTCTAAGTTTTAATATAGATTCAGTCTCCCCAAAGACTTGGAAGTGCACAGACTTGGGATTTTTGCTCAGGTGATTTCTGATCATTCCTGTTGCTTCTTCAGTAGAAGGATATAAAATAGCTATATCACTGTGGCTTTTGTAGTTGATTTAAATAAGAAATTATAGCTATGCCATAGACCACTAATTGTTTCTTACACTTTTGCATTGAAAGCACCATTTTTTCAGGATCAAGGGAGCTGTTTTGATCATCTGTACTTACAAGTTAACAGAATGAAGGGTGTCAAGTGAACTTAACATGCCTGTCATTAAAAGTGTTGATAAGCACTTAAATTACTGTATTTGTCCTCCATCATTACAAGGTGACCCTGTCCAATATCTTCTCTGGCTTTATCCTCATAGAACACCCCGATGACTTACAAAAAAATGAAGGGAGACTGCTTTTGCCTAAAGTGTTTGTGGTGTAGAAAGCTTGTGCAGAGGCTGTTTGGTTGTATTTGGTTGGTTGTCATAGCATCTGCAAGATGAAAGATCTCCATTTTTATTGTTAGGTGTAGAATTGCATGTTTAAGCTTCCAATCAGGTTTTAGAATCACTTCCTCATGCACTGTGTTCCATTTTGTGAATAAAAGAAAGGCATTTAGAGTGAGTTGTGTGCAGCAGGCTGGAGTATGCATGTCGAACAGGGTTCTGTAGTTGGCGATTTCTGAATCTACTCTGCTGAACTTCCAGGTGGTGGTGCTGAAAAATCTTTCTGTTCCTCCTGAGGCTTAGGTCCATCTTCTTTGTTGCTGCTTACCTCTAGTGGGAAGGTGCTAGATCTTTTAATCAGAGATTTTTCTGTCCTTTTTGGAAAGTGTATGCCTGTTGCCCTGAAAGCTATTTCCTTGACATTTGTCAATAACCAGCAATGGAATCTAGAGAACAATCTGGCTAATTAAACTAGACACTTAGAAACAAAATGTTTTCAAATTTTGAGTAAAGTTGAGTATGACAATTCACATGGTATCTTAATGTTTCGGAATCATTTGTCAGTCTGCTTACAGATTTGATACTGATAGGGATGCTGCATAAATAGTGTTGGAACGCTCCTCCTGGCATAGGTGAGGATCAAGTGTCAATGCTGAGTAGTCTTCAGTAGTCTTAATCATGACTCTTCTCATGATTTTATTAGCAGTGGGTTTTTGTTGGCTACTTTTTTTTTCATTTTCTGAATTCAAAATGAGAATTTGGGGAAAGAATTGTTCACTAGGTCTCTCAAGTGAGATGCACTACAGAGTTCCCTTCCATCTGTCCTCATTCCATGTTTGTGATGCCTTTAACAGAACTAAAGATGTATGGCTACAGTGTTTTCAGGGGGTGCCCACTGTCTTGTCTACCCCAGATAATTGAATCAAATGTTTTAGCTAATGTGCAAGAGGAGTTGATATGTGTGTAACTCCGTGCCGGCATGCTGAGGCCAGGTGATGCGCCAGATTTTAGGTCCTCAGGATGCCAGGAGCCCCTGAGGCAGACTACTGACCGGAGGTGTCCCATGGAGAGGTTTGTCCCTCACCCTCACTCCCCAGGAAATCACCCTGAACCTCATGAATACATTACTCTTTATTATTACAACCAATTTAAATAACAGAAAAAAAATTTTTTTTAAATATAATAACAGTAGTTAATAACAAAGCTAACAACTTGGATAAAATTGCAACTACAGTTTAGGTGAATAATTCCAGCACTCTGGGGGGTCCCACTTGTGTTAAACAACCTGAATAACTAAATACACCTTCTTATAACCCTTTGAAACAATTTCCCCCTTAACCCAATTGATTTTCTCCTGGTCACAGTAAATTCCTCACAACATAGTTATAGCAACATAGTTATAGCAACTCAGCTATAACTATGATCCACATAGTTAGGCTTCAGAGGAGTCTGCTGTTCCTGGAAAGAGAAAGCTCTTTTAAATAGTCCCGGTATGCAGCGAGATGGCCACTGGCAGAAAGTTCATTTCTAAAAATACACTTATTGGCAAGCAGGAGTGATTAGGTGTCCCTTTACACCAGGGGTGGGCAAAATGGCCTATCCAGCCAGCAGCTGGACTCCATTTCCCAGCAGCCCCTGACTGCATGGCTGAGGCTGGTCTCCACAGAGACCCCAGCCTCAGCTGCACTGTGAAAGCTCAAGGCTGGGGTTCCCATGGAGACCAGCCCCAGCTGTGCTGGCAGGGCACATGGCAGAGCAAGGCAGAGTGCTGCTCCAGAGCTGCTAGGATCTTGCGATGGGGGCAGCTTGTTCCGGAGCCAGGGCAGAGCCACAATCTGTAGCCTGAATGCTCTGGGCAGGGGTGCACAGGCAGGGGATCACAGCTCTGCCTCTGCTCCAGACCAGGCAGTCACCTCTGCAAGGAGCCGGGGCAGAGCCACAATACCCTGCCTGCACACCCCTGCCTGGAGCATGCAGGCTACAGATTGTGGCTCTGCTCTGTCTCCAAAGCAAGCTGCCTGCTGCGTACCCTGCCAGTATGGCTGAGACTGGTCTCTATGGCAACCTCAGTCTCGTGCTTTCAAGGCAGCTGGGGTGTCCATGGAGACCAGCCCCAGCCACGCGCAGGGTGGCTGGAAAATGGAGTCCACTGCCAACTGGATCCACCTGCAGGCCAAACTTTGCCCCTCCCTGCCTTACCCCCATGCTGGTTTTGTCCTCCCAGCTCACTCCCTCTCAGGGGCTGCCTACCC
>NW_005842271.1:1750642-1758436 GCF_000455745.1 Alligator sinensis | reverse complement strand
AGAAGCCCCCACGGCTGCCCTGCCCGGCCCCATCCCCGGTCCAGCCCAGCCTCTTGGCACTTTAAAAAAAAAAAAAAAAAAAGCCTCACACTCAGCAGATGTGGCAGTGGTGATCAGGGCCTCTGAGGGCTCACGGCAGAGCCCCACCACACAGTGCAGGGCAGTGGGGGGCACCAGGGACCGCCCCCCCACCTGGCACCTGCATGGCAGTTGTTGCATCATGTGGGTGAAGCATGGCTCAGCAGGGCACCGTGCACTGTCTAGGAGCTGGGACAGCTCCACATATCAGCTGCAGCCTGGCAGCGCTCATCCCCAGCGACCCCAGCTCCCAGGTAGCGCACAACACCCTGCCAAGCCGCACTGCACCCGTGCCATGGGGCAGCTACTGTGTGGGTGCTGGGGGGGGGCGATCCCTGCTGCCCTGCGCTGCACGGGGGGGCTCCGCCAGAGCACCCAGTCGCAGCTGCTGCAGCTGGTGAGTGCAGAGTTTTTTGTTTTTGTTTTTTTTTAAGCCTGCACTTACTGGCTGCAGGAACGGTATCTGGGCAATTGTGGCAGACCCCCTGCCCCACGCAGCGCAGTGAAGCAGGGATGCCCTCCCCCCCCACTTGGCACCCACACGGCAGCTGCCCCATGGTCTGGGTGCAGCACAGCTTGGCAGGGGACCATGCACTGTCTGGGAGCTGGGGCCATTCGGGCTGAGCGGTGCTGGGCTCCGGCTGACTGCTGGAGCCACTCCCACTCCCAGATAGTGTGCAGCGCCCTGCTGAGCCACACTGCACCCATGCCATGGGGCAGCTGCTGCACGGGTGCTGGGTTGAGCGATGATCCCCGCTGCCCACCACTGCCCCCTGCTGCGTGGGGGGGGGCTCTGTCATGAGTGCCCAGAGGTCCCAATCACTGCTGCTGCAGCTGGTGAGAGTGGGGATTTTATTTTTTTTTTTAAGTGCTAGGAGGTTGGGGCCGGGTGGGGGATGGGGCCAGGCAGGGCAGCCACCAAGGCTTCTCCTGCAGCCCTCCCTGCCCGCGGATGGGCAGACACAGCCGGAGGAGCCACGGGAGAACCTGCAGCTGCCTGGCTGTGCCTGTCTCTCCCTGGTTGATCTGAATCATCAAATTTCTCTGAATCAGGACCAAATCTTCCAAAGCCAATTCAGCCAAATCAATTCAGGACAGTGATCCGAATCTCCAAATCGAATCTGTGTCCTCCAAATCGGCCGAATCTGAATTGAATACTTCCCTATTCACACAGGCCTATGGGGTACCGTTTATAGTAGCTATAATCCTGTCAATGTGGGCAGATGAGCAAATGTTTGTGGGGTTTTTTTCATAAGAACAGTTGCAAAGCATATTCTACTTGGTACTGAAAAAACAAAGTTTACCAGTTCAAGTAACTGATAAATGGGGATTTGGGGCAAGTTGGTGACAATCTCATAGGCTTTCAAAGCTCTTGTGTTCCAGTTTGAATTTACTCAGAATTGGCCATCTACTCACTAGGCCTACTGTTAAATAAACCAGCACTTGCAGAGCTAAATGTCCCCTGGGGAAGATGAGTTAATGAGCCCCTGGCTGCCTTAGGTTGGATCTCCTAAGATCTATGCTTATTCTCATTGTAATAAGACTATATTTTTCTCCCCATAGCTTTTCTCCCAGTCTTGCTGATGACTTAGATATAACATGTAGATGTAAGGACCAGGCTTCTGTTGTAAACTCACCACCTGCACCTGGATTCCATCAGTGAGGAGCAGAATCACATGCATGTACATTCACTGGCAACTCCACAGGCTATGACAAACTACAGTTGTGGCAAAATACTACATTTTAAATGTGTGCAATAGCACTGTTAAAGTCTGCATTAAAAACAACATTAAAAAAGCTCAAAATAAGAATAGGAAAGAAATGCTGCCTTTAGAAGTACAATAGACTTGTTAATGCACCATCTTCCGTCACCCATCAATCATAATATTTGCATTCTAGTTCTTAGGCAAAAGGAAATGTCCCATGTACAAGGAACCTGGATGATCCCCATGACTGAGATCCATCGTTGTAGTAGTTTTACTTTCAAAACCAAATACCAAAGAACATCAATTGCATCAACCACTGAAGTGCCAGAGCTTTGTATTCCTGGAAGGATCTATGAGAAGTCCCAGTTGGGGGAAGGGAAGGCACAGTCTCAGGTTACTTCTACGCTTTGTGCATGGAAGAGAGTGGCCCCTCTTAGTATGAGTTATGAGAAGAAAAAGACCAGCTTAACTTTACCCAATCCCCAGGCTGGCTGCCTTTTGCTGTTTCTTGCTGCTTTAAGAGCCTAGGCAAAGTAATGCTGAAGTTCAGTAAGGAGGTTTTTGTCATGTAGAGAGTTTTTCCTGAAATGCTTATAGCTTGTGCAAGTAGGGATATGAGTGGTGAAATCAGTGGGAGTTTTGCCATGGACTTCAGGGGAGTCAGGAACTCACCCTAGATATCAGACCTTTAAAACAATAAGATGTCAGCCTGGAGGAAAAAGTAGTTGTCTTTGGCCAGCTACAAGAAATGCTAAATGCACGACTTTTGGTGCATCTGGTAAATATGTTGGATTTGTTGGTGGCACGATACAAAATGTGAAGGTACCAGATTATCAAAAGAATTTCCTGCAGACTGGCTTGTGAAGGCACTTGCTCACTGCCACCATGCATAACCTTAACACAAAAACAGGAGTGGGGGGACACCAAAAGGTCATATACAATAAAAAAAGAAGAAATAAACAAACAAAATGGTGCCCCAAAGATGCACAGTAGTTTTGCAAAGAAAGGCATGTGTTCTATAAACAGAAAGTAGAAGGACTAAATATAAAAAAGGACATGTATCTGCTTGTGAATAGAAATCAATAAAGAACAAGGCTGTTTCAAAGCTTTCTAAATACCTGAGCAAAAAACTCTCTCTAATGAGCAATTCAAATAGATTTTATGTCACTTCAGGGTAGCTGCCTTTCTGTCACAATAGGGGCATGGAAAAGGGAAAATGTTTTATGCTGTCAGATGGCTGTATTAATATTACATGAATAATAGATAAAAAATAAATAAATAAGATCAACTGGCTCCGACAGATTACTACTGTAATTCAACTATTCAGTTACATCACCAGCAAATTATTCAAACACCAAAATATCCTGCTGGAGATATAAAATGCACGATCAGAAATTCTGCATTTTAAAAAAAGAAAATAAAACCAACCTACTTCTGCAGAAAGAAGCCACAAATAAAATGTTTTGTTAATGGAAATCTTGGAGTTTGGATTTTGAAGAAGCATCAGGGATGTGTCCAAAGGAAAAAAAACCCCAAACCACCTCTTCCCATTTTAGATGGGGTTTTTTCACATTAACTTTTTAATACCGCTGTCTGCACCTACTGCACTACTGGCTGCAGATGAAAGCAGAGTCGGAAAAAGACAGAGACTGTACTTATGCTTTTGTCTTCATATCCTATTTTATCCTCCCATTCATGCTGGCTCTTGCCTATTCCATTTACTTCCTGCCCACCAAATCTTCTGCAGCCAGCCTCTCCCTTTGCTCTAGATAGTGGGAATGGGATTTTATTCCGTTTGAACACACTTGATTCACTTTATTTTTCAGTCTTTTAAACTCCATCTCGTTACATTTCCCTTGATTTTTTAAATGGTTTTAGATGTATTTTGTGATTTCCCTACTGAAATCAATTGCAAAACTCCCACTGCTTTCAATAGAGCTGAGATTTCACCCATTATCTTTTATTTCTGGATATAAAATGTATGAAGCCTGTTTGTTTTTTTACTGAACAGAAACTTCAGTGCTGTATTTAACTATATTGCAGCAGAAGCATCTTGGCACTGAAAATAGGGGTCTACACAGTAGCAGGGTTGTGTGAATTAATTAGTTTATATTTTTCTTAACCTCCAAAAATAAAATAAAATTTTAAAGAGAGTAATAAATATGCACAAACAGAAAACTCCAGATCTCACTCAAGTGCCTTAAGGACTCTTCAGGAATCCTAAATCATCATGCAAATACATTTACGTCTCTCTCTCTCTCTCGCTATATCTATCTATATAGCGCATACCGCACAGGGCTATTGAGAAAGTGAAGAAGGCCTTGAAGAATTTGGCACTCACTGTTAGTACATTCACTAAATTCAGGAGATCGTGTTTTAAACATTTCAGAGATTTTTTTACAGTTACTCAATGTTTGCAATTAAACACCTGTCTAATGTTATTTTTTAATTTATAATATTTTTTATTGTGTCTAAAAGAACCCTATAAATTTTTGTTTTCTTAAAGGCAGTTTATATTCCCCTTCCTCCCTCCCCTTCTTTCTGGAAACACAGTCTTTCCTTAAGGCAAATTCTCTCTCCCACACCTATAAAAAGCACCAGCCAAGTCCGGAGAAACACAGAAATTCCCAAGGTGTGTCACAGTCTTGGGTCCTAAATGAACTCTCCTCGGAATGAAAGCAGACTAAGGGTCTGTTCCTGCCAACGGTAACGGAGCTTGGAGAGAGACATGTCTTCTAGGTCCTCAAACTCAGTGAACCCCAACTGATTGAGGATCTCGTAGACTCCAGCCCTGGCTGCCACCTGAAAGCACAGTAAGAGGAAAGGGAAAAAAAGTCTTAATTTCTTGATTATAGAAGCTAGTTCAAGTCAGGTGCAGAAATCACTTTACAAGGACAGCATTCCAACTGCTCTTGGTATAAAAGCACCTGGGTAAACGAGTAACATTGGAAAGAATACATACAGAGAATGAAAGGAGCATATGCATTTCTGGTAGAAAGATATGGATACCTTTTTTAAGGCTACTAGGGGAAGGCAGCAACTGTCTACTGCTGAAGGCTCTCACATTGCTAGGATAAGAAAGAATGGGGTTAACAGAAAAAAAAAAGAACATTTCCAACTACTTGGTGCAAAAGCAGGTCTATTCCAGGGATGTGGGGCAATATACGTCTTGCCTAGAGCATGGACAAATAAACAATTATACCTCTTTAAAGTGGGGTAGGGGAGAAGACTTATTACTTGTGAGTGTGCCTCAGCTGATCTGCAGTAAATAGTAATTATTCCATCTGTCCACTCCTATCCCACAGTAATTGAAGCCAAGCCACAATGATATACCCCCTTGAATAAAAGAGGTAGTAAAATACTGCGCTTTAGTTCCCACTAACTGGAGGGTAGAATGGGCAGGTGTAACAGTTGCACCAGGCTCAGCTAAGCTGTTTTAAGTTCTTCCTCTTCTCAGTCTGTGTAAATGTTTTGTCTGTCCATGCCCCTAACTATAGTGGCCAGCCTTTACCCCAAACAAAAATCATCAAGGGACTCTTCTCTTTAACAAGCATTTATTTACCCTAATCTCCAATAAAAGTCTTTTATGACATAGCAACATCAGTTAGGAGGAAAATTTCTCCCTAGATAGATATACCAGTAAAAACACTACTGTACATTCAGTTCAACAGGCATAACTGTACTTCTATTGACATAGCTGGTGCTAGTCTGGAGAACTAGGACTGGATATACTGTTAAGAGGATTTTGGTCCACAGAAAAGGTTTTTTGCCAGTATAACTATAATGGTAAAACCTGCCACGTGTAAACAAGGCCCCTGAAGCTGTTTACATGGCACTCAATCCCACAGTATCAAACCAACTCTCCACTTCTGATGCACTTGCAGGGAATTTACCTGAATTCATCTAAGAAGTTAAGTAAATACTTGAGTGGTTAGCCTGGGCTGAGCTCCAAGCTGCTGCAGCTACACTTCAATCAGTACACAAGCTACTAGGTTAAAGCGGGGTATGTGTTGACATGAACAGCAGTCATTGCTGCACAGGCACATCCTAAGTACCCTCCTCAAGGTCAGATAGGTAAAAGTCTGCAGGGAAATAAGCCCCCAAGTTCCTGAGCCCCGGACAAGTCCCAGAACTGTTACACCAACTTAATGTGCTGAAGTCAGTCACAGAAATGTGCTCATTAAATTGCACATGCAAAAGCTGCATTTTCCTTCGTTACTGGGATCAATACTACCCCATCTGGATTGTGCCTTCCCTTCTTCAGCCAGAATGCTGCAAGTCATTTTTTCCCTTTCACCTATACACCAAAGTAGCACTACATACAAGGAGCATGAGGTGGTCCAGCACTTTCTTAAAACACTTGTAGGAAGGTCTTAAGAGACTTAAGACTTGCACCCTGCATCCTGTCCTCTCCATTCTCATTTCTTTGTTATTTTAGTTGATCAGTCATTTCCACCTTTCTCCATTAAGATTTAACCTTCAGCCTAGAGGACTTGTGAAATGTTCAGAAGATACATAACCTACCAAAAGCTTGAACTGGAGCTTGACATACACTAACAACCTCCCTCCCCCCCACCCCAAAAAAAAAACCCCAACCCCCCCCAAATCCTCTTACTTTCCTACATCTGGTGCTTTAACATTTTATAAGCCACTTTTAACTGTTTGTGTTAGCATTTGCAGGGTTTGTTAGCTTTGGCACCATTCTGGAAAAGTTACAACGTTGCCTTGTTTTTGCAAAAAATGTAGTGCTTATGAAAGGCCAGAGTGCGACTGACAGCACTTCAGGCCAAAGGTTCCTTTTTATCCATAAGCCAGGCATCCATCGCCCCTGAAGTAGCCCAAGCTTCTCCTTGACCCTCCCCCTCTTCTGGATATGTAAAGCGAGCAAAGGTGGCAAGGGGATGGATTGAAATACAGTACATTCGCTGTCCTAGCTCTGAGTATGGTAAGGATACAGCCCTCTTACAATCAATTTATTTTCTGTGTTTGGAGACTCTGAACAAAGAAAGCTCCTGAGAATGGATAGTGCACGACAGGCTCTGCATTAGGAGAAGTTCTATACATAATCCACAGGGCTGGGAGGTAGTTGATGCATCACCCATGGTTTGAGAACTAGATAAATATCCAGTCTTCTTTTCAATTAAAACATTTCATAGATTTCATAGACATTAGGGCTGGAAGGGACCTCGGAAGATCATCGAGTCCAGCCCCCTGCCCAAAGGGCAGGAAGTCAGCTGGGGTCATAGGAGCCCAGCAAGATAAGCATCCAGTTTCATCTTGAAGGTGTTCAATGAAGGCGCTTGAACCACCTCCGGTGGCAGGCTGTTCCAGACCTTGGGGGCTCGGACAGTAAAGAAATTCTTCCTTATGTCCAGCCTGAAACGATCTTGAAGTAGTTTGTGACCATTTGACCTTGTCATCCCTTGGGGCGCTCTGGTGAACAAACGTTCCCCCAGATGCTGGTGGTCACTCCTGATAAACTTGTAGGTGGCCATCAGATCACCCCTGAGCCTGTGCTTTTCCAGGCTAAAGAGCCCCAGGGCTCTCAGCCTGTCATCGTAGGGTCTGCTTCCCTGACCTCTGATCATGCGCGTGGCTCTTCTCTGGACTCTCTCAAGCTTCTCCACATCCTTTTTGAATTGTGGAGCCCCAAACTGGACGCAGTACTCCAGCTGCGGCCTCACTAAGGCCGAGTACAGGGGGAGAATGACGTCCCGGGATTTGCTTGAGAAGCATCTATGGATGCAAGCCAGTGTTTTGGTCGCATTTTTTTTCCCACGGACAAGTAACAAGGGCACACCTTGTGTTGTTGCTACTTGTCCCCGGGGAATGCCCATGCTACATGTGGCAGGTTAATGTGGGTGGGCGCATGCACACATGCAAGCACTTGTGCCTGCAGCAGCTCAAATAGAAGCAGTGCAAATTTGAGCCGGGGCTTTTTGCCTCAGAGCACATGCTTGGACATGCACTTTGTTGTGGAGCAAATTGTGCCACTTGGGGCAAAATAACC